>NW_006293779.1:5018291-5020239 GCF_000327345.1 Myotis davidii | reverse complement strand
AGAGTCTATCTCTGAACTTCTGGACTAAGCCATACTACACTTTATGTTTTCATCAATAAATGAAACTTTTAAAAAAATCAGTTGCTGTTTTGTATTTCTAGAAGGCAAGACATAAATTCATTTTGAAGCAGTCTTCCTTTTCTTAAGGATATCACCAGAATGGGCTGTCTAGACATACATGAAAGAAATAGTCACTTTTATCCTAAAGATAATTGTGAAATGACCATCAACCAAAATTCAGATGTTTCAGACTGAGTTGCTGGAGTTAATTTATGTATTAGTAATATAAATTACGTCTTTCGCAGGAATGTGCCCTTGAAGGAAAAGAGAGATCATTTCTTTCCCTTAAAATGAGAATATAGACTGGAATGTTTCTTAAAATCCTTGTTTTTAGGAAAACCTATGTATGTTTTTATCCAAGTATTTGCTCACAGGTGTTCACAAAACTGGAGCCACCCTCAAGAGTGATTGCCAATCTTATCTTCACTCCTCACGTAAATCCACAGCCTGGCTTGAATCACTGGTATCTCACAAAGTGGTGTTACATAAAAGCCAAATTATCCTAAGTCTGGAAAGTACCAGTAACTCCTGGGATTGCATCAAGCAGGCCAAAGTGAAGATGAGTTTTCCCCCCTAAGGAAAAGATAGCCTCTCAGTCGGATACTCTAGAGTAGAAATAAGCAGGCCTTGAACTGGAAAAGAAAGATTCTCTTTGGTCCCATGCCTGGTGCCAGCATTAGGATTCCCAGACGTGGCAGCCTGGAGATTCCTGGTGAGGAAAGTGGGCAGGCTGAGCTGGCTGCCTTACCCGGAATCTGAAGTATGGCCACGTCTAGTGGCAACTGTGGACTACCCTCTGTTTTTAAGGTCTGCATTACTTGGCATCACTCCAGCCTCTTGCTTTTGTGGTTACATTTCTCTTCTGTAGTCAAATCTCCTTCTGCCTCTCTCTTTTATGAACACTTGTGATTACATTTAGGGCCTATCCTGATAAGCCAGGCAAACCTCCCCATCTCAAAACCTTAATCATATGCTAAGTTCCTTTTTCAATATGAGGTAGCATTGACACATTCCAGAGATCAGGATGTGGGTATCTTTGGGGGCCATTCAACCTACTGCATCTTCCCAGGGAGCTTTCATCTAAAAAGTCAATCATGTCCTTCTCTATTCAGTCTATGGAACTTTATATTTACTTCTGTTGTTGCTCTTGTATTTGTAACTTTTTAAAAAGCTTTTTTTGTTTCGTTATTTTTCTTATCTGTTTTTTTGTTTTGTTTTAAGGATGGGATTCACATTGTAGGATGTTGGGGAGACAATGGGAATTTCCTAATATACAAAGAACTCTTAGAAGCCAATAAGAAAAAGATGATCAATCCAGAATTTGAAAGGCAAACTGAAGAGTAAATGCAACTGGGCAATAAACATATGAAAACAATGTGCTGGAACAACTGGACACCCACATGTAAAAAATGAATCTAGCCTAGCCTGTGTCGCTCAGTAGTTGAGCGTGGACCCATGAACCAAGAGGCCATCAGTTGATTCCTGTCAGGGCTCATGCCCAGGTTGTGGGCTCAATCCTTAGTGGGAGGCATGCAGGAGGCAGCTGATTGATCGATGCTGTTTCTCTCATTGATGTTTCTATCTATCCCTCTTAGTTCCTCTCTCTCTAAAAAATAACATCCTATCTAATAATAGACAAACATGGTAATTAACCATACCTCCGACACGCTTCCCATTGGCTAATCAGGGTGATATGCAAATTAACTGCCAACCAAGATGGCGGCCGGCAGCCAGACAGCTGAAGCGAACAGGAGGCTTGCTTGCTCCAGTGATGGAGGAAGCCAAGGTTCCCCACCTGCCGCTGCCAGCCTCTGAGCTGCACTCTAAGAAACAATGTTGCAATTATAGAAGCTAAACAAACCCCAGAAATCTGCTTTCAGCCAGCCAG
>NW_006293779.1:5016689-5017716 GCF_000327345.1 Myotis davidii | reverse complement strand
GCCAGCAGGGGGTCATTCCCTGAGGGTTCCCCGATGCAAGAGGACACAGGCTGGGCTGAGCCCCCCGCCGCCCCGAGTGCACTAATTTTTGTGCACTGGGCCTCTAGTATTTTATAAAAAAAGAAAACAAATCAAATCTAAGCACAAACTTTACACCCCTCACAAAATTAACTCAAAATGGATCATAGACCTAAATGAAAAGTGCAATACTGTAAAACCTAGAACTTAACATAGGAGAAAACCTTCATGACCTTGGTTACCGTGATGCTGTTTTATTTTATTAGTATTTTTTTACTCCTTACCTGAGGATATTTTTCTTTTTAAAAAAATATATTTTATTGCTTTTTTTTACAGAGAGGAAGGGAGAGGGATAGAGAGTTAGAAACATCGATCAGCTGCCTCCTGCACACCTCCTACTGGGGATGTGCCTACAACCAAGGTACATGCTCTTGACTGGAATCGAACCCAGGACCCTTCAGTCCATAGGCCGATGCTCTATCCACTGAGCCAAACCGGCTAAGGCATGAGGATATTTTTCCATTGATTTTAAGAGAGTGGAAGAGAGAGAGAAAGACAGAAATATTGGTTGCCTCCTGCACACGCCCCAACCAGGGCCTGGGCTGAAGAGGAGCCTGCAACCAAGGTACATGCCCTTGACCAGAATCGAACCCTTTAGTCCTTAAGCCAACACTCTATGCACTGATCCAAACTGGCCAGGGCAGAGAAGGTTTTAGATACAACACGGAAGATGCAACTCATAAAAGAAAAAGCTGGTGTCCTAGCTGGTATGGCTAAGTGGTTTAAATGTCGGCTGTGCACAGAAGGGTCCCAGGTTTGATTTCTGGTCAAGGGCACTAACTGGGTTTCAGTTTCTCTACCCTCCCCGGAGGTGCGTTTGTTTGGGGAGGCAACCAGTCAGTGTCTGTCTGTCTGTCTGTCTGTCTCTCTCTCTCTCTCTATCTCTCGATGTTTCTATTTCTCTCTCTCCTCCCCCTCCCACCCTCCCTTTCACTCTCTGAAAAGCAAT
>NW_006293779.1:5015243-5016675 GCF_000327345.1 Myotis davidii | reverse complement strand
TATAATTATGTGTTTCTCCCCACCAGTTTTCAATCTATCTCTATTCCTTGCTTTCTATTTTTGGGTTCACTCCCCACCTCTGAGTGGAGGGGGGGCGAGGGGTGACGGGTGGGAGGAAATGAGTTCATGTGTCTCTCTCACGTGAATATCTCTCTCTCTTTATCTCTCTCCCTGCTTCCCTTTTTCCCTGGGCCCCCACCCCCTGTAAAGAATTTAAAGATTAAAAAAATAAGCAATGGAGAAAATATCCTCTGGCAGGAGGAGGGGATCAATGCGGGGAAACGGGGGATATCTGTAATACTTTCAACAATATAGAAAAATTAAGCCTTAACTAGTTTGGCTCAGTGGATAGAGTGTCAGCCTGCGGACTGAAAGGTCCCAGGTTCAATTCTGGTCAAGGGCACATGCTCAGGATGCTAGATCCTCAGTAAGGGGCATGCAGGAGGCAGCCTATCAATGATTCTCTCTCATAATTGATGTTTCTCTCTCTCCCTCTCCCTTCCTGTCTGAAATCAATAAAATCTCTCTATATAAAAAGCCAGCCACCGAAACATCATTCTAGACCTCTAGACCGGAATGACCAGTCGCTATGACACCCACTGCAGCCATATCTGAGGGTGTTATCAGCTGGCCAACCTCCCGCTGGGAAAGGTTGATAATGCTACAGCCCAGAGGGAATGAAATGGGAAACTGTAAGAATAATATCAACTGATATCTAATGAGTGTTGACCCATGGGCCAGGTGTCCCAATTGCTTTGGAGCTCACAGAAAGAAAAGGTTAAACAGGAGAGGAGAAACATCTTTTCTTTGAGATTAGAACAAAGATTTATAATCTCAACTACCTGAAATTGTATGCTAACTATGGTGGGTAAATCCAAAACAAGGTCCATAGCTTTCATTAGATGTCTAACAGTGTTAGAGCCTTCTCTTTCTTCTTCTTCCTTTTTTTAAAAATATATTTTATTGATTTTTTACAGAGAGGAAGGGGGAGAGATAGAGAGTTAGAAACATCGATGGGAGAGAAACCGATCAGCTGCCTCCTGCACATCTACTGGGGATGTGCCCGCAACCAAGGTACATGCCCTTGACCGGAATCGAACTTGGGACCTTTCAGTCCACAGGCCGCCGCTCTATCCACTGAGCCAAACCGGTTTCGGCTAGAGCCTTCTATTTCAATGGTAAAAGAATTAAGGAAGGATGAAAGACTGCCTTTTTAAAGTAAGTATTTTGAGGTGAAGAGAAAACGAGAGGCTTTTGCCAGATTCCTTTATTTCTCTACTTAAGACTGAGAAATTCTCTTTAAGGACAATGAAATGTGGTGATTATGACATTCCCAAGTTCTGATGATGGGTTTGTCCTCCTCCCTCCCTAATACGAGTTTCAGGGCAGAGTGAACTGCTATCCTTCAGGCTTCGTGATTGGTTAGCAGATA
>NW_006293779.1:5014421-5015203 GCF_000327345.1 Myotis davidii | reverse complement strand
TCCCCCCCAAACATTTTTCAATAAGTCTTATTTGATGAGTCTTACTGTTTTGGATTTGACTCTTATCAACTTTCGGTAAATAGCTTAATGTCTCTGATTCAGTATTTTGCAGTTGTCCACTATCATTGAATGATAATTTCAATTTCTTAGGAGCAAATGAGATAAACATCTGTGAAAATCTCTGACAAAGTTTTGGCAAATATCAGTGCTATGCAATCACGAAAAGTCAACTAATAATTTTCAGTGTTAATGTGTTCAGTAATTTTTTTTAAGTTTTCGGAGTAACTGGTGCTCTGAGCAGTCTCCCCAAATAATGGGAGTGGGTGGGCGCTCCTCTAGAACTGAAGCTACTTCTTTGGCTCCTTTTGTCTTTTAGTCGGACAAAAACTGTCATGGCGCCTTCGAGAAGAGGGAGGAGGCCTTCCTTTCGCCCCGCGGAACCTTCCGGGGCACCTGGGGTGGACGGAGGAGTGGACAGAGATGATGAGCCCCAGTTGAGACCGACAAGATCGAAGCCTCGGAGAGGTCTCGGCCGGACAAGCTCGAGGGGAGGAGACGGGGCGGAAAGCGATCCCTGCCGCCGACCATCTACCCGAGGCCCCGCCCTCTCCGGCACCCTTGTCCAATGGAAACCCAGCGGCACTGCGGCACCGCCCCTCTGTTGGTCGGGACGCCGAGAGGGCGGGGCCCACAGTTCGGTTGCGCTGCGGAGCGCAGCTGTGAGAGAGGCTCTCGGATCTGCTGCCCCGGAACCCGAGCTGGAGCTGAAGCGCAGGCTGCGG
>NW_006293779.1:5006301-5014159 GCF_000327345.1 Myotis davidii | reverse complement strand
CGACCTGTTGGAGTGTGAATTCCTCCCCTGCGCCCGCGGTGTGTCCGCCGGAGAACCCTGTAGATCTCCGAGGCCCTCTGGGGTCCGACCTGGGGGAGCGCAGCCTAGGCCTGGGGCCTGCCGAGCTGCTGGCCGCGGAGTTGCCATGCTGAGGGGCTGCAGTCCCAGAAATGCACGTCTCAGAGAAAAGCTTTGCAGGGTGATCTACCTACATTGCTCCGAAATGAACACACTGTGCATCTCGGGGTGGCTGGAGGCGGCCAGAAGGCTCCGTTCGGGGCGTAAATGGCCTTTTCCGTAGTGGTTTATTCAAACCTCTGAACGACCCTGGACAAAACTCCCAGTGTTGCAAAGATTTCTTCAGCAGGCGGGGGAGTGCTGGGGGGTCTTGGCATTGCCTTTATTTTGCTGCTGGGGAAAGGTTGGGGAGGGAGAGGACAAGCACGTTCAAAGGGCATCCTGTGACTGATGAAAGTTTGGCTTTTCTTGTGGTGCCCCTTCTGTGGATTAGTAGTCTGTGTTCTGGGTCCAGAGGTTTCTTGAGAGTCCATTGGCTACAGGCTTCCAGTATTAGAATTCCACTAGTATTTCCTATTGTAATCTAGATGGAAATTTAACTTGGCTGTTCAGATTCCGGATATATTCTATATTATAGCTGCGCTGGAAAGGAACCAAAATTAACTCATATTCTGGTAGATTACTAACACATTCACATTATAGCTTTCCTGGCTGGTTGAATAAAATGTTTGATAGTCAAGAACCTAGAAAATAACATAGGGAAATAATATCTTGCCAGATTTTCTCTGTATGCTTTGTTGCTCTCTGGTATTTAGTAGGGTGTCATCTAATAAAAATCTGACTTGAGTTAAAAGTAGTGTAGGTTAGCCCTAGCCAGTTTGGCTTAGTGGATAGAGCATTAGACTGCGACTGAAGGGTCCTGGGTTCGATTCCAGTCAGGGCACATGGCCAGGTTGCGGGCTCGATCCCCAGTGTGGGGTATATAGGAGGGAGCTGATCAATGATTCTCTCTCATCATTGATTTCCATCTCTCTCTCCCTCCCTCTTGCTCTCTGAGCAGGAGGCAGCCAATCAATGATTCTCTCTCATCATTGATATTTCTGTCTCTCTCTTCCTCTCCCTCTCTGAAATCAATAAAAATATATTTAAAAAATCATAGTATAGGTTGGGGAAGAGATGGGCAGAAGGGGGCGTTCTCGAATTCTAAAAAGAAATGAGGGTTTTTCAAAAGATTGGTGTTGATCAGAGATCTGTATTCTGAACTGACTTAGAGGAACAACTCTACTTTCCAGGATAACATTTTCATACTGGAGAGCACTCCCTGGAGACCAGCACACACGGGTTCCAACTCCTTCACAGCTTTTGTTGTTAGAGAAATGGAATAACAGACCATGGTTGTTCTATGACTATCTGGACAATTAGTGACTTTTAGCTTTTGAGAATTTCTTTTCTTCCAGTAGCTATGTCCCTGAAAAAATGTTATACTGTATAGTACTTTAGTATTTATTCCGATAACTACTTGTACTTGAAAGGAGTATAGGAAGGTGGATCCAGTGCCCCAGGGGATGGTGCCTTGGAGCCATGTGAATGAAATGAAAGCTGGAAGCTTAAAGTCTGAGATCTGCTTTAAATTTGTGACTCCATGAGTATAAACATCGTTTTCTTTTATTCATTGTATCTCAAGCACCTAGCCCAGTGCTTGGCCCATATTAAGTGCTTAATACATATTTGTTGAATGAGTGAATGAGAAAAAATGTTGCTACTCAATATCCATTTGCCACATTCACATCACAGGGAAGGTGAGGTCATCAGGGATGAAGTCACTAACCATTGCCTGTCACCTGGCCCAAGGGTGGCCTCACCATGGACTGGCAGGCTCCTTGTGGGTGTAGGAGGGATGGATAGTGAATGCCAAGGTCAGTTCTAGTGGAGTAAGTCACAAGGAAGAACCCCTGAGGGGTTCACGAGGATAAACTGGCTGAGAGCGCTACAGGTCCAGCCTTTGGGCTGGGTAAGTGGAACATTTTGGGGTTTGGAGTAATCTGTTCTGAACAGTGTCCATGTAGCTTAGTTCTTGAGCACAGTACAAATAGGGCAGATGAGGATTCAAAGGGAAGGCTATTGAGCAAATATTTGCTGAGAAAACAATGGGCCCCTGGTTTTGCTGTCATTTGGATTTTACTAAGGATGCATTATTGCCATAAATCTTGTGTTTGCCACTCTTGGGTGGGTCATCTTCAACCAAACTAGCTTCTCTAGATTAGGAGAGTAGTTAAGGCTTCAGTGTTCAGACAGGACTGTTCTGCCTTTGGATTTTAAGGAAACAAAGGAGGTATGTTTTTTCTTTTTAATCCCAGATGAGGTTTTTAGGATTAAATCTTTATAGATCTATCCTGACTCTGCCTCCTTCATCCATCCTTGCCCCAACCAATGCAGGCCTGAGTGTTCGTTCCAGCATGTCGGAGGGGGAGTCCCAGACGGTACTCAGCAGTGGCTCAGACCCAAAGGTAGAATCTTCATCCTCAGCAACTGGCCTGACGTCAGTGTCACCTCCCGTGACTTCCACAACCTCAGCTGCTTCCCCAGAGGAAGAAGAAGAAAGTGAAGATGAGTCTGAGATCTTGGAAGAGTCACCCTGTGGGCGTTGGCAGAAGAGGCGAGAAGAGGTAAGGTGATGGAAGTGTCCCTGTTAGAAGAGTGAATTCTAAGAGGTGAGAAGTAGAGGGGCAAATTCTGAAAGGTACAGACCAAACTTCAATAGGTCAGAGCCTAGGTGAAGATGATCATATGGAGTATTAAAATTGGGGGCTCATGAGGTAACTATAATTACCTTTCATTTGAATTCTTAGGTGAATCAGCGGAATGTACCAGGTATTGACAGTGCATACCTGGCCATGGATACAGAGGAGGGCGTAGAGGTTGTGTGGAATGAGGTACAATTCTCTGAGCGCAAGAACTACAAGCTGCAGGAGGTAGGTAATGGTGAAATGATACAGACTATGTATGGGGTGTTAGAATGCTGGTATTAAAGAGGAATTGGTATTGGGAAGCTGACTAAGGAGAGTATGTTGGGGTTAGATCATTTTGGGGAGGGATAGGGAATGGTTTTTCAGGATTACAATGATTTCTAACCCAATAATCCCACTGTCTCCCCTGCTCCCAGGAAAAGGTCCGAGCTGTGTTTGATAATCTGATTCAGTTGGAACATCTCAACATTGTTAAGTTTCACAAGTATTGGGCTGACATTAAAGAGAACAAGGCCAGGGTAAGAACTTTTTCCTGAGCTTACTGCAAGAAACTAGCTACATTTATTTTTACTTACATCCAGATAGTAAAACAAGATAGTTTTTTTGTTTTTTTTAAAACAAGATAGTTTTGAAACAGAGCTGGAATCAACTGGTATGGTGATGAGAGTAGGCCTTTGACTACCACCAGTGCCTTTTGTCCGGTTATAGATGGGGCAGAAATGAGTGAACTTTTATTTTATCCTTCCCATACATAGCTCAGTAGTTTTCATTATACTACTAAGTGTAGGAAGTGGCCCTTGCAGGCGTGGCTCAGTTGATTGAGCGTCGTCTGTGCACTGAAGGATCGCTGGTTTGATTCCCAGTCAGCACATGCCCAGATTGAGGTTCGGGGTTCCTATGGGGGGCGGGGCGGGGAGGGTGTCAACCAATTGATGTTTCTCTCTTGTTCTAAAAATCAATAAAAAACATTTCAAAAAAAAGAGATGAATTCCCAAAAAACATTAAAATAAAATTTAAGGTAGTGGTATTAAAACAAAAAAAGACAAACTTAAAAAACAAAACCAAGCTTCCAAATTTATATGCATGCGGTGTTTATGTATATAAAGGCAGGGGATCATCTCTGCTATAAAGCTTTATTGGTGTGCTTTGCCTCTCTAGGTCATTTTTATCACAGAATACATGTCATCTGGTAGTCTTAAGCAATTTTTGAAGAAGACCAAAAAGAACCACAAGACTATGAATGAAAAGGTATGGAGGGAGAACAAAGCTGGTTTGGGGTTTCAGAAATTTTATGTTAATTATAAAGCTGATCAGGAAGGTGGTTGAGAGAGGGATTACTGCTGCCCCTTGCTCACTCTGTTCCAGGCTTGGAAGCGCTGGTGCACACAAATCCTCTCTGCTCTAAGGTATGTAGGGTCTGGTTAGTGTCTTTCCCGGTCTCCTGATTTAGTTCCTCCAAACAGATTTCTGAGCACTATTCTGCTGTTTCTGCTGCCTCACCCCACTTTCTTTAAGTCATGTCCTGTCAAGACTAGGCCCCCATGAGTCTTTTAACCTTCCTAGTGCCCTAAACACGATACTGTCTCCCAACTCTTTCTCCTAGTGCCTATCCAGCTATTTAACTCATCAGGCAAAATGGAGATTCAGAGTGTGGGGATTATCTTTGTGGTGACCAGCAGATCACCAGCCCCTTTGCCCCTCTTAACCCCTGGGATCCCCCTGCCCTTAATTTCCCAGTGGCCCCTCTAACAGCCCAGTGCCCCCACAGCTACCTGCACTCCTGTGACCCCCCCATCATCCATGGGAACCTGACCTGTGACACCATCTTCATCCAGCACAACGGACTCATCAAGATTGGCTCTGGTGAGGGGAGGGAGAGGTTCTGGGCAGGGGAGCCTCGGGATTTTGGGAACCATGGGGGTAAGACGAAAGGAATGGGGAGAACAGAGCAAAATTCTGAGGTGTGGGCTGGTGATAAGGGAAAGGACCTTTCTAGGGGTAACTCATAGGAGAGGCCAGTCAGTAGAAAGGGTGTAGGGTCTAATCCTAGTTGTACAGCTTTTTGGAGGGAAATGGGTAAATACAGAGAATCACAGATCTTGATAGAAGGTTGGGAAAGGGCAAGAAGAGATGGGTGTAAGGTCTAACTTGAGCCTCTGGGGCTGGACCCTACCAAAGGAGGTTCCAGGCTGTGCCTGCTGTGAGTGCTTTCATTTGCTGTGTATCTGTGTGCAGTGTCTAACATCTCTGTGTGCCGTGTTTGTGTGGTATTTGCGTGTCCATTTGTCTGGGGCTTGGCTGCTCCATCGCTCACAACTTTTCTCTGTTTTCCTCCCTCCCGCTTACGGGCTGCTCTGTTCCCAACAGTGTTTCATAGGATTTTTGCTAATGGTGAGAGCTCCCTCTGCCCCACGTGGGGCTCTGTTTGTGCTCCTTCTGCTCCCCTTTGCGGCTGCCCAGTGCATGCAGTCGTGGGAGCAACCCCTATTCTTCTACCTCCCCGGCCTAATTACGCCTGCTTGGCTTCTGCCCTACCAGTCGTTCAACTGCTTGCCCTTCCATACCCTGCTTGTTTCCTATGGACTTGCCTGGCTGGCCACTTACATCCTAGATTCTTATTCCCCTCATCATCAGGCTGGTTTTCTGAATCATACTGTACTCCCAAACTCTGTGACATGTAGTCATTGTTTATGATTTGAGTGAGTCCAAATTGGGCCTGACCCTGGTTCCTCGTTCAGCTCTGTGGCAGGCAATGCTGAAGGATAAGGGGGTAGAACAGGGGTCTAAAATTTTTCGTGGGTTAAAAGTGAAAGTGACTCAAGGATATTGGTTCAATTTTGAGCTATTTCTGAGTTTTAGACAGCAGAGGTGGGCAAGAAGGATTTTATCTACTTGGTTGTATCCTTCTTATCTTTTAAGTGTCTCAGGTCTCAAATGGTCCTAGATTAGGAAGGGCTGCCAGTATTTTATGCTGTTTGCAGGGTGAGTGAAAGAACTACATCAAACATTTTCCTGTGATCAGGGATTAGATGTACCTGGGCTATGGGGAAGGTGAACAGGTCACAAGTGAATTTTTTCCTTAGCCCGTATTGCTCCTTGATTAGCCCAAAGCCCCATGAACCAGTTAGTTTAGTATGGAACCTTTGTTGCAAATGAATTAGGGACCTTCGATGAGAAGTGGTAGACTGAGAAAGAGGAGGTAGGTGGTACTCCAGTGTAGCCTGTAGTTGATGGGAAAGGGTTTGTGCCTTTTGAGGGTTGGAGACTTCAGGAGAGAATTTGGCTTTTGGGGGCCTCTCTGGAGTGCGACTTCTTTGTTCATGGTGGTTAGATTGTGGGTATCTCCCCTACTCCCAGTGGCTCCTGACACTATCAACAACCATGTGAAGACTTGTCGGGAAGAGCAGAAGAATCTACACTTCTTTGCACCAGAATACGGAGGTGAGGCATTCCAGTTTTCTTGCCCTCTCCCCATCCTGTTTTCCACACAAATAACATAACTGAAACTGCTAGTCCTTCTCTACTGGCATACAAATTTTTTTAAAAAGCATTTCTGCCATGCCCTGCTCCCATCCTTATTCACCAAAGCCTTCTCTGTTTTCCTAGAAGTCACTAATGTGACAACGGCAGTAGACATCTACTCCTTTGGCATGTGTGCACTAGAGGTGAGGAAACCACATCAAGGAGGGGTGGTGGTGATGGAAGGGGTCAGATTAGAAGATGGAAGGGGAGATGGAGGGAGGACAAGTAAAGTACGGGTCTTGAGGGAATGACTGGGAACACTGAGGTTCTGAGTTCTCCACTTGCCTTTTTGTTCCCCTCGCTGCAGATGGCAGTGCTGGAGATTCAGGGCAATGGAGATTCCTCATATGTGCCACAGGAAGCCATCAGCAGTGCCATCCAGCTTCTGGAAGACCCATTGCAGAGGGTAAGAGTCTTCAGGGTCACTTCCTCCTTAACAGACTTTGGAAATGTCTTCAGTTTTTCTTCCATGTTACCTGCTGGGAATATGCTCTCTTCTAAGAGCAAGAGAACATAACCAGAAAGGACAGGCAAAAACAGTAACATTTCCCTATGTGATGACTACCATGTGTTTTGTATACACACATAGTTCAGGATTTATGAAGGGTAATATTGGGGTTTAAGGTTATGCATTAATTCAGCATGGAGGTAAACTAATTTGATGGTTACCTCAGGTAATTGGTATATACTCTAAGACTTGGGTAGAGAACCTTTATTCTGCCAACAGCCATTTGGATTTTATAACATCATTCATGGGTCATACAAAAGTATCAACTTAAAACTTAGTCTGCTGTATTTGGTCAAACATTTAATTAACTCACCCTTAATGCCTTGGCTCTAAGACATCTGTCTTGATAAATATATATATACATACATACATATATATATATATATATTTTAAATTTCTTTATTGATTAAGTTATTACATATTTGTCCTTATCCCCACATTACCTCCCCATCCCCCCCGCTCATGCCCTCACCCTCCAGTTATCTGTGTCCATTGGTTAGGCCTATATGCATGCATATAAGTCCTTTGGTTGTCTTGATATTTTTAAATAAATCAGTTTGAATTTGATCAGTCATTTGGGGACACACACACAGCTGACCTTGAACAACGCGGGGAAGGATTACCAACCCCCTGTGCAGTCGAACATCTGCATATAACTTTTTTTTTTAATTAAATCTTTATTGTTCAGATTATTACATTTGTTCCTCTTTCTTTCCCCCCAGGGCTCCCCTCCACCCAGTTTCCACCCCACCCTCTGCCCTTACCCCCCCGCCCCACTGTACATCCATAGGTGCACGATTTTTTTCACTCTTCCCGCATCCCCCACACCCCTTTCCCCCCCAAGAATACTCCTCAGTCCATTCCCTTTCTATATCCCTGATTCTATTATAATCACCAGTTCATTCTGTTCATCAGATGATTTATTCACTTGCTTCTTAGATTCACTTGTTGATAGATGCGTATTTGTTGTTCATAATTTGTATCTTTACCTTTTTCTTCCTCTTCCTCTTCTTAAAGGATACCTTTCAGCATTTCATATAATCCTGTTTTGGTGGTGATGAAA
>NW_006293779.1:5002238-5005997 GCF_000327345.1 Myotis davidii | reverse complement strand
AGTGTGGTTCTGAACTCAATATCCTCCATTGACAGTTCTGTCCTGTTTCTTTGTCTCCGCATTTTTTATGCTTTCTTGGTGCACCCCCTAGTGGTCTTTGTGCGCAGTCTTGTTGTAGTTAAGCCTTGATTGTTGTAGTTAATACTAGGGGGATTTGACCTCCAGGCCAACTGGCTGTCTGCATATAACTTTTGACTCCCTAAAACTTAAGTTATCCCTTGGTATCCACAGGGGATTGGTTCCAGGACCCCCTGTGGATACCAAACTCTGGGGATGCCCAGGCCCCCTGTATAAATGGCATAGATCAATGCATACTGTCTGCCCTCTCCAACCACGATTGAAAACAGTACAGGTATTTATTAAAACAAATCTAAGTGTAAGTGAACCCATGCAGTTCAAACTCATGTTGTTCAAGGGTCAACTGTAGTTTTAAGAGGGGAAAGTGACCTTAAATAAAGAGCTAAGACTTAAAGAATTATAAGGGTTATGAGTCAGTAGATAAACTGCAATAAGGGGAATCAGGACAGGAGTGTCCATACAAGGATAGTTTGTAGCTCATTACATTAAGTGTGAAAGAGAGACAAATGAAAGAAGACTAATGGAAATTCTTGAGGCTAGTGTGGAATAAGTTTCCAGTTCAGTGTTAGGGGTGGTGTGTTCAAGGGAAAGATTAGGAATAGGACATTATGGACCTTCAAGATTGAAAGGAGGAAAAGGTGATTTTCATGGGACCTATGGAGATGGAAAGGGGTGACTCAGAAGAGGCATGGGGAAATCCAGTGCATTTAATAAGTGTGGTGGACAAAGGAAATTGTGGTTCGAGGCTCAGGAAATTAAAGGATGGTGAACGTTATTGACCACAATGAATATGTTTGGGAAGAGAAAAGATAAACTTTGCAAGGGTTGGAGAAGAGGCAGTGAGTTGGGCCAATAAAGCAGAGAGGTAGAAAATAAGGAAAATAAGTTTGAACTGTAAAGAAAAGAGAAAGCTTATGGTTGGAGAGCAGAAAAATAATTATTAAAACCAGGAGGGCGGTGAATAATACCTTTTATATAATACCTTATAAATTTAGTTCTCAAAGCCCTTTCCAATAACATTTAGCAATGGGTTCCCTCAACTAGTGTTGAGCACCTACTATATACGTAAAAGCCCTGTGCTAAGTATAATGAGAGAGATAAAGAATACAGTGGGGTGCTTGCCAGTTGCCTGCTCCACTTCCTTGTTCCCTTTTCCAGGAATTCATTCAAAAGTGCCTGCAGTCTGAGCCTGCTCGCAGACCAACAGCCAGAGAGCTTCTGTTCCACCCAGCACTGTTTGAAGTACCCTCACTGAAACTCCTTGCTGCCCACTGCATTGTGGGACACCAACGTGAGTCCTGTTGGCCCTCTTAGGAATTTTCTTCTTATCTGGAGCCTTATAACTATCACTGGCATGCTATCTTTTCTGCTTCGAAAGGGATTCTTTTTGTTGTTGTTAATCCTCACTAGAGGATGTTTTTTCCATTGCTTTTCAGAAAAAGTGGAAGGGAGTGAGGGAGGGGAAAGAAGGGAGAGAGAGATACATACAGAGACAGAGACATCGATTTAAGAGAGACACATTGACTGGTTGCCTTCTGCAACCCTTTGGTGCTGGGCCGACACTCTAACCAGAGTACCCAGCCAGGGCTAAGGGATTCTTAACCCCCCAGGACCTCTGTACCTTATATGACATTAGTCTGACTATCCCTGTATAACTTCTCATTCTGTCATGCCCTCCAGACATGATTCCAGAGAATGCATTGGAGGAGATCACCAAAAACATGGATACCAGTGCTGTACTGGCCGAAATCCCTGCAGGACCAGGAAGAGAACCAGTTCAGACTTTGTGAGTAACTGAGAGGGTCTGAAAGGGGCAGACTGGTCACTACCATCCTGAGGATTCTGTCAACTGTCCATTCTCTGGGAATGGTTGAATCTACTGTTTTGCTTGTTTCATTCCTTCCATCATCTGTCTTTTCTCCTCCAGATACTCTCAGTCACCAGCTCTGGAATTGGATAAATTCCTCGAAGATGTCAGGTGAGAGGGGAGTGAGATGGCTTTCTGAGGAAGCAGGGGTGGGCATCCTAAGGCATGCACCGAGCCCACGTGACTTGTCTGATCTCCCTGTAGGAATGGGATCTACCCCCTGACAGCCTTTGGGCTGCCTCGGCCCCAGCAGCCACAGCAGGAGGAGGTGACGTCACCTGTGGTGCCCCCCTCTGTCAAGACTCCGACACCTGAACCAGCTGAGCTGGAGACCCGCAAGGTGGGGCTCTGTGGGCATGGACGTTGGTGTGGTTCTGGTGGGAGAAGGCAGCTCACATAAGGCTTTGTCCCTCGAGGAAAAGAATGTGCTGCTGCTCCTTGGCAGCCATGTCACTCCCTGGTCCCTTCTCCCCAGGTGGTGCTGATGCAGTGCAACATTGAGTCGGTGGAGGAGGGCGTCAAACACCACGTAAGGCTCCGGGCCAGGGCTGCGTGGGGTTGGGTGGCCAGAGGGTGGAGAAGAGGAGCCTCATTTTCTGACTGTCCTCTTCTCCAGCTAACGCTTCTGCTGAAGCTGGAGGACAAACTGAACCGGCACCTGAGCTGTGACCTGATGCCAAGTGAGTCTGTCCTTTCCCTCCCAGGCTGGGAGTCTGAGCCTTATCTGTGAGGGGCACACTCGGGTGGGGAAGGTGACAGGGCAGTCACGCACTGACTTCCGTAACGTGAATATATTGGCCCCTAAAATTTAAGTCTGATAGTTTTGCTTGTATCACTCTTTCTCAGCCAGAGTAGGCCGACTGGGGCTCTTGGAAGGGCTCCGTGCCTCTCACTTGCACCGTGTACTCACGCTCTCCTGTTTCTCTGTCAGATGAGAACATCCCTGAGCTGGCGGCTGAGCTGGTGCAGCTGGGCTTCATTAGTGAGGTGAGGTTTCTGCCTTCAGCTGCGGGGCTGCCCCGTTCCTCTCTCAGCGGTCTCACTGAGCTTTCTCCCTCAGGCCGACCAGAGCCGGCTGACTTCTCTGCTAGAGGAGACCCTGAACAAGTTCAATTTTGCCAGGAACAACACCCTCAACTCGGCCGCTGTCACAGTCTCCTCCTAGAGCTTACTGGGGCCAGGCCCTGCCCTGAGCTGTGGCTGTCACTGACGGCAGCCTTCCCGCCCCTCCCCCCAGTCAGTATTACCCTGTGAGGCCCCCTCTCCTTCGTTATCTGGAGGGCTTTGGGGCTCCCTGGTTCTGAGCATCACCCGACCCCTTCCCCTTCTCTTCCTCCCTCTGCACTTTGTTTACTTGTTTTGCACAGACGTGGGCCTGGGCCTCCCCAGCAGCCGCCTCGCCTGGTTGGGGGCTCGTAGCTGAACTGCCGGCTCCTGCCCAGCCTGTGCGGAGTGGAGGCCCTGGGCGCCCCGGGGAGCTGACTTCTACGATCCCGCTGGGGCGGAGGGGGCGGGAGAGGGTGGTGCTGCCGTGGTGGCCCGGGGGGCCATTCAGTTCGCCTCAGTTGCTGCTGTAATAAAGTCTACTTTTTGCTAAAAGCGTCCTGTGTGTCTGCGCCTTCCCGGGAGGTGGGGCGGCGCGGAGGTGGGGCCTTCAGCTGGTGCTGGGGCGGAACTGGCCTGCGAGCGAGGGCGGGGCTGCGGGCAGGTAGAGCTGCCCGGCGGCGGGCGCGGAAGGACGCGATGAGGGGCTGCCGCCTCTGCAGATTCGGTAACTCTGACCCCTTGACTCTCCTTTTCCTGCGTCCCCCTCC
>NW_006293779.1:5000540-5002118 GCF_000327345.1 Myotis davidii | reverse complement strand
TGGGCCTCGCGCTGATCCTCGTGGGCCACGTGAACCTGCTGCTGGGGGCCGTGCTGCACGGCACCGTCCTGCGACACGTAGCCAACCCCCGCGGTGCGGTCACCCCCGAGTACACCGCTGCCAATGTCATCTCCGTGGGCTCCGGGCTGCTGGTGAGTGTGGCGGGTGGGCCGGGTTGTGGGCGGCGCACGGAGCGCATTCCGGGCCTCACTCGGGCTTTGTGTCTTCCAGAGTGTTTCCTTGGGCCTTGTGGCCCTCGTGGCGTCCAGGAATCTCCTTCAGCCGCGACTGGTGAGGGTAGTTTATGGAGTTGTAATGAGGGGTCCTTGAGTCAGGGCAATAGGGGCCGACTCAGCTTCATCTTTATGTGGGGAGGAGGAGACCCAACTAGAGAAGCCCAGGTGTCTATGGTCAGTGGGAGCGTGGGCCACTCCAGGCTGCTCACCTGATCTTCTGACCCTCCAGCACTGGGCCCTGCTGGCAGTAGCTCTGGTGAACCTGCTCTTGTCTACCGCCTGCTCTCTGGGCCTCCTCCTCGCGGTGTCACTCACTGTGGCCAATGGTGGCCGCCGGCTTATTGCCGACTGCCATCCAGGACTGCTGGACCCTTTGCTACCGCTGGACCAGGGGCCTGGACACGCTGACTGCCCTTTTGACCCCACAAGAATCTATGTGAGTGTGTTCTCAGCTTTTTTTGCAGTCCCCAAAGCCTGGGCCTGCCCCTGTAATTACCCCAACTTGCCACTCTTGCCCTACTCCCTCTTAGTCCCCCCATCCTCTTCACCTTTTAGGATACAGCCTTGGCTCTCTGGATTCCTTCTTTGCTCATGTCTGCAGCGGAGGCTGCTCTGTCTGGTTACTGCTGTGTGGCAGCACTCACCCTCCGTGGGGTTGGGCCTTGCAGGAAGGAAGGGCTACAGGGGCAGGTAAGGAAAATGAACAGGAAGGGTTCATTCAACATAGATTGGCTGTGTTGAAAAGATGCTGAACTATAATTCAGGGCCAGAGTGCTAACTCTACCCTCTTCTGCAGCTGGAGCAACTGACAGAGCTTGATCATCCTAAATGTAGAGAGCAGGATAATGAGCAGCTACTGGATCAAAATCAAGAAGTGCAGGCATCACAGAAAAGTTGGGCTTAGGACAGGTAATGGGCCATGAGGATTATAGCCTGGGAAAGGGTAGGGGCAGGGATTACTGTTAGAACTGGGTCTAGTCCCTTGCTATGCTGCTTGCCCTCTGACCTAGGCTCTCCCTTCTATTAAGCAGGTGCTGATCCAGAGGCTCAGTCCACAGGGCTTTCCACTGACCCCCAGGATGATATAAATACTATAATAAAAGAACTCTTCCACTTGACTCTGATTTGGGGGGAAAGGGCACTGGGTGGCCTTAATTAAAGAATACAGTGGTCTCTGTTAGTTACAAGAGTTTAATGAGGAAAGAACTTAATATTCGTCCCTGAGCTCTATCAGTTATTGAAAGGAAAAGCCGGTGCTGGGTATCCCTCCACACCACTCACTGATGAATTTCAGCACATCCTGGCACACTGGGCTGTGTGAGGTCTGTAAGCAAACAGAACA
>NW_006293779.1:4993895-5000456 GCF_000327345.1 Myotis davidii | reverse complement strand
TGCTATAAAGAAAATGAGCTCCTTCAGTATGGGCAGCAGGCAGGGTTCAGAGCATGCACCTGCCTTCTTGACAATCCCACCATCCTCCTAGTTTGTTTTCTTCAGTGCGATATTCTCCCTGCCCCATCGTTCAAGTCTCCCCGCTCTAACCTTGACAGCCATAAGGAACTTATTCCAGTTGTCCTTGTTAACTGCCGTCCCTGGCCGCTTAAAGTCAATTTTGTTCCTCAGAATGGGGTATCCTGTAGGGGAAGGAAAAAAAGATGAACTGGGGTTTGAGCGGGATTGAGGGAGAAAACAATAATTTAGGGGTAGGGATGTTCTTGTCTTCTGCATCCTTTACTAAGTCAGTAAAATAGTGTTTTGTTTTAAATATGTTTATTGATTTCAGAGAGGAAGGGAGAGAGAGAAACATCAATGATGAGAATCATTGATCAGCTGCCTCCTGTACGCCTCCTACTGGGGATTGAGCCCACAACCTGGGCATGTGCCCTTGATTAGAATCGAACCTGGAACCCTTGTCTGTAGGCTGATGTTCTATCCATTGAGCCAAACCAGCTGGGGCAGTAAAATAGTTTCTTGGTCCTGCTGTTTCCCCCTCCTTTCTACCAACTATAGAATATGGGGTTTTATAGGGTTCTGTACCTGTAATGAGGCAGGGCAGCGCCCGAACTCCAGTGCTCGCTGCCACCAAGGAAGCCTCGTAGGCACCTCGCTCATCCCGAGGTAGAACCTGCTCTAGCCGCTGGTCCATTGAGACTGTGAGCACCCAGTCTCGAACCTCTTCTCTCTGAGTCTCCTGGGAAGGACACAGGGAGCACGGCGTCATACAGGGCAGGGCACATGGGAGGATGGTTAGTGGGGGAGTTGCTAAGCTGTCATCCTTTCACCCACAAATGGTCCTTGAATTGAGGGTCAATCACACTCTTAGCTTTTTCCTCTGCTTCTACTTTCACTGAAGGTGAGGACTGAGGTCATTCCAAAGATGTGGTGGACTGATGGCTGGTACAAAGGGTTGGGAGGACCATCCTAAAGTGTCCTCCCTTCTCAGTGCACTCACACTGGCGAGCCTCCCATGCTCCAAACCTGTGTCCTTACCGGTATGTGCTGCTTGGCTGGGAGTGGCACCTCAAAGGGAATGTCTGTATCCTGAAAGTCAGAGTGGTCAAGGGCATCCAGAGTCCCTTCCTCGATTGCCTGTGGCAGAGTGAGCAGCCATGAGATAGTCCCAGCTTGTGACAGGCAAAACCTCTGCACCTCTGGGCACAACCTCCCTACTCACATCGGTCAGATCTAAAAAGCGGTTGAGGAAGATGAATGCCATGTTCTCCCAGCCAACTGCCTGCAACAGAGAAAAGTTGCAAGTGGAAGTGAGTAGCTGGGCTTGGATGCTGCTTCTGCAGGATGCAGGGGAAGAGTCCAGGGAGACAGGAAGCTGCTCTCTTCATAACATCAGCCCCACACTCAGCTTTGTAATGCCTGAGCACACGGGGTAGTCTACCTACCAACTTTTGATCTTGTCTCTTTAACCCCCGCTTTCCTCGTCCCAGCTTACCTTGGCAGCGATGCCTGCTTCATAAAAGGCTTTGTCTGCAGGTAGTAGCTGCGTGTGACGTAAAAGCGAAACAGAAAGCTTGGCAGCCACAGTTTCCTGTGGATTAAAGTCAAAGCATTGTGACCCTGGCACCTCAGTGACTGAGCCACCAGACTGATGATCCTATGACTGAGGCAGCCATCAAGCCAGAAAACCAACATCATTGTTAAACTACTATGCATCTCAAGCCATTCTAGGTCTTAGTATTTTCATCTTCACAGGATTGGCCACAGAGTATATATGAAGTTCTTTCCATTTTTAGAATTGTATCATCTAAGAACATGAAATAATGATATAATCTGTTATTAAGCCAAAGGTATATGTATAAGAGTTGAGTACAGAAATCATGGGATTTGAATGTTTAAGCATAATGAGGCTGCACTGTGTGGGCACGGAGCCCTGAGAAGTTAAAAGGAGGCAGGGAGAAAACCATCTCAGCAAGGGTTAAAGAGTTACTTGAACAGAAGAAAAGCTAGGAGAGAAGTGGGCGAGGGTTGAAAATCCAGAACTTGAATTCATTCAACTTCATACATTTGCAGAAACGTCCATAAGACTGAGTGCTTCTCCCCCATCCATCTCACCAGTTGTTTGATACTCTGGGCCGCGGAGCGAGTGGCATAGTAATGAGCGATCAGCAGCATCGTCTCAAACTCCTCATGTGCTGGAGAGTTTGCCTCACTGGACTTCACCAGGTTTTCACACTAGAGCAGACAGAGCATAGCCTGGGTCAGGGATCAGAGGAGTACCAGGGCCAGAGAGTGGTCAACTGGTGGCCATCTGGACGCAGGGAGGTGCAGTACATCAGAGGGTAAAGATTCATGTGCATGAAAGACGAGACGAGGACAGGAACAGGCGGTCCACTATTGTGGACCCGACTTCCTCACCAGGTTGAAGAGGACATCCCGAAGGTCAGCCCAACTGTGGTAGGCCTCAGCACTGTTGGTCCCAGGTGAGTTCACCATGTCAGTGAAAATCCTTTTGTAGATGTTGAAGTTCTGAAGGTAGAGGGGTAAAAAGAGCTGAGTGAGAAGGGGACAAAGTCATTGGAAGTTGGGTCAGAGAGAGGAAAAAAGGCTTACTGTAAGTGTGTGTGTGGAGGAGCTAGGAGACTGATGGAGAAAGAACAGGAGTAAAAAAACTATTTCCTACTAACTGGTGATCTGTGACTGGGCAAATATGTGAATGCGAATGCAGTCTGTGAATGGGCTAATACTGCAGGGAACTGTGATGCTCAGATATGAGAGCCCTGTTCATTCACTGGGGGAAATCGACCCTAGAGTTGTGTGTAGGGACCTCAGGTCCAGCTGCATTGGATAATGAACCCCCATCCCCAGGCGCTGACAATCAGTGGAGAACTAGACACACCTGGAAAGCTGCTGCATTGTCTTTTGAGATCTTCCCGAGACCTCCCCTAAGATCTCCACCCTAAAACCCTTACAACGGAGGACCCAGAGCGTGCTCCCCTAGGAGCATGCCTGTGCCTTTCCCTCCCTCTTCTCTCCTGCCCCCTCGTCCCCGCCTCCCTCCCCGCAAGCTTGTTACAATTACTTTCTTCCCAAGCTCCTAGGCCCTTCCTGTTCCTGTGTGTTGGCTAAAAGCTTGGGAGGTTGGTGCTTCAGTGGGTAAACCCTCCAGAGGGGCTGTACATTTTGGAAGAGACTGGGTGGGGTCCCTGGGCATGATACTGATCAAAGAATCCTTAGCAAAGCTAGTTCCTGAAGGCAGGGAGGTTCTGAGGAGAGGGAGACAGTTTCCCGGGGGAAACATCCAAGGAGCAAGCTGGTACCTGTGGGTTCGCGGGGGCTCCGTGCTGCACATACAGGGCCAGGGCCTGGGCACAGTCGCCCTCTCGGATCAGGTGAGTTGCATACAGAGCCACGTACTTGTGCAGAATCTTGTAGTTCTGTTCCAGGGGTGGAGGAGAAGCACAGGGGAGGTGGGATCAGTAAGACCAGGCAGTGAGGGTGGGGTGGTGACTAGAGGCTGTGGACTTGCCAGCTTGGCCTCTGACCCCAATGTATGACTGAGCTCTTGGATGCTGATTAGTCATCTTTTGGGTGTAGAGGAGTAGGAGAGAGAGCTCTGGGACAGGTGTGGAGTCCAGGGAACTTGTATAGAAGAGCTGGGAATGGGAATAGAGAGCAGTACCTGCTTGGTAGCTGTTTCAATGCACTTGTCCCACTGGCCCTGCTCCACATACAGGTCCAAAGCAGCCACCACATCTACACCCACCAGCTGTGGGTCAATGGAAAAAGAGTTAGGGGAGATATGACATGAAGGGGAGAAGAAGGAGAGAATCTCTGAGTCTCTGTGTGTGTTCTGTCTCCTGCTAACTCCACAAGTCTCACCGAGTCCACTTTGCCCTGGTTCTTGAGGAAATCTTTATAATGCTGGTCCACATAGTCTTCATACCTGTGAAGATGTACAGAGATAAAATACTTCATGGTCCCGGGGTGGTCTCATGGTCATACCCTTCCCATGAGAACTTTCTCCCATTTTAAAAGGAAGTACGGAAATTTCTCAGAGAGAAGGGGGATATGAACTCACCGGGGATCTAACTCCTTGGCCACACGCTTGGCCTTGTTCCACTCCTCACCCTCCATGAAAGCATCGATGGCTTCCTTGACTAGGTCCAGGTTCAGATAGAGCTCTGCAGCCTTCATGGTGGGAAATAGAGACTGGAGACTGTCTTTCTCCTCCTCACCTCCGTTTCCCCCTCTGTGAACTCTTCCCTCTGTTTCCCCAGAACTGCGTGCCACCAGTGCCAAGAAGTCCACCCACCTCATGCACCTTCCCGGGTGTAGATGTCGCCATTCTACCCATCTCTGTGAAATCTGCCTTTTCAGTCCCCGCACCCTACTTACTGCACTGTGCTTTCCAATTCCAATCAGCTGGGGTCCTATAGCCCGAACTACTTCTAGACTGCGTTGGGGAGGCAGAAACTTGATGGAGAGTTCGGCTGCCTGAGTGGTGGAACAGAAGATGGAAATAGGTAGTAGGAGAGACAAAAACTGCTAGGGGGTCCTCAGCCTGATTTTTTTTTTTTTTTTACCTCCAGTTGCCAATTTTCTCTTAAACCTTCCCTCACCTTCCACCCTCCTGGGAAAAGCCTGCCTTCATGTCCATCAGAGCCTTTATGCGACCTCAGCGCCTCTCTGCTTGTCCTCCTTTCAGACTCTTCCTGCCTAAGGTCACTGCATTTGGTCCTGCCGCCTTTGACAAACTGGTTGCTCAAGTTCTTTGTCACAAATAGAATCTCGGTAACATGGTATAGGAAGTCCTAAAATAGGTGCCCAGGACATTTTCTAAATACTTGTGTTGGGTTTTTTTGAGCCTGTTTCCTCATCATAAAAGTGATGGTTTGTCTAGACTTGTACTGTCCAGCAGCCACCCATCACATGCGGCCGGGCCCAACTGAGATGTGCTGTAAGCTTACGTGCACGTTGGATTTCAAGGACTTAGTGTGGAAAAAGGAATGTACAACATCTTAATAAGTTTTTATATTGATTACATGTTGAAATAATAGTTTAGATATATTGGGTTAGATAAAATGTTATAATTATTTTCACTGTTGTTTTTTTAAAAAAAATTTATTTCAATGTGGCTTCAAGAAAATTTTAAATTACATATGTAACTTACCTTTGTGACTTTATTTCTGTTGGACAGTGCTGGTCTAAATGACCTTAGAGACATCTCCAACCCTAAAACTCAGTAAGTCTACAAACCAAGTATTCTGTGAGACTGTTTCCACTGTGATGCTGACAGCCTCACCAGATTCTAATTTCCACACGCTGTAATTTAGCTATAGACTATGCTAATCCTCCTGGCCTTTCCCCCACTTATGCTTTAAAAAATATATATATATATATTTAATTTATATTTATTTGGTTTCAGAAAGGAAGGGAGAGGTAGAAAGAGACAGAAACATCAATAATGAGAGAGAATCATCGGCTGCCTTCTACACATCCTACACTGAGCCCAAAACCAAGGCATGTGCTGCCCTGACAGGGAATCAAACTGTGACCTGGTTCATAGGTTGACACTCAGTCATTGAGCCATGCCGGCTGGATTCCCCTCCTATTCTTGCCTCTCTTTCTTTACCTGCCAAACCTGTCAAAGTTTAAAGTGCCCCCATCCAGGAAGCCATCCTCTGACCGATCTGAAGAAGGTATAGTCATGCACAGACCCTAGTAAACAATGCCCTGGAGTAACACAGCAGATGATTAATAAATACTTGCTGATTAAAGTCTGCTAAATGCTCATAATCAGTCCTCAGTCCTTCTCCTTCCTCCCCCTCCAACTTCTAGGGGCTGTTCAATTGCAAGGCCTCAGAAGTTGAGGGAAACTCTTCAAGGGCATCATCCACCAACATTTTATTTAGGGGGCTGATCAGTCTCGCTCCTTCGTAACTGCTCGTACCACAGGTCCTCGAACCTAAAGCACATCACGTAAACTGTGCGTGTATCCCAACTTCAAAGATACTAAAATGTGATGATTTATGTCTTAGAACTGATGCAGCATGTTGGCGTGGCTTAATCCGCTGAGACTTTTCGGAGCTGCCGGGCAGAGAAGCTGCTGCTTTCTTCATAGCTCCGCTGGGCTCCAGCTCCAGGTCTGGACTTTGCCCTTCCAGCTCTGGCCCCAGGCCTCGCTCCTTCTCACAAAGCCTCCCTGAACTTCCCTTTGAATCACACACTTGAGTGGTCACTAAAGTGATCACTTCACTCAGATACAATATTGATTAATTGAGCCACATGTTAGTCTAACGTCCCTCGATTTCTGACTGTCAGGGTTCTGTCTTTTATCCCCTTGATAGCCTTTGCAAGTTCTGGATCTAACATCTGGCAGGCACTCAGTAGACACCTGCTACCTGATTGAAAACAAAGGTGGCGGTAGGAGGGAAAAGACGGTCTGAGGAGTGCTGGGTGTGAATGGAGGCTGGGGGGGGGGGGGGGGGGGGACGCTGC
>NW_006293779.1:4988508-4993873 GCF_000327345.1 Myotis davidii | reverse complement strand
GCAGCCTTACCTTCATCCAGCACTTCTCCACCAGCCCGCTGCTTCCCGTGTCCCGCACTTTGAGGTAACAGTCGACCGCGAGGCTGTGCTCCCCAGCCTGCTCCCACTGTCGAGCTTGTTCCACTAGCCCCTCCATGCCCCTGTGGAGAGGACAGTGCTTGCGACCAGGCACAGGAGGGCAGCCTCTCCCGTGCCACTGTATACCCACCCCACCCCCAGCCCTGCCCGCATTTCCTGGCCCCCCGGCTTCATACCTGGCCCCCTTCTTGGTAGCTTCCCGCTCATACTCCTCCTGCAGAGCCTCCAGCTGGCCGGGCATGTAGTCCTTGCAGATCCGCAGGGCATCACTCCATAATCCAGCCTCCTGCTCAGATTTCCAGGTATCAGGAGGGCAGAGGCAGGCGTGACAGCCTCCCACTGCTACATGTGGAATGGACACTGACTCCTGGGTCTTTGGACCTGTCTTCTCCTTCCTCTTTCTCTCCTTCCCCTCCCCAGTACTAACCTGATCTTACTCAGTACTAGAGGTCAGTGTAACGCTCTGTAGGCTCACATATGCTCTTCCCCTCCCCTCATGGCCCCGAATTCGGCGGTTGTCCCACCTTATAGTAATTGAGGGCCAGGCCTGGCCTCTGGGCCCGAAGCAGCAGTCCTTCTGCTTTCTGAAAGTCCTTCTCCTCCAAGGCCCCCCGGGCCTGCCCCACCAGCACGTCGGCGACACTGTCAGGGTCATGGGCTTCAGCCACACGCTGAGCAGCCTCCCAGTCCTGGTTATGGACAAACCTGCTCCCAGATGAGAATACAGGAGAGGCTAAGTATAGGATTGAAGCCTCAACCATGGAAGGCAAACAGCCATGCCACTGAGTGGGTGTAAGATTTATTGGTAGTAGGTTTGGATGAAGGTGAAGATGACAAAGATCCTGGGGCTGGGCTCGGGAGGACAGGATTTAGGAATTTCTGGCGTAACTCACATGAGGACTGCTTCCTTGGGTTTCCCAGCCCTAATGAATTCAGCTTCAGCCTCTTCAAATTTACCCTAGAGGGAAAGGCAGCTACCCATGAGGAGATTGGCACCACAGGCAGCTCTGAGACCGGAGGGGTGAACATCTGGCAGCAGTGGGCTGGGGGGTGGGAAGGCGGGCTCTGTGGTCAGGGTCAAAAGCAATGGAGAAGGGTCACAGCCATACCTCGTCCTCCAGGTACATAGCGTATTTGAGATGAATCTCGGGGGTCTTGTGCTTGAGGGCCAGCCGAGAGAGTTCAAAAGCAAATTCAAAGGAGCTGAAAGGGAAGGTGCAGGTAAGGTTTGCCTACTCCATACTTCCTTTTATAAGAGGAAAAGGGAAAGGGAGGGCAAGAGAAAACAGAAGGCAAGATTTGAGGGGAAGGGAAAGGTTGAGAAAGAAACTGGTATGAAGTGACAGAGAAGCATGGAGAGATGGAGAGAAAGGCAGGCAGCCCTGTGACGTCACCTCACTGCCCCGGGGATTAGGACACATTTGGAAAAGCTTGGGCTGTGAAGAGTGGGTTGAGCAGGAGGGAGGGCAAGGAGGAGTGAGCCTCAGCACGACACCGACAGGGTAGGAAGGCTCCTGGTGCCCCTGCCTCCTCCTGGGCCACACCTCCATCCGCAGAAAAACAGGCTCACAGATGAGTGAGACTGCCTGCCCGCCGCACTCTGGCTCGACGCAGGGTTACTACAGGGGCTCGTGATATTACTTACGAAAAGCTCATTTTGCATTTAACGGACTCACACTTCTGTTACTCAGTAGTAAGTACTGGCTCAGTGCATTTTAGCTGTTCTCGCTCCACTTTTGTCCTTAGAACAGCCAAAGATTAAACACTGTTCTGAGACCCAGGCGATAGGGGAAGAGTTACTAACTCATCCTTGCCTCTCTGTCAAGTCCTTCCACCACATGCCTTCACTCTGCCTCAGCTTTTAGGAATGCTCGAGTTCTGCCTCCTTCTCTTTCTCTATGCTTTGCAGAGGCTCTGTCCGGAAAGGGCCAGTGGAGGGAAGGCTTGGTGCTCACCAGTTGTCGGCAGCATGGTCAATAGCAGCTTCCAGAAGTCCCAGCTTATTAAGCAGCCTCACGGCAGCCTCTCCTCCCAGGCTCTTTGCCCAGAGATAAGCCACCTGTTTGTGGGCGCTGGCTCCTCCGTGAGTCTTGGCCACCTGTAAAGCAAAGCCCCTCGCCATCCAGAGCAGGGCTACGTGGCTGCGCCCTCCTCACCTCTGACCTGACCTCAGCTCTGACGAGGATCAGGTACCTGCGCTAGAACGACAGGAAGAAGGCTACGTTTCAGGGGCTCTTAACCTGCTTACGGTCCAAGGATGGATTTCAGGTAGTCCACAAACCCTGAACATGGCACGAGAAATTGGGTGTGTAGGTGTGGCTATGAGAGAGATGGTGTGGCCTGGATCCCTTACCCGGTAGGCCTCTTCCCAAAGCCCATTGGACCGGTACATGTTCACTGTTGCCTTCCATTCCTGGGCCTCGAGGTAGTGATACTCGGCCTCCTGTAGTCGGCCTTCAGCCTCCAGCTCCTGGGGAAAGGTGGGTCAGGATGGAGAAGGGCAGAAGGAGCTTGTTTGAGGAAGGGGTGAGCAGGGACAGAAGAAGGGCTCACCTTGCCCAGATGCAGGTGTGTGTCACCGAGGAGATCCGGGTGGTGCTTCCCTACCAGGCGGATCATATCGTCATACAACTTGTGCTTTTTGAACATGGTAATGGCAAGATCAGGCTCTTCCACTGTCACATACAGCCTGGGGATGGGAGAGACACGTGGGCCTCCTAGACCCACATTCCTGTTGCTGGAGCCATTCCTAAGAGGTCTTGTCACTGCCTTCTGAACAGAGGGCACACACCCTCAGACCCCAGCCCTCCCTCCAGCCCTGATGCCTCATCTCCTTCCACACCTGTGGGGCCTCAGCTCACCTTTCAGCCTCGCGGTACTTGCCCTGCTTCTCCATCTCCTGCGCCTGGGTGATGTACAGCACCGACACGTCTTCCGGTCTCATGCACTTCATCGCCAGCTGTGCACACAAAGGCAGAGCAGCCTCAGGTGCCAGTTCCCAGGAGAAGCAGAGGGCTGTGCAGAGCAGTCAGTGAAGGGGGGCTCAAGGGAACTTGTTTTCTCAGGACTCTGCACTTTCTCATCACCCACAGGAGTGAGGTTACTGCCACTCTCCTAGTCAGCTCAGGGAATTCCAAGGCCGTAAGAAGCCAAGTAAGAACTCTATTTTGCTAAGGCATGAGGGTCAGAGAAGCCCTGTGCTGGGGGCCTATGTTCCCATTGCCATGCTCCTACCATACCCGCCGGCTTCTGGGGGCAGAAGTGAGAACACAGCTGCCAATGTCATAGGGTGTCAGGAGTGGTATTCCAGATCCCCCAGCTCCCAAGCCCATCTGATCTTCAGAATTACAGGTTAGGGAACACGGGTCTCTTTATCCTTGCCTTTCCCTGTGGCTAGGGAATTGAAGTTACCCAGACTACATTTTGGTACTTTCTCAGCTCTCTGGGAGCCCATGGGAATGGGAGATCAGACACTAAGGAGAGTGGCACCACCACCACAAAAGAAGAATTCTCTCGTCATGAACTCCACCCACTTCTCTACCTTGTGCGCCTGCTCCCAGGCGCCAGCCTGGGTGTACATGTCTATTGCATCTTTTGTCCGGTCCCCCTTAATGTAGAGTTCCTCAGCAATCTGTGGTTGAGAGAGACAGATGCAAAAGGTCAGAGCGGCGGGTTAAAGCTGCCAGTAGGAGGAAAGAACAAACCTCAGCCAGGCTGGAATAGAGCCTGGGGTACCATTATGCCACAGCAGAGGAGAAAAGAAGGCTATGGGTGTCCCACACCTTCTACTGCTTGGAAGAGAAGACCAGCCCAAAACAATGGGAGTTTAAAGGGCCTTGCCTTTCTGTAAATTTTAACTAAGTTGGAATGATTGACGAAGAATCACTCATGCTGGCACAGGAGGGTCTGTGTCATGTTGGAATGAAACAGGGTCAGTAAACCGTTTGTTTCCGTTCAGTTGGCGATGCTGGGCTCCAGAAAGAAGGACTTGGTGAGGTGGCCCCCACTTCCTGTTCTGGGTTCTCTCCTTGTCGTCAGGTACTGCACTGCCTCAGGCTGCAGAAAGGGCTCTTCCTCACCTCATACTCCTGCAGAGACGCATAGTGCTGGGCCACGCGAGGATAGTATTTGGATGCAGTGTTCCGGTCCTGCAGATCTAATATATAAATTGCCTTCTTCCACTGGCGGGCACCCAGGGCAGCCTCAATTGCTTTAATGGAGCACCTGGCACAGTGGGAAGGGAATAAATGTGTCAGAGGAAAGAGGAAGATGGGTGCAGGGAAAGGACACCTCGGGCGCACTCTGCTCTACATGTTGAGATCTTTTCTTCTAGGCCTTGGTGTCCTCACTTGCCCCAGCACCTCTCACCTCACGTCCCATCTCCTCTGCACCCCCCGACCACCATACCTGGCTTCAATATAGTGATTAATGGCGGCGTCAAGCTGCTTCTGCTGCACCAAGTGGTCCCCCCATGCTTCCTCTAGTTTCATCACTTGCACTGGGAATGCTAATCGAGCCAGCTCCACCGCTGCCAGAGATGGAGAGGTACACAGTTGAGACTTCCAGGGATGGGACTCGGGAAAAGGAAGACAGGGAAATGAAGTGCAGAAAATCAGTGAGGAGTGGAGGAACAGAGGAGAAGCGAAGCCAGTCAACCTGAACAGATGCCCCAAAATAGGACGGGGGACTGTTTGGGCAAGAATCTGCGATAGTGAAGGATGGGTTGTGGATGGCTAGTACCTTTCATGAAGGCGTTGCCTTTACAGTAGCACTCCAGGGCCCGCTGTGGGTTTCGAATCTTCTCAAAAAGATCACCTGCCTGTTAACATACTGTATCACTACAAGATACCCCTGCTACCCCAAGAACCAAGTGTCAGCCCCCCAGAGAAGAGAATCCACCACCAGTCGGGGGGCTGTGCTCTCTGAGACTCCTCTGGGTAGGAAAGGGGCACTGAGCCCTGGAGATGAGGGGCGGGAACAGGAAGTCAGCCATACCCTTTCATACAGTTCCCCCTTGATCAGGGCTGCGGTGATGTGTTCTACCAGCTCGGTGTTGGCCAGCAGTTCCTCTCGGGTCAGCGCCAGCCGAGCAGCTCTGGCGGGGAGCCCGGCTTTGAGGTAGAGGCTGATGGCTGCTAGCCCGTCCCCTTGGCTCTCCTTCAGTTCGCCTGCTCGCTCCTCTTGCTGGGTGTCCATCAGCCACTGGTAGTAACCCCGGCGCAGCTTCTCTAGGGCAGGGTGTCCCTGGACGTACAACGGAGGAGAACTGGGGGTCACACCCCTCCTG
>NW_006293779.1:4964463-4988329 GCF_000327345.1 Myotis davidii | reverse complement strand
AGCCCCAGCCCCAGCCCCGTTCCAGCTCCTACAGCCTCCTTGACAAGGGAGGTTTCTGATGTTGGTGGAACCGAGTTCTGAACCACCGCGGAGAAGGCAGAACCTTGAGTTTACCTTGGCCTCAGCCACAGCGATACACTCGTCCCAGCGGTGCAGCTCCTGGTACATGTTCATGGCCTCCTCAACAGCGTTCTAGGGAACCGGGCGGAGGGAAGAGGGAACCAGGAAAGTATGAGCACCGGAAATCAGCAAGTTCTCCTCAGACCGGCTCAGATGCCAGCCCATGTGGCCTTGACTTATACACAAGCAGAGATGGGTTTATTGTGAAACAAAAAAAGATTAAGCTTCAGGGAACCTTATTTGACAGGCTCCTTCCAAGGCAGTTTTTTTTTCCTTTTTTTATTTATCCTCACCTGAGTATATGTTTATTGATTTTAGAGAGATAGAGAGAGAGAGAGAGAGAGAGAGAGAGAGAGAGAGAGAGAGAGAGAGAGAGAGAGAGAGAGAGAGAGAGAGAGAGAGAGAGAGAGAGAGAGAGAGAGAGAGAGAGAGAGAGAGAGAGAGAGAGAGAGAAAGAGAGAGAAACATCTAATGGGTGCCTTCTGTACGTGCCCTGACAGGGGATCAAACCCACAACCTTTTGGTGTATGGCATGACACTCCAATCAACTGAACCACCTGCCAGGACCCCAAGGCAGTTTTTTTAAACAGGGCTCCTCAAATGGTATAAGCTTCAGCCCCATAAAATCCAGATTTTCCTCCATGCACAAGATTTATAAAGACAGGCTCTGGAGAGCAGGGGAAGATAGACGTTTTATGAAAGAGAGTAACTGTAAGGACTAACGCAGAGAGGGAAATTGAGTGAAACTAATGGTATAAACATTTCTCTAATTCTCCCCAAACCTTTGGAAGCCCAGCTAACCAGTGCTCTTCCCTCCCCCGAGTCTGCCTGGGTTTTCCCCCCTCTGATCCCCTTTTCCATCCGGTCCCTCTTCCCCCATTGCCTGTTCCAAGAAGATCATTTCAGCCAGTTTGTAGTTCTTCTCCAGCATGGCTAGACGTGCTCGGACCCGATAAAAGTCCGTTCCTTCTCCACCCTGCGGGAAAAGGGAGGTTCCGGTTGGTCTGTCAGTGCTGCAGGAGCCATTCTGTCTGTGCAGGCTGAGACAGGAAGGCCTGAGAGGCGTGGAAGCTACAAGACTTGGAAAGCCGAAAAACTTCAGGAGCTTAGAGGCTTAAGGTTTGGCAAGAAATCCCCAAACAGTCCAACTTAAGGGTGCAGGTGGGGTGGGCCGGTAGAGGAAATTAGTTAAAGCTGGAAAGCTAGGACTCCTGGAGCTGAGGACTAGGAAGTCTCAGCTGGAGACACTGAATGAATCGGAGAACAATACTTGCATATTCCTGAGACACTTGATCTGCAATCTTGTTGGTCTCATGCAGGAATCGAGCTTTTGCTACGTGGCCCAAGGCAGAAAAGCACCTACGGTATGGAAGCAATAACAGGAATAGTAACATTATTATAGGATCATCATTAATTCACTGGCTCAGCAGGTATATACTAAGCATCTATTATCTGCCAGGCACTGTCTTGCCAGAACTGAAGACACAAAGGGAATAAGACAGATGAGGGCATTGCTCTTAGGGAACTTACTTTCTGGTGGAAACAAATAATTAGTAAAAAAAAGAAAAGAAAAAAGATAATTTCAGAGAATGAAAAATAAAATAAAATGTGTGATAATATAGACAGTGACTGAGGGAACTATTTAAGGTGGCAGTCAGAGAAGGCCTGTCTGAGGTGCTGACATTTGAACTGAGACCTGAATACAAGAAAGATGCAATCACGTAAGATGGGGAAAAATTATTCCAGGCAGAGAGAGCAGCTAGCGTAAAGGCCCTACGGCAGGAGTGAACTTGGCAAGCTCAAAGGGCCAAAAGGATGCCAGTGCGGCTGGAGGCAAATGGGCAAGTAGGTACCTGGTATGGGAAGGAAGCAGCGGCCAGTTATTATAGGGCCCTAGGACATGGCAAAGAGTTTGTGTTTTCTACTAAGTACAATAGTAAGATGCGAAGCAAGTAAATGACCATCTAATTTATGTTTTTGAAAAATTACTTCAGCTGCTATGGGCTGAATGGACCTAAGGGTATAGGACAGTCTCAGGGAGACTACTTAAGAGGCTTTTGAAACACTGCAGGTAGGAGATGGTGGTGGCCAGTTCTAGGGTGGAGGCAGCAGGGTGGGCAAATAAGAGACTCGGATCTGTTTTGAAGGCCCTGGATCAGAGTCCCTCGGACTTTCTGACCGTCTAGCAGTGGGGAGTACGGGGAAAAGTGGATCAAGGATGACTCCTAGCCCAAAGAGCTGCAGTTGACACTGACTGAGCACCTACAATCTGTGCTCTTTGCACAGGTGCTCTCACCTGTTCTTCACTATCACTACCCTTCTTCTTTACTATCCTGCAAGGTCAATTCTATTATTTATTACCCCTATTTACATAGAGGAAATTGAGATACCAAGGCTTGGAAAAATTATGTAACCTCTCTAAGTTTACACAAACTGATAAATGGAGCCACGGTTTAAGCTCTAAGAATCTGGAGTCCCAAGTTAGTCCTATGAACTCCATTCCTATACCATACTCAGAACATACACACCAATGCAGGAATTGTTAAAAACTTTGAAGCGGCATCCAGTTACAAGAACGGGAAGCACACACAGTAAGAGACACACGCCTGCAGTCCAGGATGGGGAGGTGTGGGTAACTACTATGGAAGGGCTCGATGGCATCTGTTGGCGTGGGAAGTGAACGCTGGGGAGGAGCAGCCCTCACGTCCAACACCCACGTGGCCAGCCCCTCTGCTGCCGCCATCTCAGCTCTACAGTCCCCCTCACCACTCAGCAATGTGTAGCTGCCGCGCCTCCAGCGCCAGTTTACTCAAGGTTTTCCACATGGCCTCTGTTTCCGGGGTCATTTTCAGAGTCTCCAAGAAGGCCGCTGCCCTGGGGAGGGAAGGAGCCCAAGCACAGGAATGAGTCCAGGGTCAGGAAGACACGGGGGACACTGGCGATGGGGCAGGGCAGGGGCGGGCCCGGCATATCCTGTTGAGATACGGCCAGTTTTACAACCAGTCCCAGGTTGCTGGTTACCAGCCCAGCTCCTCACCGGTTGTAGTTGCCGTCATCAATGGCTGTTCCGAACTCAATGAGGTTCTCATCCAGTGTGTAGGCAACTGTAGTCACACCTTCGGTCACCATCACCTCGGTCTTCCCCCCTTCCCGCTCCAGACCTACAACATCACCCTGTAAAAAAGTCCATCCCCCATCACACCCCAATTCCAAGTTAGTGTTTCCACTGAGTCAACTGCAGAACAGACCCACCCTCATGCTCACACGGCGAGGGAATCACAATGACCCTTGTTTTCCTAACAGCTAGTTTCACTCAAGACGATAAAATTTCCTTATCTGTGCTATTATCCTCAGGTTAAAGTACACTCGTAGCTCTGATGGCACTAATGCCGGCAGGTAAGGTGACAAAATGTGACATCCGCTTCTGCTTCCAGCAGGACCATGACTAGGTATTCTTAGGGATTTTCCCCTAAAAGACAACTTGACCCTGGCATAGTTGGGAGGGGAGGGGAGGGGAGGGGAGGGGAGAAGAGGAAAGAAAAGAAAAGAGAAAAGGTCAGCAAGCTAAAACCTGAGCAGGAAAATATGAGAGGTGAGGAAGTGTGAAGAGTGCATTTGCTCTGCAGGCAAACACAGCATCAGGATGGGTCCTCTAGGACCACAGGGAGGCCAAATCTGAGGATCCCTCATTAGGCCCCAGGATCCTCTCTTCAGTAATGGGAGCTAACGTGGCCCAGGGCACTGATAGGCCTGATTCCGGCAGAAGCAAACACAAAGCACCTTGGGAGGAAACATGGATCTGTGGCAGGACAGAAGAGAAGGTCTGATCTTTGTCTGAGAAAAAAGGAACTGGAAGTCTATGGCTTATAACAGAGCATCAGCCCACAAGGACGTGACATAGAACTGGCCTTCAAGGGGATTTTTCCATTGATTTTTAGAGAGCAGAAGGGAGGGGGTGGGGAGAAACATAGATGTGATAGAGAGATATCAATTAGTTGCCTCCAACACACACCCCAACTTGGGGTGGGGATCGGACCTGCAACCCAGGTACTTGCCCTTGACAGGGAATGGAACCCATGACCCTCTGGTACACAGGCTGATGCTCCAACCACTGATATACACTGGCCCAAACCTGACATTCTTTTTAATGCATTGCTGAGTTCAACTGAAGAAATCACTAGGAGTGCTTCCTACCCCCTCTTCCATCCTTTCCCTTTGAGACAGAGACGATTTCCAGCCTGAGGGAATGCCTCGGTAGGACTGGGTGGATTCCCAGGGCCACTGTAGTGGAGACCATACTCCCAGGGTCTAATATAATGTCAAGAATCTCAACAAGAATGGTTCTAGGGCAGCCGTGGGCAAACTACGGCCCGCAGGCCTGATCCGGCCCGTTTGAAATGAATAAAACTAAAAAAAAAAAAAAAGACCGTACTGTTTATGTAATGATGTTTCCTTTGAATTTATATTAGTTCACACAAACACTCCATCCATGCTTTTGTTCCGGCCCTCTGGTCCAGTTTAAGAACCCATTGTGGCCCTCGAGTCAAAAAGTTTGCCCATCCCTGTTCTAGGGCCTGGTCCACTGTGAGGAAAGAGTCTAAGCTTTTTTATGATCAACTCCAACACAGAGATTACAGGTGGTGGGCAGAGAAAACCAAGTAACCTTCGGAGCCTCTCAGTGCTCTCATCAATCAGCCTGACATTATGCCTGAGGTGCCCCGGTGTCGACATACCTTTACAGAGGTCATGGTGACCCTCTCAGGTGCCTCAATGTTGTACCACACACACAAGCTGTTTCGGTTCTGAGCCACCAGCACATCACTTCCTGGGACCCACTGCACGTAGGAGCAGAAGTTGAGGATCATTGTCTTCGAGCAGCTTTCAATATCGTATAGATGCAACTGAGAAGGAAGGGGTGGAGAGCACAATTACATGGGGATAGGTGGTGATTTGGGATCTTGACCATTTCCCTAATGGTGAAATGTGCTGAGCTGACCCACCAATCAGGTACATGCTGAATTTCAAAGCGTACTGACTGGCAACCCTTGAAGTTTGAGTTGGCATATTCTGACTGGCCAAAGAAGAAATGACCTATATAGAGCAAAGATCTACACCCTACAAATGTAAGTTAGGTGAAGGTCCAACTTTCATTCTTAGAATAACTGGGCCAGAGTAACCAGCCTGGATTACAAAACTAAGGCCACCAGCCCAGACGGCATGGCTCAGTGGTTGAGCGTCGACCTATGAACCAGGAGGTCACCGTTAGTGCACATGCCCAGGTTGTCTGTCTGTCTGTCTGTCTCTCTCTCTCTCTGTCCCTTCCTCTCTGAAATCAATAAACACACACACACACATAAACAAAAGGCAGGCCACCAGACAAATTAAATGGTCTGGAATTTGTGATGGGGCTTTTGCATAACAATGAGAATAAAATAAAAAATCATCAGATAGTCTCTTTGCCCCCGAGATTGAACTCTGGTGATACCATATTGAAATCAGAATTAATAAGGGGCCAGGAGGAGACTGTCGTCAGGCCAGCTACGATGCTGTTGGACTTGTGTAGCTGACGAGCACTAGGACAGCAGGTGTGGGTAAAGGTCAGTGAGGCCCAAGGAAGAGGAATGCAGGGGGAAGGGAGTTTCACAAGGACACACTTGTGAGTAGTAAGAGAGAAACCAACTCTCAAATTCCTCTACTGACTTTGGTGCCATCGTGACACAATCTCCTTAAGGGCAATAGAGTATGGGTTGTGACATCAGATACAAAGAATGTTGATTCTTCTGGGCCTTGTGCTATGGTAATGGCATAGCACCAAGAAATTACATCCTATCCTCTCCCCACACCCTGGAAGCAGCTATACCACATCCTCTTTGGACCAGTCAATGGCTAAGGCCTTAGTAACCCTCCTCACACGAAGTTTCCGGTCCCTGAAGAGAAGCTTGTGCCCAGTCTCGTTAAGTTCCAGCCAATCCACACGGCTCTCATGGCTGATAGTGCCAATGTTGTAGCCACCGATCAGATCCACTAGAGAGCAAAAGAGACAGGATTAAGAAGAGACGTTCCACATAATCATATACAGGGCAGGGGGCACTCTGCAAAAGTCTGGCCTTACAATTATAGGTTGGGTTTTAAGAATGTTACATAAATCTAGAGCAGCCGTGGGCAAACTACGGCCCACAGGCCTGATCCGGACAGTTTGAAATGAATAAAACTATTGAAAAAGAAGACCGTACCCTTTTCTGTAATGATGTTTACTTTGAATTTATATTAGTTCACACAAACACTCCATCCATGCTTTTGTTCCGGCCCTCCGGTCCAGTTTAAGAACCCATTGTGGCCCTCGAGTCAAAAAGTTTGCCCACCCCTGATCTAGAGTATGTGCTGAGGAATTCAAATGGCCAACAAAAGTTTGTTAAGATACTGGGTTTCTTCAAAAATTGTTGAGGTTTTGTTTAACTCTATAGTTAACTCAAAAAATGTGTTTCCTCTCTGGTACTCTTGGAGTTGTCCCATAGTAGATCAGAACTATGGAGCAACTGGCTTCTATTACTCACAAAATCCTCTGGAATATAGCACTGGTCACTTTAAGGATGCGCCCCAGTTGCAGGACACCCCTGAGAGAAGGCTGATGAGCAAAATGACCTTAATGATCAGATTGACTCCAAGGAGTTACCTGCACATGAGAGTGCCTATGATGTAAGAGCCTGAGGGGCAAACAGTGGTGAAGGCACACACAAAATCGGGGGAACCTCTGAGTAAAGCTAGGCTGATCAGGACAGAGGATGAATATTTTGTTTTGTCTGAATCTTGTAAACAATATAAGAAACGATCACACTTAGAACAGACCACTCGCCCTGGCCAGTTTGGCTCAGTGGATAGAGCTCCGGCCTGTGGACTGAAGAGTCCTGGGTTCGATTCCAGTCAAGAGGACGTACCTCGGCTGCAAGCTTGACCCCTGGCCCTGGTCAGGGAGCATATGAGAAGCAACCAATCGATGTGTCTCTTTCACATCAATGTTTCTCTATCTCTTTCCCCTCCCTTCCACTATCTCTCAAAATCAATGAAAAAATATCCTCAGGTGAGGATAAAAAAAAAAGATCAGACCATTCAGGGATTCCTAGGATGCTTTCAGGGAGTCTCTTGAACAAAGTCCATTCACAACTCTTACTGATATACATTATTAGCAAGCAATGTACCTGCCTTTGTTATATATGCTGAAGCTAAAGACCAATGCCAGTTAATGTCTACAACTGGGAAGACCAACTTAAAAATGAATTTTCCTTTAATTAGGAAGCAAAAAGAATAAAGCCATGTTTTAATGCCCTAATTATAAGAAGAGTCATAGAATGCTAGAGCTGTGGGGACTCCATTTACATACACTGAAGATGAGACCTAAAGAGTGAGGTGAGCCTGGCCAATGTTGCTCAGTGATTGGGTGTCAACCCGTGAAGCAAGAGGTCGCTGGTTCGATTTCCAGTCAGGGCACATGCCTGGGTTGCAGGCTCAATTCCCAGTAGGGGGCGTGCAGGAGGCAGCCAATCAGTGATTCTCTCTCATCATTGATATTTCTATTCTCCCTCTCCCTTCCTCTCTGAAACTCAGTAAAAAAATATTTTTAAAAAGTCTGAACACTAAAAGACACTGAAAAGGAGAGAAAAGGCAAGCCATAGGCTGATATAAAATACCTGCAATGATAATACCCACCAAAGGCTATAAATGCACACATACAGAACTCCTTCAAGTCAATTTAAATAAAGAAGACCTGATTTTAAAAATAGGCCAGGGATATGGTCTAGCAATTCACAGAAGAAGAAAGCAAAAGCCAATAAACAAATGCACAACAACAAAAATATACAATTAGATACTATTTCATCAAGTTGAGTCAGTTGAGTCAAATTATGAAGTCAGGCAATGTCAAGTATTGGAAAGAACGTGGAAGAACGGAAGCTCTAACTGCTGGTGGGAGTGTAAATTGGTACAATCTCTTTGGAGAGCAATTTGGAAATATTTAGTGAAATTAAAGATGTGTCTCTTCTATGATTCAGCAATTCTACTCTAGGTATAAATCTTACTGAACTGAAACACTCTAACAGTGAAAAACCAACAACTTAAGTGTCCATCAGTAAGAGACGAGATAAAAGACCAACGGTACCTATAATGAAATGTTTAGGATTTGACAGAACTGGGTATGGATACACAAGTAATAATAATCTTAGTATTATTAACAGCTAACATTTATTAAATGCTTATTAAGTACCAACCACTAGTCTAAGTGCTTTTCATATGAGGTAGCTGGTATTTTTATCCCCACTTTGGGGATGAGGAAATTGAGATACAGAAAGGTTAAGTGACTTACCTACGACCACACAGGTACTAGTAGAGGTGGGGATGCTGGACTCCAGAGCCCTGTTCTTTACATCTACACTATAAGGGATGCTATTCTCTAGACTTCTTAGAGAATACTATGCTATTCTCTAGACTTATTCTTTTTCTAGGCTTAAAGCATTTCATGATGAAAAATTAACAATTACAAACCAGTGAAATACAAATAAAGTTTCTCATCACTAGTTACTAATGACAAAACATACAGAAAATAAGGTCCCTTCCAGTTCTAAGAGCCTATGATTCTATGAAGACTAAACAGGAAAATTTATAAATTTGCTAATGGTTCTTCTCTACAGTTCATAATTTTTCAGACCTCACATAGATGTCTAGAGAACCTGAATAATTCTATGGGCAGGCCTATATATGTACCAACATATGGACATATGGAGTTGACCATTTCACATATCCTCTGTAGAGTGGGGTCACAAATTTACATCTAATTCCTCGATCAGCCACTGTACACAATCCTGTGATATGTAAATGCACTATAAACATCTATTTTAATAGTATGAGAGAGTCTTACTTACCTATAGCAATAGTCTTAATATCAATAAGGTAAGCCAATTTCTTATTCTCTTCCATTCCCTTCTGACGCCTCTCATTAATACGGACACTGAAACATGAAGGTGAAAAAGGCAAAAGAAGGAAGTTGGGATGTTTATTAAGGGCTCAAGTACCACATGGGATGAAGTTTTAAGGTTAATCTGAGGACATAGGAGTTAGAAGTCAAAAAGGAATTCCTTTTGAGTTCCAAATTTTAGAGAACCTTGTGGGGTTACCTGATGAGGTGGGGATTCATGAATTCCGTACGTACAGAACCCAGGGTATCATTATTCCCATATTCCACCAGGGTTAGCTCCCCAGCATTGAAGATCATGCATACCTGGGGATGAATAGAATTGCTATATGGTGGAAAGGTTGCATGAAGAAAGAGAAACAGTAAAGGGAGATGACTGTCAGTTCAAAAGGACTCCCACTTTTCTCTCTGTTCTGTTCCTCTGCCCATTTCACCCTCTGCCTTTCTTCATCTGCTGTCTTCTCAACCTATTGCCACTTGCCATCCTTCTGACACGACACGAAGGAGCCGGAAGGAAGCTTATGAAGATAGCGATGGTGAAAAAGCTCTACTCACATTTTCATTTTCAAAGAAATACTTCTCATTGCCACCAGATCCCTGCCAAGCTATCTGTAAAAAGAAGACATAGGGAACAGTGTGGGTAAACGTCCAAGACAATGCCGAAAGAATGAAAGGGTGGGAGGCAGAGAAACCGAGTCTGGGGAGGCTATGATGCTGCACAGAAGTGGTGCTTTGTCAGCCTTTGCCCGGTCGCTATGTTCCTGAGCGGCGCCATAAACACGGTCTAACAGTGTGATCTGTATTCCAGGACTCCAAAGCTCCTGGGCCTCACTCCCTGAAACCAGTATCCACGGTATCAGAATGTTAGAGCTTCCTGTGGAGATCTTCCCTAGGAGCTTTCATGCTCCATTCTCGGCCAGCTACCATCTGCTGCTGCTCTTTGGGGAGCTTCCCAGACTATCCCAGCACCCCTTCTTCCCACCGCCCAGGCCAGAAAGTGAAATGGGCATGGGGCGGAAAGGCCCTGATGGGACCCTGAGAGATTTAAAGGGGGGAGCAGGAAGAGATTAACCAAAAAATTTATACGCATATATACATAACCCATGGACACAGACAATAGTGCATTGAAGTCCTGGGGGGGCAGGGGTGGGCTGGAGGGGGTCAATGGGGGAAGAAGGGGGACCTATGTAGTACTTTCAATAATAATGATTTAAAAATTAAAAATAAATAAAATAAAGAAGTCCCTTCCCAGCCCTCCACTCCCCCATCTTGGTTCCTACCTCACTAAGGCGATTCGTGTTCAGGTCCCCCAGCAGCAGTGTGTCGGACGTGTGGGCCACCAGGTAGCGTTCCTTTCCCAGAATTTTCACTTCTTCCACCTCATAGCCATAGTGTGACTTGAGTACCACTCGGGTCCCCGATGATAGGTTCTTCACAATCACCTGGGTAGGGGACAAGTCTGAGCTCCCTAGGCTCCCCTGACCCAAACGAAGGGTGAACATGCTGTGCCCTGTGCCCACCTCCACAGCACTAAACAAAGCTGATATCTCGTTTCCTCACCTGGCCTAAGACACCTGGGTAATAAGAACACCCCACATTTCCATAGTGCTTTACCATTTATGAAATGCTTTCATATGTTATCTCTTTCGATGCTTATAATAACATATGATTCTGAAAGTTCCACTGGACAAAACCAATCACTCTTCCTATGTTCCCACAGCTCTTTGTAGAAACCTTTATGGTAACTTTTACCACTGTTACTATATTAGTTTTTATATGTCTGTGCCTTTGCTGGAATGATCTTCTCGATTATGGTACAGGGTGTTACAGATAATTATCTTTGCATTTGCAATGACAAACAGTGCTGACACAGAGAATGGATAAATATTTCTGGAGAAAATGAAAGAATGAAGGAATCAATGAATAATAAATGAAAGAAAAAAGGAAGTGCCCTAGCTGGTTTGACTGGTTGGATAAAGCGTCGGCCTGCGGACTGAAGGGTCCCGGGTTCAATTCTGGTCAGGGGCATATGCCTGGTTGCGGGATCAATCCCCAGTAGGGGGAGTGCAGGAGGCAGCCAATCAATGATTCTCTCTTATCATTGATGTTTCTATCTCTCTCCCTCTCCCTTCCTCTCTGAATCAATACAAATATACATAAAAGAAAAAAGGAAGATTAAGGTAGAAAAACGAAAAAAGCGGGCTAGGGAACTAAGAAATTAACTTGCAACACCACACACAGTGAGCTCAGAGGCTCTAAAACATCAGAATTCACCCTTGTACTCCTACTTATCAACTTCACCAGTTGACATCAGCTAGACAGTGAAGTTTTAAACCACAAAGATGTAAGTGGAAATCTCCATACCCCTTGAGCCTGATGTTTAAACCTTTTCTTATAGTAACCTGGAAGAACTACTTCAGTAAAGTTGCCAGAGAGCTGGCCCGACACGTTCTGTTCCCCAGAAAAGCTCTGCCGGCGGTTACATTTGACACTGTGGCTGTGGCCAGAAGGCAGAGAAGTATTCCAAGGAAGAGTGAGCCATGGCAAGATCTTGGAGTGGCAGGCTTTCAGCCGCGTACCTGGCTGGGTCCCACGTAGGTCAACTCGAACTTGTTCTTATAGATGCTCCTCCGGAGGCAGCAGTCAAACTGTTCCACTCCCCCACACAGTGTGCCCTAGAAAGGAAAGTGACCGCATAAAGGGAAACACACGTGGACACAGGCATGGGAAGGTATCTACAGACACCTTCACCACTTAGGTTCGAGAATCTAGGGGAGTTGGTAGTTTTGGCAGGTCCCAGCAGGAAAAGAGTTGGCAAACTCGGTCTCAAGGGCATAGCGATGGGATGTAAGGGAGAACTCTGCTCTGCCTATACAACTCTCTCGGCCTCCAATAAAGTATGCAGTTCTCTCTCTTGTCTGTAACGTCAGATTTCTAGGCTGGGGTCAAAAGGGAAGAGGAGGTCCTCTAGTGTCAGGAGAGCGCTTTAGGACGAGGCGGGCTTTTTCACAGGCTGGAGAACATCACCCACACAGGAAGGGCTAACTGAGGAGCATACTGCACAGAGCCGCGAGCCATCCCGCTTCCAGGCCAAGGCAGTGACGGTGTATAAGTTGGCAATCTCCTTGGGCTTCGCCTCTTCCCAGATGCTTCTTCGAGGGCTCCAGTTGAGCACCCGAAGTCTGTAATAAAGTATGTGGCTTTTAGAAGAGATGGAGAACGAGGAAAGGAGTGAAACGGGGCTGGTATCTGAAGGAAATGGATCTTGCTAAATCAGAGAAGAAAGGAAAGGAAAGAGAACAGACCAGCTAGGAGGAGAGGACGAAAAGGTTCAAAGGAAGTAATTTGGGAAAATCAGATCAAAGTAAAATGGAGTAAGAGTGATGGGAGCTGAGAAAACAAAAGGAGATTGGAGCTGGTGAGAAAACAAGCTGTTAGCAGTAGAGAAATATGGGGAGTGGGGGTGGAGAGAAATGATAATAGTTAGGGAAGAAAAAAAGGAACAGGAAGAGTCACATACAAGATTAAAGGGGCTAGAAAGATAGGACTGACAACGCTGGGATTAAAAGCACTCTAAGAAAGTGATGGGACCCAGACCCTAGTTGTTTATCTACTGTTCCATCATTCATTCATTCACCAAAAATTTGGGCATATATCATGTACTAAATGCTAACCTAGTCACTGGAGATAAAAAAAAAGAAAAAATGAATAAGGGCTCTTCAATTTAGCCAGACAGATACAAACTCCAAAGCATAATACAATGTGATAAGCACTAAGCCAGTGGTCTAAAAAGAGGTGATGGGAACACAAGTGGAAATACATTCCACTGTGGAATCCCAGAGGGAAGCACAGAGACACAACAGAGCATGTGCATTTTGGACTTGCCAGTGTGCCCATGGCTGGAGCAGAAGAGGAAATACATAAATTAAAACCTGAGAATCTCTTTCAACATACACTGATTGTGATCCAGTCTGCCATTCTGGTTGAGGAAAACTGGACTAAGGCAGAGTACACAGGGAAAGCAGGCAGAAGATGCAACTGGAAGGGGGCCCCACCTGTCATAACTCCCCAGCACAACAGACTGGCCCCCAGGACTTGTTGCAGCTGTGGTGAACTCTCGCTCCTGAGGGTCCCGGCTATAGTCAAACGTTTGGAGCACTTGGCCTTCCTTTCCATAGGCCACAATCCTCCGATCACAGCCTGCAGCCACGATGCTGTTGGTAGCCCAGGCCAAGGCATAGGGTGGGCATGGATGGTTAATCAACTTCCCCTAAGACAGAAGTAGAGAGTTCCAACACTCTGACTCTGGGGACTCCACCAGAAATGTCTCATTCACAGCACTGGACACACTCACTCTGATCATCTTACTCTGCAGACATCTTTCTCCCAGCACATCTTAATCCTGAGATTTCACATGTGGGAAGAGCTCAGGAGATTTATCTCAGTGCAGTGGCAGATGCGATGGTGTGAGCACACTCCGCCTATACAAGCTTCCTCGGCACACTGGGAAGTGGCAGCGCCCACCTAAGCAAGCCCCCTAGAGCCCCTACATAGTACCCTGATCTTTCCTACCACTGGTTGCCCTAAGGATGATGTAAACTTCTGATTGGTCTGGAATGTTATATATGTTGCTGCACTTATATAATAAACTTAGATCTGCGTCACTGAACCTGGTCTCCGGAGTCGGGCATGCTTCGTTAGGACTCCGTCGGCCTCACCCCCGCGGGACCCCCTGCTTCATTCACATATTGCCTTTCTGTCTTATATGCACACATACATATATAGGACACAGATGTACACACCTACTGACCTTGTGTTCAAGAGGAACCCTCAAAATACTTATGTGCTGGAGATATTTACTATGTACCTAATAAGGTCCCCAAAGGAAGATGTCCTACACATTAACCAACCACAGGGAGCTATGGCTCCTTTTTATTATTTATTTTTAGGATGGAAACATTTAATAAAGTATCACATAAGTAATTCTTCATGTAAATGATTCAAACCAAAGAGAATTAGAGTAAAACATAAACATTCTTTTTACCTTTTCCTTCTTGAAAGTAAATAAGTCTTTCTTCTATAAGTTTCTATACATTACATATTTTTTATATAATGAGAATAATTTTCACTTTTCATTACTCTCAGAGTCTTTATTTCCCTTTGTCTCCAAGTCCCTTCCACCTGACTTACCTTTTCCCATAAATATTACGCTCTGGTCCCCTAAACACAAATCCTCCTGTGGCCGCATCCCACTATCTCTCCCCCTGAGGTCTCCCTCCTCTAGCCTCCTTCCCCGGCACCTCAACCAACATCCCTGAATGTCCAGCCTCCTCCAGGAGGGCTCTTGGGACTTGCTTACCTTCCCCAGAGCATCCTTTATTCATACCTGTGACTCTCCAGACCCTTCATCTGCCAAGAAATACCTAACAATAGTGCCATCAGCATGACCAGATAGAATTCCTTTCCCAGAGCAACTGAAAAAGGGGAAAAGAAAAAAAGGAGAGAAATCCAGGAAAAGATTAGAATACTCTGTCTTACCAAGAAATTCCCTTCTTTGTCAAACACTGCCCTGCCTGTGGTTCCCGCGCCCAGTCCTCCCCATCTTTCATACGATGGTCTCCCAGTCCAGACTTCCCCACAGCCTTTTCCTACCATTCCCAAACTCCTGGGATACCGTTCTCCTTACTCACTTTGTTGTCAGTGACACCACGTAAGAATCTGTCCCATAGATGGTAGATGACTTATTAGTTTTAGTGTTTGCTAAACGAACCTGAAAAATGGGAGAATGGACACAAGTCTGGTTAGGGTACTTTCAATTTTGCCCACGTCCTAAGGAAAGAAAAAAAAAAAAAACTGGTCCCTATGCATTCTCCCCTAGCATACAACTCCACCCTAAAGGAGATTAACCATATTTCTTTCTTCATAACAATTATCCCCACCCCCAACCTTTCCTGTGGTTCTCTTCCCTCCTTTACCTTCCCTTCGGCCAACCCAAAGGCAATGTTGTTCTCGATGGGCCACTGCAGGCAAGTGACAGCACTCTGTGAGAAAGAAAGGATGAAAAGGATAGTCATGTCTATGTGGGTTGGCACATTTATAATAGCATGAATCCGAACCGCCTGGGCACCTTGGCTCATGCCACCACCACAACTGCCTACAGGGAAGGAGAGGAGGGGACACAACTGGGCTCTGAGGAGGAAAGCAGATGAGGATGAACAGCCAGGTAGCACCATCTTTGCAGTAGGAGAAGTCAGATACAGATGTTAAGAAAACATCTGGTTGCATCTATAAGCAGGTATACTGATACATGTTTGTTCATCCTAATCTCCCAGGGGCTGGTCTGAACTTTACCGTCTGGATGAACTTGTTACAGATGACTTTCTTGTCACCCCTGCCAAATAAAAAGAAGAAAAAGCACATTAAAAACCATTTCCGTAAAAACAAAACAAAAACACCATTTCCGTAGATAAATTGGCACAAAGAATGCTGGGGGAAGGGCAGAGTGAGCAGATATGTTCTACCGCTCCACAGGTGCCTTGAAAAGAGGTATAAGGGGGAGCGTGAGTAGCTTGGAACAATCACCCGGGGCTCCCCAGGATCTTACAGGGCCTCCTTGTTGACTTAGACCGATTCCTCCAGGGTCGGGATCACAGAACACAGGGGGCCGGCAAAGTCAGGGAAGCAAAAACAGACTCTGCCTTCCGTGCCACAGCTTGGCCCCTCATCCTCTCTATTCTCCCTCCCTCATGAGGCAGTTCCTCCTGCCTTCCCCCTCTGCTCTGGGTCATCCCCGTCCCCCAGTCGCTGTCCTTACCAATCTTCTCCAATTTTGTACACATAGATGATGTTGTCAGTCTGTCCTACGGCAATTTTAGTGGAATCGGGAGAAAACGCCATGCCCTTCACCATATAGCTCTTTCTGCCATACTAAGAATTAAAAAGAAAAAAGTAATGAGAACATGTGAAAGGGAAAAGAGAGGAAAGGGTGTATGTGTGACTGTGAAGAGCTTGAGGGATTTATATTGAGAAATGGAGGGGTAGGCCAGTGTCTTTGCCTAAGGCCAGGAAGTGGGTTAGAAAGTTTTCCAGGTTCCTAAGGCCCATCAGCAGGTTAAGGTACACATGGGTACTCTTCACCTTCATGTCAGCTGGTTTGGTGGAGAATTTATCTCTCCGCTCCCCATGCTCATCATACAGCAACACCACTCGGTCCACTGTGCAGACAGCAAATTTGGCATTGTTCTGGGACCAAGCCATGCAGGTCACCTTTGCAGCTCCATCCTGCAGAGGCAAAGAGGGCAAAAATAAATCCAAGTGCTGGTCTAGAATGCCAAAAGTACTTCTAATTCCATTACTTCTAGTGTGGCTCTTGTCAATTTTCCTTAAAGCAAAGAGATGCACATGACCCATCTGGTCTCCCAGGCCATAAAACCCTAGGCTGTGAGAACAAGGTGCTTCTAGAAATCCATAATGCAAATGTACTAAGAGGCGACATGCTTAGTCAACTGTACCTATGTCCCTGCAATGGTCTTGTCCCCTTTGAAATAAATTCAATTGATCTAAGTTTTGGTCTTTAGCCATTTATTCAATTAATATTTTCTGAATACCTCACTGAGAAAGGCACCTGGCCAGGGGCTGAGAGGGAGACAAAGACCAAAACATGGTCTCTGCCCCAGAATCTAAAAAGATGGTGCAAAAAAAGGGAAAAGCCCCCTAAGTGAGGTATGTACAAAGCACTGTAATAGTTTGTAGAAGTCTGAGATAATTTGTTTATACGATCAACATTAAGCTTTGAAGAATGAATGCAGTTGAGTGAGGAAATTATCTTAGGTAGAAGAAATTGCATGAGCAAAGGCAAGTATGGTCAAGTAATGGTAATTTAATAGAACCAACACTGTCTTGTAAATAGCAAAACAGAGGAGAAACAGACTGAAGCCAGTTCAAGAAGGATCTTCAAAACCAGGGTTTTTGGATTAGTTGGTAGGAAAGGGGGAGACAGTAAAACTTCTGGAACAGGGAGTAAAATAATCAGAGTTGAGACGTAGGATGAGCAATGCCTCCTTGTTTTTTGTTTTCCCTTAGCTATCCACTTCACCAAAGCCCAAGTTAGAAGTGATCATCTCCCAGTGGATTATTCTTGCCAGGTCTGTCCCTTCCGCCACCAGCCCTGGTCCTCTATGATGCTGCACGAAGAATTTTCCTTCTTGAAATAAAAAATTTAGTTACTGCTTCAATTGATTAATTACTTGAGCTGTAGAGTGCTGCCTTAAAACAGTTACTTTTCATTTCCAATCCAGTTATCTCCAGTCAGAGGTTTAAAAAAAGGCTTTTTCCCCCATCAAAATCCTCCAACCAGTCAGAAAATAGCCACACCACCACTAGTATCACCCTCCAACTCTTTTTTAAAAACTTTATTTTTTTAAAAAAATATTGTTACTGATTTCAGAGAGGAAAGGAGTAACATCAGTGATGAGAGAGAATCATTGATTGGCTGCCTCCTGCACCCCCCCACTGGGGATCGAGCCCGCAACCACAAACTGGGCATGTGCCCTGACCGGGAATCAAACCGTGACCTTCTGGTCACACTCAACCACTAAGCCATGCAGGCCCGGCACCCCTCCAACTCTTGATTAAATTATGTTAGAAGGGCTGAGGGCTCCGCAACAATTGTTGTCTATCATTTTCCTTCGTCATTTTTTCCAATCCTGGGCATTCAGCCCTTTCCTGCATCATGACATCATCTTACTTTGTAAGATTGAAGGAAGATTTCACTTCCAATTATTCCATTAAGGTAAAGAAAAAATTTAAATTACAGATTCAGGGGGCAGTTTACTGAGCAAAGGGCACATCTGTCTCTCTCTTTAATTTTACTTTATTGATTTGATTTTAGAGAAACATTGATTGGCTGCCTCCTGCATGTGCCCCCAGTTAGAGATTGAACCCACAATCTGGGTATGTGCCCTGAGGGGGAACTGAACCCGCCATCTCTCGGTGTGTAGTATGACACTCCATCCAACTGAGCCACACTGGCCCGGACTGGGCACATCTTTCTTTTGTTCTAATTTCCTTCTATCCTCCTAATGCCAATCCTCTGTTAAGCCTTCCTGATTTCCATAATTAATTCTCTTTTCTCTGCAATATGTACTTCACAGGGCTGTTCTGAGGATTAAATGCACTAGGAAATAGAACAATAATAGCTAACCTTTAACAAGCACTTACCATAGACTGGGCATTTTGATAAGTACTTGATATTCATTATCTTGTTTTACCTCGTAACACTGAGGTAGATGCCACTATTATGCATCTTTTACAGGGGAAACTGAGACACGGGAGGGAAGGTTAAGTAATTTGCTCAAGTGTCATAGACAATTGGTAAGTGACAGAACCAAGATTTAAATCCATGTATGTCTGACTTCATAAGCCACAATCCTAACTTCTTTACTTATGCTATTAAACATTCAGTTACAAGAGATATTATTCTTATTAGTTTTGTATTTTGAATGTCCTTCTCTCTCGTCTATCCATATTTTTACACTGCTTTTCGGTTTACAATGTTCTTTTGAGTATATTACCTCCTTTAACTCTTCCCAGGTCCCCTAAGGTTGCTATTAGAGGGACTGCTGAGAGAGACAGTGTGATAAGGGCTCAAGTCTGAGGTAGCAGGACATGTATTTAAAGCAGCGGTGGCGCTAGGACTTGAATTCTGGTTTTCTAACCGCTAAACCCAGCCTTTCTTCGCCATGTTTCAGGGTTCCTCCCCCAGTACCCAGCCTCTAGTGAATAAGAGATCTATCTGCACCATCAGAACGAACGGTGCGGACTCCTGCGGAACTCCCTCTTGGGGGCATGCACGTAAAGCGCTTATTTAATTTAATTCCGTGTAGGTTTACGTTCGTTGTTTACAGGCGCAGGAGCCTTTTGAAGGCAGGAGCAACGACAGCTAGCTCTGGATCCCTCTGAGCCCCAGCACGGGGCCTGGTACAAAACGGATGCTAAATGACACGCAATGCCAGCTGCAGGGGTTGGCGCTGCCTCTCGCCGACTGGACAGCATCGACGCAGCCGAGTGGCGTCCCGCCGTCGGTCCTCTGCCCACAGTAGGCACTCGACAGGATTACGCTTTAGTCCCCGCTTCTCGGGAATGTTAAGACGGGCCGGGCCGGGACGGGCACGCAACTCCTCACCTGAGGGCTCAGCAGGGTTCTCAGGTGCTTCAACTGCATGACGAACACCTGTGTCTCAGATGCCACCAGACAGCGACAACTCCGGCGGTTACCTGGACAACCCGTCACGCAGGCGCAGCCGCAGCTACGCCGCTGACGCAAATGCGCCCGGAGCGCACCACGCGTCACAAAGTCACCACGTAGGTTCGCCGCGAAGCCAACAGGACGCGCGCAGGCGCAGTGAGCTTTAGGGCGGGACCGGGGCAGGACTTGATGACTCCTCTCGGTTACCAATCCCGTCGCTGCCTGCATTCCAGATCTAGCCCGGCTCCCAAGCCTGCTGCAAACCGAGGTCTACGTCATCGCAGCCTTTCTCGCCCTCGGATGGACGTAAACTTGGCTGAATGCTTTCTTTTAATCCTCGCAGCCCTGAAGGAAAGCAGGGCAGTTGCTCTTCTAGAGCTTTTACAGTTGACGGAATTGAATCCAAATGAATTATATGACTTGCACGGGACCGCAAGGCTAATAATGATAGCTAACAGTGAATACTCAGTGTGTGTCTGCCGGGCTTACTGTGCAAAGTGTTGCACATGCATTATCTCATTTAACCTCAAAGCCACCTTTTGAGGGGATGGCACTATTGGTCCTATTCTACATAACGGTCAGTTAAGGATGGAACTGGGATTCAACCTAGAGCTGGCACATTTGAACACCCTTTCTATTCCTTGTCAACTCCTACTTCCCTGTCTCCATGCCACTGTACCCCGTGACACTCCCTCCCCCAAGAAATGATGTGTCCAGTCTGAGAGATTAATGTTTTGGAACCGGTGGCCAGGGAGAGGTAAGGTAACCTGCTTCCAAATTGGGTAATGGTGGATTGAAGACTTCTGATTAGATCAGGATGCTTTCCTGTTTCAGGGTGGAGAGCAAACCAGAAATGGGCTCATCTGATAGATTAAGGTTGTCTTGTGAAATCTGGGGTTGGAGATTGGTTAAGTAGAAAAGATATTGACTTCTTGAACCTTATTTGGATCAGGGTCTCTTTCAGAATTGTTGGTTTAATTTCTTGTAACATCCCAGAGAGATCAAGATTCAGAAAAGGAGAGTTATTCCTAAGCCTTCTCTGGAAAGATCTAGAGTTGAGAAGACCTGTGACTTGTCTTCTCAAAGTGTAGCATATGCTTTCCAGACAGATTCTGGGTTCCGAAGCCTTTCCCCGACAGTGGTTGCAAATGGCAACTGGTATTTCACTGGCACCAACCAACTGGAACTTAGGAAAGAGTAGAGGACAGTCCCTGTTTTTACAGGAAACAAATAGGCGTCAGAGCCCAAATTATAGTTCTTTTGACAGGGGAGTTTGAACCCTTCAACTGTATTTCCAGAATCCTCCTCTGGATATGGTGGCAGAGAGCGAATGTAACATCATTTATGCTTTACAGTTATTATTGAACGTGACTGAGTGAACAGAGACCCAGACAACAGGGAAAGCAAGGACAGGGAAGAATAGGCCCAGGAACACACAGGAGGAGCACGTAGCACCGAGGGATCCATTAGTGTAGCTGCTCTTTCATTTGTCCCAAGACACTGTTCAGTCCTTTTCTGAAAACTAGCTCAGGTTTGATGGAGGAGTCACAGGAATAAACGGTGAGGAGCTGAGCTGCTGATGTGAAGATAACAAGGCTCCCAGCCCTCTCATGTGATATAACTTTAGTTTCCACTGGTACAGGAAGAATTTATACCCTCTTTTTTCCTTCTCCCCTTTCTGGCCCAACAAACCAAAAGGAACTAAGGGCTCTGGTTTCCTATACCCCTTTCCACCCATCCCAGGCTGGAGGATCAAAGCAAACACTTTAAAATGAGAGTTTGCTCCCGTCAAGTTGGTGGCAGTGTGAGGGGCCCTTGTAGTCAGGGAAGATGGGGAAACGTCTTCAGCATACTATACAGTCGGCTCCATTTTGTCCAAGAACCTTTATTGGAAAAATGTCCAAGGAGTGAGATCACCAGCAGCTGGGGGTGCTACCAAGTGAGAGGGGGCGCACCTGAGGCTCCATGGAAGACATCGGAGTAGTGCAGTGCAGTGTCTGTCATTATTTATTTGCTGGGAGAGGGGGGGTATCCACAGAAACCCCTCTCTGAGACCCAGAGGCAAGATGTGGGGGCAGCAGGGAATGCTGAGAGTCCTGATACAGGGGAAATGGGGGCTCCATTTGGGACCTAATGGGATAGGGTTGAACAAGTGATTCTCCCCTGGACCTGGGGGATGGAAAGACATACCCCATCTGATATCCTCTCCCCAAATCCAGGGGCACAGACCTACCTTCTGGCCCTGTTCACAGTGGAAAGAGGATGGGTACCAGGCCTGAGATTGTGGGAGTGTCATTATCTTCTGGGATACTGTGGGATCCTTCCATCTTGGGCTGATCACCATTGTACGCTCTCCCTGACCCCATCCCCATCCCCAGGTTGTTAGTGCATCTCTCTTCTGGTTCTGTTTCTTCATTCATACGTCTATGGTGTTAATGGATGGTGATTTTTTCTGTGAATGAAAATGACCTGAGTCTCTAAATTTCTGGAAGGAAATACCACCTCCATCCCAAATTTCCACTGGAACTTTTCCTGCCCCTCCTTGCTTTTCTCCCTTTTCCCTGACTGCTCCTAGAGGCAAAATATCACCCTTCCCTCCCTCACAGGCCCCACCTCACCTGTCTTGTCCCCACTGGCCTTCCCTGAGGACTCTGCTCTGGCCCCTTCCCCTTCTCCTTGGGGTTGTTGTTGGAGTCGTTGTCCTTGATGATATCGTACTGACGGCAGAACAGCCCGATGACAGCTGAAACACAGCAATACAGTCTGAGCCTTGATCCCAACCTCCCCACTCACATCCTCAAAGGGCAGTGAGATACCCACAGTTGATAGAGAATCCGAGAAGAAAATCCTTGAATTCCTGGTGCCCACGCACAAGCACCACCCTCTTAGCCTTCCTCTCTGGGCTCCCCATAACCTCCTCTCCCTCTCTTCAAATTTCTGCTAATCCCTCTCAACTAAGCATCTTCCCACTCCATTTCTCTCACCCCCTTTTCTCTCAACAACCTTCACCACCTCCCACCTTCACTGAGCCCCATTCCCGCAATCACTGGTCCCCTGTCCAGCTGCTTACTCACCAGCCCACATGAGCAACACCACCACAATGATGACCACTTCCCCTGTCTGCAGGGGTCGCTCTCCATCCAGACCCTCCACTGTGATGTCACCTGAGGAGGAAGGACACAGCCTCTGGGTGTGGAGAGTAGCTAGAGAGGTATGTCTATGCCGATAGTGAAGGACGGAGATACTGGGGAGTAGAGTCAGGGTAGGCCCATCACAGCATTGCCCCCTCTCTGGGAAGCTGTTGATGAACCAAGTGGTCACAGGCCAGAAAAGCAGGAAGGCTACGGGTCAGGCACTTGCTCACACAAGCTGCAGCTGCTGTGAACTGAGGTTGTGTAAAAGGAAGCTTAAGAGCCCTTCCTCCAAGGGATTCATTACCAGCTTGTGTACACCCAGTCGCCTGCCAGCCTCCTTCCCTTCCTTTCCTGGCAGTACAACAAATTAAGTCATCCTTCTCTTCATCTAAACTAGACTGTTGCTTGCTTTGGAGAAATAGACAAGAGGCTTAAGTCTAGATAAAAAGCCAGAGCATGCAAAGCGTTAGGGAGTGGGGACTAACAGATCCTCACCTGGGCTCGAGCTGTTTGAAGGCAGCCGGTCAGAGCCCTTGAGAGTTCGAAAGTGCACCCGGGGCCCCGGGGGGCTCTCCCCGCGAAGGCCGATGCTCCTGACCTGCACCGTGTAGTCGCTGTCTTCAGCCAGGCCCCAGAGGGCACAGGCCCGAGTGGTGGTGTTCACCTCGCGGATCACCCGCTGTCCTGGGCCATTCTGTCGCTTCAGAAAGACAATGAGAGAGAGAAGGGCGGCCTCACCCCACTCCCAGGCCACAGGCGCAGCCCAGCACTCTTGAACACCCAAGCCAAGGGAATACGGTGGAAAGGGCAGCTGGAGGCAGGGCACACCAGCTCCCAGAGTCTCCCCCGGCTGGCAGGGAGCTGGGGTTGGTGGTGGGGATATTCAGAGACCCAAGGACACAAGTTCGGGGAGCAGAAGGGTGACTCATACTTGCTGGGAAATGGAGTAGCCAATGACGATGTTGCCTTCTGGGACGTCCCAGGACACAGTGGCCGAGTTGGCTCTGAGGTGAGTGACTGTCACATTCACAGGAGATGGAGGCCGGTCTGTGAGTGCCGGCATGTTAGCAGGTTAACAGGTTCCACCCACAGGCTAGCTCTGGCCAATTCCCACCTGGATCTCCTTTACTCACCTGTTCGCACAAAGCCCAGGTCACAGCTGACCAGCAGGAGGACCGTGGGACTTAGATAAGGGGAGAGGGGCATCAGCGAAGCCATGGTCCCCACCGAGTCCGCTAGGAGGCACCGAGGCATCCGCTAGACCTCCAGGCGGGGCTCCTGGAGATGGCAGGAGTTGGGGGTGGCGGTCAAGGGCCGTCAAGAATGCCCGTGTGGGCAACAACTCTCCCGGACGCCCCGCGGCCCAGAGCGCCCCCTTTCCCAACCCTTCCTCGCGCATCACCC
>NW_006293779.1:4960322-4964229 GCF_000327345.1 Myotis davidii | reverse complement strand
GCCCCGCTCCGCTGGGGTTCCTGCTGCCGTCATTGCCCCCGCCCCTCCCGCACCTCCCTTCTTTTCTCGGAGCTCCTCCCACGACCCTGCCCTTGGCGGCCCCCCGGGTCCCATTCCTTCGGATCCCACGGCTCTGTCCTGGGAGCCCGCGGGGGCGACGGGAGAGGCACGGTGTGAGGGTCTCTGGCACCCTCCCTCCTCCGATGGAATTAGCCGAGAGTGCGGGAGGGGACAGAGTGATGGAGACAATTGTTTCAAGAATCTCCTACTTGTAGACTGCGTCAGCTTTGAAGTCTTTTCTCCATTCACGACGTGGTATTTATTCCTTCAGTCTCTCTTTCATTTATTAAGCAAATATTTATTGAGGGTTTCCTAGGTACCTGGAATGTTAAGAGCCTGAGATACAGCGATTATTAAGAGTCCCGGGTCTTTAGGGGGGAAATTTAAAGAGCAGCGACTTACCTGTCTTGTCTTACCTTTTACCTTAACTGTGTGGCCTTGGGGAAATGGATTGATCCAGGTCTCAGGTTTCCCACCTGTAAATCAGAGTCCACGACATCACAGGGCTGTAGTGAGGATCAAATGAGACAATGTTGGGGAACGGTCTTTACAAATCTTACAGCACTGTGTGCAGGAGAGATTATTAATTTGCACCAATTTGTCAGTTACTTCACTCATTCGATAACCATCTGACGAATCCTCACGGATTTTCACGCTTTGGCTGAGCGTAAGATTTGGAGTCAGAACCTGGATGTGTGTGTGGTCTTCAACTGACAACCTCTGAGCTTCCATGTCATCATCTGAAAAGGGAGGATGTTGGTATTGTCCTCTTAGAGTTCCTGTGCCAGATGCGGTCCTGTATGGGAGAAGCGCATTGCTCAATGTGAATACATGTTGGCTGATGTATTTAGAACAGTGCTTTGGTTTCTAATTCTTTTTGCAGCGTTTCTATTTATGTGGTGCTTTCCCCTGTAATATCCGGTTCAGTGTGCACACCCCTGGGGCTCTGAAGCTTCTGTTTTCTTCCTTCTGAGAGGAGAGGGAATTGGGGCAAGTGGGGCACAGATGACTGGACGACTGTGTGCATTGAACATGTGATCAAGCTATGGCCCCAGCCCTCTGACCTCTGCTGACCCTTTGGCCTCCTGATTCATTCCTGGTCCTAGAGCACTTTTGCCCAGGGACTCTCGCTGCTCTAGGACTGGGACTGGGTGTGATTCTGCACTTCCAGGCTCCAGGCCATCCAGAAAGAGGTCATTATACCAAAGGGCAAGAGTATAATGAACTTTGGGTCTTCCTCTTCAGGGGCAAAGCAGGGACTGGGGAGGCTAGGTTTTTGCAAACAGGGATTCCAGAAGCTCCCCTGGGGTTACCAAATGATTTTGAGACCAGGAAAGGGTACAGGTAGAGGGCCTGGGGAGGGGGGCAGGTAAAAAAGTCAGGGTACTTGTGTTAGTCATCACTGTGGCTCAGATACGGCCCTGACCGCTGGAAGCAGAGGCCGTGGGACAGAAAGGCTTGTGTGGATGCAGAGGCAGGCAGGACAGTGTGTCCACAACAGGGGACCACATCAGGCACAAAACGGTTTCAACTTGTGATTGTGGCCCAAGAGCCCCACAAATGGGAGGTGAGACCCTTCTTCATGTTGGCCTTCTGCACTGATTCCTAAATCATTTCTCATCTGGACTTCCTTCCACCTTGGGTTTCTGTTTTTCTCCTCCTCCTTCCCATCTTCCTTCCTGACCTTCTTTCACTAATAGGCCCAGAGTACCAAGTGCAGGCTAAGTCAACGGTGTGTGTGTGTGTGTGTGTGTGTACAAACACCGTGCCTGCTCCCCCTCCTACATCCAATTCATTAGTCATGAACGAAGCTTTGGCTTCCTGTCTATATCCTTGTCCTGCTTCCCTCTAGTTGTCTGGGTATGATGTAGTCCTGCCAATCACAGAGAAGTCAACCCACTGACCTGGGCCTTGGACAAAGCAGATGTTGAGCAAATTGTTGGATTGCGGGGCAATGTGATGCTGAGACCGTCCAGTAGGAGGGGCAGGCCATGTCCACATACCAGGTGACCCAGACCCATGGCCTGGACACTATTAGATGCCAATTGCATCCAACCTCACCCTCTGACCTGTCAGACCACGGTCCCTAATTTGGAAACTCCAGGAGCCCCTTCACCTCACCTTACCCGCAATCTACTCTCCTGCATGCCCCCCTACTGGGGATCAAGCCTGGTGCCCTGACCGGGAATTGAACCAGTGATCTCTTGGTTCATGGGTTGATGCTCAGCCACTGAGCCCCACTGACCCAACTTCAATAACAATTTTAATAATAATAATCACCACCCAGCTGGCATGGCACAGTGATTAAGCAATGCCCTATGAACCAGGAGGTCACAGTTCCATTCCGGGTTAGGGCACATGCTCAGGTTGTGGGTTCGATCCCAAGTAGGAGGTGTGCAGGAGGCAGCCGATCAATGATTCTCTCTCACCATTGATGTTTCTATCTCTCTCTCCTTTTCCCTCTCCCTTCCTCTCTGAAGTAAATAAAAATATATTTTTAAAAATAATTATCACCTGCATAATAATTTATCATTGACAATTTACTTTCATACCCATTGCCTTCACAAAAACTTGTGGAGCTAGTATTAGTGTCTGTTTTTTTTGTGTGTGTGTGTATTGTTTTTTCCAGATGGCAAAACAAAAACTGAGGATAACCACAGTAGTTTGCCCAAATAAACGCAGTTTTTAAAAAACCACCCATTTCAGGCTACCATGCCTACCCCAAGAATCAGCTTCAGTAATTCTGGAGTAGTGCCCCAAAATCTGTCTTTTTAAAGTGCTTCCCAGATGACACTGAAGATCAGCCAAGTTTGGAAGCCGCTGATTTAAGGAACAACTGGAAGATCTCCATGCCCACATTGTTTGGAATCCTTCATTTCACTTAGTCACAGTGCCTGAAATTAGCATCCGCTGCAGCAGATATATTTTTGGTGAAGGAAAGGCCTCCATTTAAAGGATCATGGTAGAGAGTACCTCAGTCTCAATCATACTTTCGTATGAATTGCACTACAAGCTTGGGAACTGGGACTTGAGGAAAGTACCTCGGAAGGAACCCAGCGCATCCCTGTCCCCAAGACCACCCCTAAATACACAATGCTGCTCTTGAGTGATCGGCAGGGAATGCCTCCAGGGACAGGAAGCCCTCAGCTTTATCAAGTGGCCCACTCCAATGGTTTATTTAGCAGAGTTAAGCCTGGCTGTACATCAGAATCTCCAACGGATGCTTTCAAACAATAGACATTTCAGGGCTTTACCCCAAACCTACCCCAGAGCTCCCACACAAAGGGCTAGAATCAGCTTCTTTTTTTTTTTAGCACTCCCAAGGCAGCTCACCCACAGCTTTCTGTTTGTTTGTTTTTTGTTTTTTAACCCTCACCCAAGGATAGAGTATAATATGCTGACCTTCTCTGAGATCAAAGTAGCCATTTAGAGAGAGAAAGAGAGGGGTGGGATTTGGGGGCACAGGACTCTCAGGAGTGGGGAACACGGAGGAGCCTCTGATTGTAGGTTCTGTTCCATCTTGTCTAAATTCCTGCCATTGTATGCCAACTAAAATGTTGTAAATCAAATCCTATGTTCTCATTTCCCTTTTCACTTAAAAATGTGTTATTTCCATCCATTTAAGAGACAGATCTCTTAAATCAGTAATTATAAAACACCTAAATGGCTAGAGTAGTTTGTTTTTTTTTCTCCTTTATTGATTAAGGTATTACATATGTGTCCGTATCCCCCCTTCCCTTTCCCCTCCCTCCCCCCATCCCCGCTCATGCCTTCACTCCCCTGCTGTCCGTGTCCATTGGTTATGCTTATATGCGTGCATACAAGACCTTTGGTTTATCTCTCCCCG
>NW_006293779.1:4959388-4960043 GCF_000327345.1 Myotis davidii | reverse complement strand
TGATTAGTGACTTGGAGCATGTTTTTATATGTCTCTTGACCTTCCTTATGTCCTCTTTTGAAAAGTATCTATTTAGGTCCGTTGCCGATTTCTTGATTGGGTTATCTTACTTTTTTAAAGTTGTATGACTTCCTTATAAATGTTGGAGATTAAACCTTATTGGAGATAATATTGGCAAATATGTTCTCCCATGCTGTGTGCTTTCTTGTTTTTTGTTTGTTTGTTTGTTTTTGCTTTCTTGTTTTTTTTGTTGATGGTTTCTTTTGCTGTGCAGAAGTTTTTTTTGATGTAATCCCATTTGTTTATTTTCTCTTTAGTTTCCATTGCCCTAGGAGCTGTATCGGTGAAGATATTGCTTCAGCATATGTCTGAGATTTTGCTGCCTGTGGATTCTTCTAAGATTTTTATGGTTTCCTGTCTTATGTTTAAGTCCTTTATCCATTTTGAGTTTATTTTTATGCATGGTGTAAGTTGTTGGCCTAGTTTCATTTTTTTGCATTTTTGTTTTGTTTGTTTTTTGTTTTTTAATCTGCACCCAAGGATACGTTTATTGATTTTAGAGAGAGAAAGGGGGAGAGGGGAAGTAAATGAAGAAAGAGAAAGAGAGAGAGAAAGAGAGAGAGAGAGAGAGAGAGAGAGAGAGAGAGAGAGAGAG
>NW_006293779.1:4954116-4959340 GCF_000327345.1 Myotis davidii | reverse complement strand
CAACTGGGAACCAAACCCACAACCTAGGTATGTGCCCTGACCAGGAATTGAACCCATGACCTTTGGGTATATGGGACGATGCTTCAGAGCCACAGACAGCCAGGGCTAGTTTCTGTTTAAAGGAGTTTCTGCTGCCCTGCCAACGTGGTTCAGTGGTTGAGCATCGACCTATGAACCAGGAGGTCACGGTTCGATTCCCAGTCGGGGCACATGCCCAGGTTACGAGCTTGATCTCCAGTGTGGAGTCTGTGGGAGGCAGCCAATCAATGATTCGCTCTCATTGTTGATGTTTTCTGTCTGTCTGTCTCTCCCTTTCCCTTCTTCTCTGAAATTATATATATACTAGAGGCCCAATGCACGGATTTTGTGCAAGGGTAGATATATATATATTTATGTATTTAAAAAAATAAGTTTGCGCATCTGTGTGTAGAAAGTATTAACTAAAGTATTAACAGTGGATTGCTTTGTCTCATTTATATATTTCAATTTCATATACAGACTTAAAAAAAAGGAATGCAGTTTCATTCTTCTGCCTTGTTAATCTTCTCCAAAAATTGAGGTGGGCCTTCTACTAGTAAGCCTCCAGTGCTCCTGTTCCTTTTCTCTCTAGATTTGGATGTGTATTCCTAGCATCCTCTGCCCTTCCTTTACAAAGGCCTTAGCCCACTCCCTGCTCCTCTGTGCCAGTGATGGGCACACCTGTGACATTCTCCTTCATCTTCCTTTTGTGAGATAGGAAGGCAGGAATTCCATATTACGCACAAGTTCCACATCTTCCATCTCCCAGATGCTCATCTCTCCTCCTATCTGCAATTGTCTACTTTTAATCTCCTTTTTTCAGACACTGGGAATCGAACCTGAGATCCTTTGGTGGCGGGCTGGTGCTCCACCCACTGAGCACACCAGCCAGGGCTCTTATTAGTCTTTGTTTCTATATTTTTGTAGATGTTTTCTATGTAGAGACATTTTACTTACATTTTTATATAGTCCAATCTATCAATTTTTATGTGTTTTTTTTGTGTTTTGCTTGATTCAAGTTTTTATCTTTCTAAGTAAATGTATTGAAATTGTTTGAAATAAGGAGGCTTCCATGAGGGCTTGTAAATCTTTAGTTGTCGAAATATTTTTCATGTAAACTCCCCCACACTTTCATTTTGAAAAATTCCAACTTACAGAAAAATTGCAAGAATCAGACAATAAACACTCACATGCTTTCCCTAGCTTCACCAAATAGCATTTTCACACATCTGCTTCCTCTCTCTTCCCCACTGAATCATTTGAGAGATAATTGGAGACATGATGACACTTGACACAAATTGCTTGTGTCCCCTATGAACAGGGGCATTCGCCTACATAACTATAATTATCACACAAGGAAAATTACAATTAAGACAGTACAATTATCTGATATACAGACCATATTCAAATTTCCACAATTATCTCTGTAATGTTTTTATTTTCCAGATCCAAGATCCAATCAAGGATAACACATTGCATTTAGTTATAGGTCCCTTTAGTTTCCTTTAATCTAGATGAGTTCCTCAGCTGTTTGTCTTTCATGACGTTGATATTTTATAAGTCTAGATCAACTGTTATCTAGAATGCGCCTCACTTTGGACTTGCCTGATTCTTTCTTCATTATATTCAGGTTAAATTTTGTGGCAGCAGTACTGCACAGGGGAGGCTGTGCCTTTATCAGTGTATCCCACCAGGCGGTGCCTGATAGCAGCCTGTCCCTTTATTGGTCATCTGTGTTTGATCATTTGGTCAAAATGATGTCGATTAGATTTCCTCATATTCTAATCCTCAGCAGTCTTTCATCCAATGGTTTTAGCATCCACGGATGATTCTTGTTTGAATCAATCATGACCATGGTCATTTTAAAATGGTGATTTTTCTATTTTTATGCTTCCATCTACATTTATCAGTTGGCATTCTTCTATAAAGAAAGCCTTTCTCTTCCCTCCCTACCCCATCTACATTTGTTGAGTATCAGTATAGACTCATGAATTTTTGTTGCTGTTGTTGTTAAATGTGTTTTAACCCATTCCTGTCATTACTCATTTTAATGCTCAGAAAGACTATTCATTCAAGCTGGCCCCTGTATTCTTGTGACATATCATATCCACATTAGTATTTAACACTCTTTGCTGTGTTTCTTTTTGGGGGAAAATCCCCTTTTCTCTTATGCAAAGGGTAGCATACTATATTCTTTTCTGCCCAGTATTTGTAAGGTGAACATGAGGAACTCTAGGGGGGCTGGAACCCTTTACTGGTGAGACCCAACAAATACTACAAACACCAGTCTGTACATTTTAGATCTCAGTTGCCACCAGTTTTGATAAATCAAAGTCACCCTCTCTCATCCCAGACCCATGCCAGCTCTTCAATGTCTATGATACATTACTCTGATAGTAGAGAGCTGGCTCCCCCTTGTGCCTGAGAAATACCCAACTAATAGACACCCAGGAATTCGGGACAAAACCTCTCTGAAGCTCATGTAAACCTTTTTAGGAGGAGGGTGACTGCTAAGTAGCCAAACAGATTTTGGTTTTATGAGTATAGTGTAGTTAACCTTTCAAAGGCGCTCCACATACCTGTGGGCCTCCAGTCTCTATCATCTGAACTCTCTTTTCCTTTCTATATCTACATTTACATTAGATCTTTTTAAAAAATATATGTTTTTATTGATTTCTGAGAGGAAGGGAGAGGAGAGATAGATAGAAACATCAATGATGAGAGAGAATCATTGATCAACTGCCTCCTGCACAACCCGTACTGGGGATCGAGCCTATAACCCAGACATGCGCCCTGACCAGGAATCGAACGGTGACCTCTTGGCTCATAGGTTGATGCTCAACCACTGAGCCATGTCGGCTGGGCTACGTTAGATCTCTAACCAATGCCCTTTCCTCAACCACCACCGCAAAGTCCTCTCTCATCTTGGCATCATGAGCAGGGTCAAGTCAGAGAAGAGACCCAGCTTTCTAGGCCCGGGGAAGGCTAAGCAGCCCTTCATCCTATTGATGAGGCCAACATGTGCAGCGGCCCCACTCCCACGTGTGGAATGGATCTGATACAGAATCAGATTCCCCAAGGCTAGATACAGGAGGACTCTAGACATCCAGAAGGTTTTCTTTTTGCTTGCCAAGTACTTGGCACAAAGACATCAAGTGAATTAAATTCTTATACAACTGTATATGATATTCAGGTGTTTTGAACAACATGGAGGACTGCACCTTGGGGGACTTTAGAGGCTGGCTACACTCTGCAAGTGTGAAGGAGACAAAGACGACTAAGATCTGACCTCTACCCCTCGGAACTCACAAGCACATGATGTAAGCAATTGCAATATGGGAATGAGAGTTGAAGAGGATTGGGACAGTAGGCTAGGTGCAGAGAGCTGCCAGAACTGTTTGGGGAGATTACATGATAGGCCAAGAATCAAAGAAAATTTTGGAAAAAGGTGGTGGAGGGGGCGTGAGGGAACACCCAAAGAAAACCTGAAGGATCAAATAGTTCTAATTTTATGCAAACTCTTTCAGGGCATTCAAAAAGAGGAACCATGCCTCAATTTACAAGTCTAGCATAACCTTGACACCAAAAAATCTGAAGAACAGAAGAATGAGAGAGGAAATTTACAAGCTGATCTCACTCATGAAAATAGGTAACAAAAATCCTAAACAAACTATTAGCAAGTAGAATGCAGCAATATAGTTTAAGACAAATACCCAGTTAACTTATGCAAATGTGTACACAAGTTAGTAATTATTAATAATCAGAAACATTTAGGTTAAAACCACAATGAAATACTATTACCACATATACCAGATTGGCTAAAATTAAAGAGCCTGACAATACCACATGTTAGTATGAGAGCAAGAACTGTCTGCCATTCACCACTGGTGGAAATGTCAATATAATCACTTGGGAAAATAGTTTGCCACTGTCTACTAACTCTAAGTTACATATACTCTATAACCTAGCAAGTCCACTCCTAGGTAGATACTCTAAGGCTGGGATCCTCAAAGGGTGGCCCCTGGACCAATAGCATCAGCATGAGCATCACCTAGAAACTTACTAGGAATGCAAAATTCCTGCACCCAATCCAAAGTTACTCAATTGGCAACTCTAGGGTCCAGCAACCTGTATTTAACAAGCCCTCTAGATGATTCTGATACATGTTAAATCTTGAGAAACACTGCTATGGAGAAATAGGAATGTAAGTCCACCAAGGTACATAAACAAGAATGTTTTTTTTTTAAAATATATTTTATTGATATTTTTACAGAGAGGAAGGGAGAGAGATAGAAAGTTAGAAACATCGATGAGAGAGAGACATCGATCAGCTGCTTCCTGCACATCCCCTACTGGGGATGTGCCCGCAACCCAGGTACATGCCCTTCACCGGAATCGAACCTGGGACCTTTCAGTCCGCAGGCCGACGCTCTATCCACTGAGCCAAACCGGTTTCAGCAACAAGAATGTTTTTAACAACATTGTTTATAGTAGTCAAACACAGAAAACAAGCCAAATGTTCATCAATATAATGGATAAATAAGTTATGCCATGGTTATATAATGCAGTGCAATAATAAAAACAAATGAGTGTTAGCTGTGCAAAATAGCATGAATGACTCTCAACCATAATGGTGAGTAAATATTTAAGACACAAAGAATACGTTTTTATATACATATAGAACAAGGTTCTTGTCAAACTCTACCTATATATTTTAAGAACCAAAACTGTACCTTCAGCCATAATCTTTTCTTGGCACTCTGGGCTGGCATATAACTAGCACCTGCCACGTAATGTTGTGCTCAGTATGACATCTTATTCCTTATAATAATATTTTTTTATCTTTATTTTATTTTGTTAAGTTTTGGTTTTTTACTTAGGAGTAGGATATTCTTTTTTTTAAAAAAATGTTTTTATTGACTTCAGAGAGGAAGGGAGAGGGAGAGAGAGATAGAAACATCAATGATGAGAGAATCATTGATTGGCTGCCTCTTGCATGCCCCCTACTGGGGATCCAGTCCGAAACCCAGGCATTTCCCCTTGACCGGAATCGAACCCGACCCTTCAGTTTATGGGTCAACGCTCTATCCACTGAGCCAGGCTGGCTAGGGCTATCTTTATTTTTTTATTTTTTTAAATATATTTTTTATTGATTAAGATATTACATATGTGTCCCTGTCCCCACATCCCCCTCCACCGCCCCCCC
>NW_006293779.1:4945164-4952233 GCF_000327345.1 Myotis davidii | reverse complement strand
TGGGGATGTGCCCGCAACCCAGGTACATGCCCTTGACCGGAATCGAACCTGGGACCTTTCAGTCCGCAAGCCGATGCTCAATCCACTGAGCCAAACCGGTTTCGGCCCCTATCTTTATTTTTATTGTTATAATCTATATAGTGACTGCAGAGTATTTCATAATATGAATATATCATATTATTTAACCTCTTCCTTGCTGATGGGCTTTTCAAGACTATTACTTTGGTTGCCCCAATATTTTGTCTCCTTGTTTGAGGGCTTTGGGGGCTGTTTTCTGGGAAACAGAACACAGAACACGTGGCAGCAGAGACAGACTCAGACTCAGAGGTATGAAAATTCTATGAGGTAAGAGACCATGAATGTCTTTTTCTAAGACCTTGTCTGCTATTCAAGTTATTTAATTGAATCGATTTTCCAGGTTAACTTTTCTCTAAGGAAAAAAAAAATGTCCTGGCCTATTTTATTTATCTTTGTTAGAGCATGAATTGATTCCTTGCAAATTTTGTTTACAGTGAATTAACCCCAGAGAATCCAGTCAACTTGGTGTAATGACAAGATAAATGAGACCATGGATTCTGGAGTAGGGTGATCCTCTAAGGCAGTGGTTCTCAACCTTCTGGTCCTTTAAATACAGTTCCTCATGTTGTGGCCCAAGTATAAAATTATTTTCATTGCTACTTCATCACTGTAATGTTGCTACTATTATGAATCGTAATGTAAATATCTGATATGCAGGATGGTCTTACGCGACCCCTGTGAAAGAGTTGTTCGACCGCCAAAGGGGTCGTGACCCACAGGTTGAGAACCGCTGCTCTAAGGTCATTTAATTTCCCTATATGACACCTCTTGTCTGTCTCAATGCAACAGCAACTAAGAAATGTGTCAAGGCTTAGAGTTAGGAAAGCACAGAGCTCACATTTTCTGAGAGTACCTACGTAAGATATCCTAGCTTTCTCAAATGTACTTGACCCATTGTAACTTGTGATTTGGAACATATGACACCATACCTGGATCTCTAGGGAATAACTGGCTCCAGAGAAGATGCTTATAGGGCAGAACAGGCTGCTTGGGAGTCCTGCTCCTTTGAAACCTTGCCTCCATACTCTCTACTTGAGGACAAGTTTTCCAGCCCGATTCTAGAAGAGTTGTAAAAGTATGGCTGTCAAAGCAAAGACTGTGGGCAGCTGCTGGAAGGAGCAGCAGATGGGCATGGCTCAGAGACGAGACTCAAGCAGCATGCACAGTGACCTGTCAGGTTTACCTTGCAATGCCCATTGTGATGTCATATGGAGTCACAGGCTTGAGAAAGAAAACTGTTTGACGGAGAGGGGCATGGAGTTGAGTAATGGCGCTGACATGGGGGCTGGCCCTTCCACTGCCATCACATGTCAGTCTTCTACTGTTATTTGGTCTCCTTGTTTGGGGGCTTTGGGTGCTGTTTTCTGGGAAACAGAGCTCAGAACAGGTGGCAGCAGAGACAGGCTCAGAGGTATGTGATGCAACACCCTCTTGAAATTCACTGCTCTCTGCCCCTACCCCTGGAGCAATAGAAACTCCTACATCTTGGGCCATGGGGGAAATTGGATTGGGGGGGGGGGGAGGGGAGTGCTTTTGTGTCATTCTGCTAAAAGCAACTAAACAAACAAAATCTCTCAGCAGTATTTCCCAACCTTTTCTGACTCTCAAACTTTTTTTTATTTTCATAATTTGTCAACCCCCATAGGAATTTAAAAATCATTTTATCTCTTTTCCATAATATATAAATGATTTTAAGTGAATAGTATTATTATATTCAGACTAGAGGCCCGGTGCACAAAAATTTGTGCACTCGGGAGGGTCCCTCAGCCCGTCCTGTGTCCTCTCACAGTCTCAGACCCCTTGAGGGATGTCCACTTGCTGACTTAGGCCCGCTCTCCGGGGGATTGGGCCTAAACTGGCAGTCAAGCATCCCTCTGGCAGCCCGGGATCCCTAGGGGGATGTCCACTTGCCAGCGGGGAGCAGGCCTTAAGCTGCAGTCGGATATCCTTAGCACTGCTGAGGAGGCGGGAGAGGCTCCTACCACCACCACTGTGCTGGCAGCCGTCAACCTGGCTTGTGGCTGAGCAGAGCTCCCCCATGTGGGAGCACACGTCTGGGTGAGGGGCTGAGGGCCATTTCCAGGCTGTCCATGCCCCCGCTACCCCAGCTCCCAGTCTCTCCTTTTTTCTTTTTTCTGGGATTTATTTATCTTCTATAATTGAAAATTGTAGCCTTGAGCGGAGCAAGGCAACCCAGGCTCCCAGCGCCTCCTTAAGCAGAGGCCACAGCCAGCCGGAAACAGGTTTCTGGGATTTATTTATCTCTTATAATTGAAACTTTGTATCCTTAAGCGGAGCCCAGGGCTGGCTAGGGCAGGCAGGAAGCTTGGTTTCCTCCATCACCCGGGGCAACCCAAGCCTCCTGCTCACTCCAGCTCCATGGCTGCTGCCATATTAGTTGGGTTAATTTGCATACTCGCTCCTGATTGGTTGGTGGGTGTGGCTTGAGCGTAGCCGAGGGATGGTTAATTTGCATGTTCCTCTTTTATTATATAGGATTGTTTACTGCTTGTATATGGAAATACAACTGATTTTTGTATTCCATTGATAATATTGTATCTTGTAACTTTGCTAAATTAATTTATTAACTCTAATAGTTTGTGTGTATTCATTAGGCTTTTCTGTAAATAACATTGTTGTATGTGAATAGAGGTAGTTTTATGCCGGGGTGTTTCTCAGCATCTAGAAGGGTTCAGGGATCTGGAGAAGGGCTGTGCGTAAATTAATAAAGAGACTAGGCATGAAATATAAATTTGGAATACATGGGGGAGCCAGAGGAGACCTGGCTATTTATACTTATATTTATATTTATATATAAAGATATATGCAAATCTTTAGGTTTGGGGAAATGCTTTCAGCTATTCCAGCAGGCAATACATGTATCTCAGCCCTGCTGAATATAGAAGCCCATCAGCCTTTTGATGAAACTTCTTACATTTATAACATGGTGGAATTAGCCTCCAGCAGTTTTACTTTTTCATTTCTAATTTGGATGTCTTTTATTTATTTTTCTTACCTAATTGCTCTGGCCAGAGCTTCCAGTACAATGTTAAAGAGAAGTAGTGAAAGCAGTCATACCTGATTTGTTCCTCATTTTAGAGAGAAAACTTTCAGTCTTTCACTTTTGGATATGGTATTAGTTGTGGGTTTTTCATAAATGCCATTTATCATGTTGAGGAAGTACCCTTCTAATCCTAATTTGCTGCATGTCTTTAAAATCATAAATGGGCATTAGATTTTATCAAGTTCTTTTCCCACATCAATTAAAATAATCATGTCAGCTTTCCCCCTTAATATTATTATCATTGTTAAATATTTTTATTGATTTCAGAGAGGAAGGAAGAGGGAGAGAGAGATAGAAACATCAATGATGAGAGAGAATCACTGATCGACTGCCTCCTGCAGGCCCCAAACTGGGGATCGAGCCCGCCACCTGAGGCGTGTGCCATCATGGGGAATCAAACCAGTGACCGACCTCCTGGTTCATAGGTCATGCTGGTAGGGCAATGATATGTATTTTAAAGTACATATGATTTTTGTTGTTGTTAATCCTCACCCAAGGATATTTTTCTATTAATTTTTAAAAAGAGTGGAAGGTTATGGGAGAGAGCGAGAAGTATCGATGTGAGGGAGACATATTAATTGGTTGCCTTCTGGGAATCGATTCAGCAACCAAAGTACATGCCCTTAGACCAGAATCAAACCCTGGACCCTTCAGTTTGTGGGCTGACACTCTGTCCACTGAGCCAAACCAGCTAGGGCTACAGTACATGTCTTTTAACAATGTCTGTACTGATCGACTGTTCGTTTGTTTCTATTGCCCATGTTTATCTCTTAGTTTTCAACCATTTAGAATTATATTTTAGTATTCATGGCAATTTTTTATTGAATACCAGGTAAGTTATATGTAAAGTTACTTTTCTCCAGACATTAGAGTTATTTTCTTAAAATATATTTTTATTGATTTCAGAGAGGAAGGGAGAAAGGAGAGACAGAAACATCAATGATGAGAGAGAATCACAGATTGGCTGCTTCCTGCACGCCCCCTACTGGGGATCAAGCCTGCAACTGGAGCATGTGCCCTTGCCCGGAATAGAACCCAGGACCCTTCAGTTCACAGGCCAACACTCTATCCGCTGAGCCAAACCAGCTAGGGCATTAGAGTTATTTTTGCTTCCAGAAGTCATTTAGAGTAGAGAAACTCATCTTAATCCAATTAGGGATTAAATTTATCAGAGGATAAACTTTAATTAAAAAATATTATTTAAACCATATGAGCTTTAGTTTTTGAGCCTAGTTTATTTCAGGTATATTCCTATTCCTAGGTATAACCCTTTGGGAGTCTCAACTGAAAGTCTGAAATATTTATTTGTATTTATTGTATTTATTATTACTCCTAGTCATTTTTTATTCATCTATCTCCATAAAACCCCTGAGCACTTTGTTTAGCTGCTTAGCCTTGGCATGACAATTGGCAAATGCTTTGAGGGGGCAATCTGGGCTTACTTCTCTACAATTCCTTTTTATCTGTGGGATCTTGGGCTTCTATGGTCCTTGATGCCTTGAAAGCTCTTCAATGACTTCAAATAGATATTTAAATTTTTGTGTGTCCGGCTTTTCTAGATGTTTTCATTTGGAGGATTGAAACAATTATTATAAACAGAAATCCTGGATTAAATTTTTATCTCAATTTTCCCTCTTCTACTAGCTTAAAAGTTATGTATTTCGTTCCTATTTTTCCAGTGGTTACTCCAAGAATTACAATATGCATGCTTATCCAGTTCTCTGTTCAGAAGTATTTTATTAATGCTGATATATCCATCCCTTGAGGTTTTAATTTCAGCACTGCATTCTTAATTTTTAGAAATAACATTGGATTTTCTTTCAAATTTATCAGATCACTTTTTATGGTTTTCTGTTCCTTATAAATATATTTAAGCTTGTCTTTTATTTCTTTAAATGTAATATACATTGTTGTTTTCTACTCTATCTAGATCTGATGATTCCAATATTTGGCATCTCTGTAGGTTTGTTTCTGCAGAAATAATCCATTCAATAAAATATAATATTCATGGATTTTTTTTGAGGCCTAGGATAAAGATCTTCCTTAGAGAGTATTTCAATTGCTTTTGACTATGGCAGCATCAATCCAGGACCACTTTAAATTCATGGTTTCAGAGTTTTTGGGAACCATGTAGATGATGTGAACTTGAGCTGCAAATTACACAAAAGTCAACCTATGGTTACAACTTCCCAAGGACTTCTCTTTAGCTCTCTGAACTTCTCAGTGTCATGAGGTTCCAGTTGAATGTGGCAAGGTCTTCTACTGGATATTTATTTATTTATTTGCCTTATGGTTTGTATTTTTTAAAAAAATAGGTTTTATTGATTTTTTACAGAGAGGAAGGGAGAGGGACAGAGAATTAGAAACATCAATGAGAGAGAAACATTGATCAGGTGCCTCCTGCACACCCCCTACTGGAGATGAGCCCTCAACCAAGGTAAATGCTCTTGACTGGAATCTAACCTGGGACTCTACAGTTCGCAGGCCGACGCTCTATCCACTGAGCAAACCAGTTAGGGCTATGGTTTGTATTTTTGAAGTTTTCTTTAAAAAGTTCTTCTGTGGCCCTGACCTGTTTGGCTCAGTGGATAGAGCGTCAGCCTGTGGACTAAAGGGTCCCAGGTTCGATTCTGATCAAGGGCATGTACCTTGGTTGCGGGCATATCCCCAGTGGCGGGTGTGCAGGAGGCAGCTGATTGATGTTTCTCTCTCACCGATGTTTCTAACTCTCTATCCCTCTCCCTTCCTCTCTGTAAAAAATCAATAAAATATATTAAAAAAAACCCAAACTGTTTAAAAGTTAAAACTATCACTGTGCTAGGGGTATTCAACTGAGTAATAAACTGAGTGATTGAATAATGTGGACATTCATGAATTCCTCAGTAATTGTTGTGGAAGCTCTTTTAATATACTCTCAGAGACTAATGTTCTAGTTTAAAGGGAAGGAATAAAAAATTGTTTTAGGATTTGAAATGGTAACAAATGTCATTTTTGCTTTTAAAATGATGGGGAACACCCTTGCAAAAACCCAGGAGTTTACTAACTACTGGTTGGGAAATTCTGACCAAATAAAAATGCTATACTTGGCATAATCTGGCTTCTTCCTACCTTTTCAGCTTCATCTCTCACTACTTAGTAAAAGTGCACTTGCCGAAACCGGTTTGGCTCAGTGGATAGAGCGTCGGCCTGTGGACTGAAAGGTCCCAGGTTCGATTCCGGTCAAGGGCATGTACCTGGGTTGTGGGCACATCCCCAGTGGGAGATGTGCAGGAGGCAGCTGATCGATGTTTCTCTCTCATCGATGTTTCTAACTCTCTATCTCTCTCCCTTCCTCTCTGTAAAAAATCAATAAAATATATATTTAAAAAAAAATAAATAAAAGTGCACTTGACAATCATGACCTAATCTCGGTGATGTTCCCACTTGCCTGAAATGCTTTTCTTTACCTAAAAATCTTCTGCTTTTTCTCCAAATGCTAATATCCTATCTAATAATAGAGAAACATGGTAATTAACCATAACTTCGCTACCCTTCCCATTGGCAAATCAGTGAGACATGCAAATTAACTGCCAAACAAGATGGCGGTTGGCAGCCAGGCAGCTGAAGCGAACAGGAGGCTTGCTTGCTCCAGTGATGGAGGAAGCCAAGGTTCCCCTCCTGTTGCTGCCAGCCTCTGAGCTTGCACTCTAAGAAAAAATGTTGCAATTATAGAAGCTAAACAAACCCCAGAAACCTGCTTTCAGCCATCAGAGCTGGAGCAAGCAGGACCACAACAGTGTTACAATTATAGAACCCAAACAAACCCAGAGACCTGCTTTCAGCAGCTGAGGTCTCAGAGCTGGAGCCGAGCCTCAGAGCTAAAGCTGGCTCTCAGTTCCAGTGACAGCCATAGAAGGTAAATAAATCCCAGAATTAAAAAAAAGAAAA
>NW_006293779.1:4926969-4944922 GCF_000327345.1 Myotis davidii | reverse complement strand
AAGGATGTCCGACTGCAGTTTAGGCCTGCTCCCCGCTGGCAAGTGGACATCCTCTGAGGGCTGCCGGGCTGCCAGAGGGATGTCTGATTGCCATCTTAGGCCCAATCCCCCTGGGAGCGGGCCTAAGCCAGCAGGTGGTCATCCCCTGAGGGGTCCCAGACTGGGAGAGGGCACAGGCCGGGCTGAGGGACTCCCCCTCTTCCCCCCTAGTGCACAAATTTTTGTGCATCGGGCCTCTAGTAAATATATAAATGGCAACTTCTTGAGTAATTCTTCCTTTCTCTCCCAAGTAGTTAATGACTGTCCTTTGTATTCCATAGCACTTATATTTCTGTTTCAGAATTTACCACACAGTATTATAATTTATCTCTTTAGAGATCTGATCTGTTTTCCTTATTAGTGTAAATTCCTACAATACAGGGATCATATTTATCTTTGTAGTCCTGGCACCCCATACAATACCAAGAGAACTTAGTAAGTACTCAACAAATGATTCATGAATAAATGAATGAGATGGTATTGTTACTGTGATTATGGATGCCAATTATGTCAATATTTGTGTCTATAACATAAAATGCACTGTCTAATTCTCTAACCTAGAATATTACCTGATTTTTTTCTTTCTTTTTGTGCTTCTCTAGACTTCAAAGCAGCATAGATTGGAAAAGATCCAGCCATTCACAGGTCAGAAAGACGCTATGCTTTATTCTTCTTCTTCTTTTTTTTCCCCCTATGCTTTATTCTTAAGCTCAAGGCTAATGACAGGGCAACTGTTTTTTTTAAGACTCTAGCCTTTAATAGCTGGTGGAGGGCGGGAGATTGAAACGTTAATGAAAGTATTGTGCTTATTCTTTCAAGCATCTCTACTTCCAAAGAGATGCAAATGGCTCCTTAGTTCTTTCCATGCTTCCTTTCCACATCTCATTTTGTGCAATGCTCAAAGTATCAGTAAAGGAACGTGGTGAGTTTGGAGAATGGAGAAGGGGTAATTATCAAGAGTTTGGTGTGGAAAGTTTCTGTACCTTTTTTTTCTCCCACAGACATTGGATAGACTCTTTTGGAGGAAAAGACATATCTCTGTTTCCTCCACTCTAAGTCCTATTATTATGATTATCCCTGCTTTCCAATGGCTTCCATCTATACTACACAGTGAAGGCAGCATAGTATAATTTAAAAAACAAACTTGAGACTTAGGTTAAACCTGAGCTCTGCCACTAATTAGCTTTATGATCTTGGGCGTGATTCCATCTTTGCTTCCTTATTTGCAAAATAAGGGGTTTGGACTAGGTGATGTCAATGGTCGTTACATTAATAGATTCTTCACCTCTACTCCCAGCTCAACAGTGGGAAGAAAATCTCAGCATGGGTTGCATTAAAACTAATCTGACCAAGTGAGTAAAATCCATCTTCACTGTGTCTATTTTTCCTCTCTTCAGCCTATTCTACTGATAAGCTGTAAAAAGTTAGAGTAAGATACCTGGGACTCTGTTTTTCTTCCCACTCTATCACAGCTGTCTCCTTTCTAAGTTAAGTCTCTCTTCTTATTGGTTTCCTATGTCACTTCCATTACACTGACATACTCTTTTTCATCTAGCTTTTCAGGCTTCCCTGAGCGATGGACCCAGGAATGTATACACCGTCTTCAACAGATCTCCCAGCATCTGGAAAAAACAAGGTCAGGGAATGTAGTTTCTGAGTGGGGATTGAAGGTGCTAGAGCTTTTAAGAGGGAGGTAGGAAGGGAGTGAAAGACAGAGAGGAAGGAAGATGAACAAGGAGAAGGGAGAAGAAAAAGACAGTGAGTTAGTTGGATATTTTGGAAATAGGGGAAAGTTCTGGGTTTAAAAGAATTTAAAGAACCACTGGTCTATTGATCATTTCTTCCTGGGACAAATGTCTCCCTTTGTCCTGGAGGAGGAATTCTTTCCATAAGTAATTAACCTTTTGTTGTTGTTGTTATTCTCCTTCAGTCCAAAATATTTTGCATTTGAAATGGCCATTATTTTTCCCCCTTTCTACTTTTCCTTTTTCTGTTTTGAAGCAAAATGAAACTTTTCTCTTTATTCCTTAGATCAGCTCTTATGGAACCATATTTTCCTGAACTGCAGGATATTCCTTCCTCCACCTCTTGTGTTTGTGTGACTCAGGAGCCTCTTCTACCCTTTTGTGACTGTACGATGACAACATATTCTACTATGCCCTGCATCTCCTCTGGATCATCATGCAACACCTCCAATTTGTCTCACTCTTCTGTCTTTTCTGAAGGAATAACCTGGCAATCCCGGAGCCACAGTTTACCTATTTTATCTAAAAAGCAACCACCTGTTTTCAAGAATCAAAGCACATCCCTGCCTCCTTTTCAGCTCTCAGAGCTTGGGAAATCAAAAATCTTTCCAAATTTGGCAACTCTTTCACCTTTAAGACCTCAAAGCTCTTTAATCAAGTCTATTTTTGAATCCTCAGATTTCTGCAAGCAAGTGAAAACAAAGTATGAGGGAAGGAGGAAGAATCATTTGACATCAGATCATTGGCCAAATTCTGTTTTCAAAGAGAGACCTCGAGTCCCAGGGTGGGTTTCAACCCAGCTCTCTCCTTTGGCTAAGAGAGAGTTAGAGGGACATATGGCTTGGAAGGTTTGTACTTTGCAGAAACAAACAGTGCCTTTGCCTGTGAGGGAATCATGGGCAATGTTGAATTATTTAATTGAAGTACATGGAAGCATCCCTGAACCAGAGAAACCCCAAATCCACTTATCTATGCCCATTAATCAAAGCACTAAGCAAAATATCAACAATAAATCCCCAGACCTTCCTTCATTTCAGCGCCATGTGAACACTGGAGTGGAATCTGTATTAAACAGAACAGAAACAAAAATTTCACAATCACTTATCCCAGGTAAACAGTCACAACCTGGTGGTGGCCCCCAAGTCCTTGGATCTAAGCTGTTAGTTACATCAATGGGCATTCCACCTCCCAAAAGTTTAAGAGTTGACATAATTCAAAAGGAAACCACTGTACTGGAGAAGGACCCAAAACATGTGCTAGAGCTTAATTTAGAGCAGAGGATAAGAAGTCTTGGAGAAAAAAGCATACAGCAGCACGAGACCCAAGTGACTAATGTCGAGTTGCCTCCAAAGCTACCATACCAAGTCACAAATAGCATAAAGGTAACACCACTGGCATTACTTCAAGTCATGGATTCAATGGGGATGAATCCAGAATCACATTCAGAATTGACAGAATCTGTAGGTTTGTTTCCACAGCCAAATGAAGTTGTGAAACCAATAGAAACAGCGAGTGTAAGATCAAAACCAGCATATCATATAATTGAACCTGTAGAGGAAACCCCAAGGCCTCGGCATCAGGTTATAGAATCAAAGATGATGACCTCAAGATTACTGAATCAAGTCACAGATAATGTGAAGGTAACTCCTGAAGCACTGCTTGAAGCCATGGATTCCATGGGGAAAATTAAAAAATCACACCCATATATAACAGAATCAGTGGAAATGACCCCAAGGCTACAATATCAAGTTAAGGAGCCAGTGAAAATTAACACATTGTTGGGCCATCAAGTCATACAACCAAGAAAGATGGGTAGAAGGCCACAGCATACAGTAATGGAAAAGGTGGAAATGACCCCAGGGCCACAGCATAAAGTTATTGAATCAGTAGGCATAACTTCAAAGCCACAAACTCAAACCATAAAACCAGTGAAAATTATTCCAGAACCAATATGTCAAAACAAAAAATCATTGAACATGATACCCAGGCCATTGCATCCATTCATAGATGTCATAAAAATAACTCCTGTGGCACTATTACAAGCTATGGATTGCATGGGAATAATTCCACCAGAACAGCCAGATGGTACCCCAGATTCACAGACTCATATTTCAAATTTGACCCGAAGGGCAACTCAACCAGATGATTTGATGTTTTCTAGTTCTCCTACTACTATTGATCCACATGGAATTAGAGAGTATGCAAGTGTACCTTCCAACCTACCACCTAAAGTCATGGAATCAGTAGGGATGCCATCACTTCAATCCATACATTCTCTGAAGACAACCCCAAGGCTGGGGTCATCCACTGAAATAATCATAGAACCACAGTCACAAGTTGTAGAATCCCAGGATTTGACCCCAAGACCAATATCTCAAGTCAAGGAATCTCTGGAGTTGACTCCTGGGCCATGTAGTCAAGTGCTAGACTCCATGGCGATGACTCCACAACCATATCATCAAGGCACCGAATCTATTACATTAACCCCAGTGTCAACTCAAGACTTAGAATCTTTGAGATTGATCCCAAGGCATCAAATCCTGGAATATCCAGAGGTGAGCCAAAGGCAAAGCCATCAAGTTATAGAAACTATAGAATTGACCTCTGACATATGGCTACAAAGGAAGAAATCTTTAGAGTTGACACAGTCACATCACCAAATAATGGAATCTTTAGGGACAATACCAAAGTCACTGGGTCAAGATATAAAATCTATGGGAATGAGTCAAAAACCAGCACATGAAGTTACAGAATCCACAGTAATGACTATTACACCACAGCTTCAAGGTGTGAAAAATATGGGGGCAAAGTCAGTGCCAAAACTTCAAGTTGTAGATTCTATGAAGCTATCCTCAGAGTTGCCAAATGTAAAATCTGAGAAGCAGACCATGGGACCAGGGTTACAAAATATAAAATTTGTAGATATAACCACAGGTTCAATCCCACAAATAGTAAAATATGAACAGCTGATTCCAACTGTGAACTCTATAGAATTGGCCATAGAAGTTCAACAGCAGAGTGTAAAAGCTGCTAAGTTGAACCCTATACCACAGTTGCAAAGTGGGAAATCTGTACAGTCATACCCAGGATCTCAGCTTCAAGGAGAGAAATCTATCCAACTGACCCTCAGACCACAAGAGCAAAGTGAAAAATCTGATGAGTTAGCCCCAGTACCACAGTGGCAAAGTAGGAAATCTACAGATTTGACCTCCAGTTCACAGTTGCAAGGTATGGAATATGTTCATTTGATCCTACCACCAGGGTTGCCAGGTATAAAAACTGTGGAGTTGACCCCAGGACTACAACAGGAGGATATGAAATCTGTGAAGTTGACCCCAAAGCCATGCTTACAAAACCTAAGATCTGATGAGACACACCGAGTGCTATTGCTTCAAGATGTGGAACCTCAAGTGGTCAAATGTAGGAGGTTGATTCCTGAGACACAGGTAGAAGGTATGATATATGAAGGGCAGACACCAGGGATACACATTCCAGGAGTAAAATCTGTAAAGTTGATCTCCAAATCAAATCACCAAGCCACAGAACCTGAAGTATTGACCCCATGGCAAGCTTCAGAATCTTTAGGGATGATTTCAGAGCCAGGATATCAAGAACCAGAAACAAAGTTGACCTCTGACATTTGTCACCACAACAAAGAATCTGTGGGGTTGATACAATCATCTTTAGGAAATACCCCAAGCTCTGACAATGACATTTCTCATAAATTTATCTCAGAGCCACAGATAGCAGATTCAAAATCTATGGACTTAACTCCTGGGCATCAGTTGCCAAGTCTAAGCTTCTCTGAGTTGACCAGAGGACCACAGTTACAAAGTATGGAATCTTCTGAATTTATCCAAGTAGCACAGTGGCAAGATGTAACAACTGTGGAGTGGACCCCAAACTCAGAGTTTCAAGGTTTAAAATCTGAGGCACTAATCCAAGAGCCACAGCTGGAAGATATGAAATATATGCAATTAACACCAAAGTCACAATCGGGAGATGTCAAATCTATGGTGCTAACCCCGGGGTCACAGGTGGGAGGTGTGCAACAAGTGGAGCTGACTCCAGGTTCAGAACTTCAAGGTTTAAAGTCTGAGTTGTTGATTTCAGAGTCAGAGCTGGAAGATGTGAAATCTGTGGCCTTAACTCCAGGAGAATGCCTGAGATGCCCAAGTCCACAGCTGGAAGGTGAGAAATCTGTGGAAACAACCTTAAGCCCACAGATAGATATCAAATCTGTAAAAACCACCCAAGATTTCAAGCTTCAAGGTATAAAATCTGTTCAGTTGCAAGGTGAGAGTTCTGTGCCTTTTGTACCAGGGCCATTGCTCCAAGGGCTTAAATGGCAGAGTATAAAACCTGAGGAATTGACGTCAGAGCCACAAATGCAATACATGAAATTTTTGCAAATTACCCCATCTTTAAAACTTCAGAATTTAAAATCATTAGAGGAGACTCCAGATCCACTGCAAAGTATAAAATCTGTGAAGTTGACCCGAAGTCTAAAGAGGCAGGTAGATATAACCAGAATACGAAAGTTTCAAAGAGTAAAATCTGTGGATTCAGCACCAAGGCAACAATTTCAAGGGGTATCAAATGTGAATGTAAGTACTGAGACAGAACAGAATGGTGAGATATCTGTAATATCACCAGAGAAGCAATGTGTGAATTCTGAGCAATTTAAGAGAGGGTCTAAGTCAGAAGATGGGGTGTCTTTGGAGTTAAATCCAGAGCTAAACTTTAAAGATGGAAAATTAGTAGACCTCAACTTTGAGTTACAGTCGAAAGAAATGAAATCATTTGAATTGACCCCAGAATCAAATATTCAAGATGTAAACTCTAAAGAGTTTAAACTTGAACCACAGTTGCACCAAGTGAAACCTTTGGTGTTAACTTCAGAACTACAGCTTCAAGGGGTGAAAACTGTTGATTTAAAACAGGAGTCACAGCCTGGATGTCTGAGATGTATTCAATGGATACCAGGACCTGAGTTCCAAAATGTGAAATCTATAGGGTTAAATCTTGGGTCTCAACCTCAAAAAGTCAAATCTGTAGAGTTGAAATCTTTTATACAGTCAAGAGATGCAAAATCATCTGAATTGACTCTAGGGCCAAAAACTCAAGGTGCAATGTATATGGAGAGCAACTGTGAGCCACATTTGCAGAATGTGAAAACCCTGGAGTTGCCCTCAGGATCACAACTGCAAAAAGGGAAAATTTTGGCATCATCATCAGAGCCACAGCATCAAGGTATGAAAAGTGTAGAGCTAAACCAAGAACCACAGCTTAGAAGTACAAAATCTGTTGAGTGGATACCTGCACTAGAGTTTAAAGGTATAAAATCCCTGGTAAATCTTGAGTTACAATCTCAATGTGTCAAACCAGTAGAGTGGAAAACTTTGATACAGTCAAGGGATAGGAAGTCATCATCTACATTGACTTCAAAACCAGAGCTTCAAGCGGCATCATGCCAGAAACATCGGCCTCAGGGTTCTGATTTGAAACCTTGTTTACAGCTTCAGGAAGTGAAACCATTATGGTCATCCCCAGGAACACAGCTTCAAGGTGTAAAGTGTCTTGAACCACAGCTTCTGGAGGTGAAATGTAGGGTATTAAACCAAGGGTCACAAAGTGATAAAACTGTAGAGTCCACCTCTCTACTACACTTGAAAAGTGTAAAGTCATCTGAGGTGGCTCTTCAAACAAAGCTTCAATGTGTGAAATCTGAGGATTTCAACACTGGGTCACAGTGGCAAAGTCTAAAATCTAAGTTTCCGCCCAAGATAAAGTCCCAAGATATGAAATCTACAGAATTAAATCCTAGCTCACAGTTGCAAGGTACAACTTTTCCTAAATCAACTATAGGGACAAAGATTCAAGGTGTCAAATCTACAGATTTCAAACCTGGGTCATTGTTACAAGATATGAAATCTTCTCAAGGGATCTCAAAGACAAATCTTCAGGATGTAAAACATAAAAAATTAATCCCTGGCCCCCAGATGCAAGTTGTGAAATCTAAGCAAATACTGGGGACAAAGCTTGAAAAAGCCCTCTCAGGAGAATTCACAGGCCCACAGTTGCAGGATATAGACTCTTCTAGGTTGCTCATGGATATAAAACTTAAAGATGTAAAATGTATGAATTTAAGGTCTGGACTACACTTGGGTAATATGAAATCTTCTGAAGTGGTAAAAAAAAAGCTTCAAGATATGAAATCTGTAGAATTGCAACCTAGCCCAAAGTTACAAGGTGAGAAATCTGACTTGACCCTGGGGGGGAAGTGTCCAGGTACAAAATTTGTAGAGTTGGACTCAGATCCACAGTTACAACATATAAAATGCTCTGACTTGGTCATGGGTATAAAGCTTCAAGATATGAAATCTTTGGGGTCCAATTCTAGACCACAGTTTCAAGGTACAAAATCTTCTGAAGTGATCCCAGGGACAAAGCCTCTAGAAATGAAATCTTTTTTTAACTCTGCATCACAGATACAAAGTAAAAAATCTGAGTCAATTCAAGGGACAAAGCATCTAGATGTGAACACCTTAAGGGTCAACCATGGTCCAAAGTTACAGGGTGGAAACCCATCTGATTTAACCCAGAGGAAGAAGCTTCAAGGGGTGAAACCTTTGAAGTTCAACCCTGGACCACAGGGACAAGGTGAGAAATCTGATTTGACACTAGAGTGGAGGCTTCAAGATTTGAAATCTGTTGAGTTAAAACTTGTTCCACAGTCACAAGTTGTGACATCTGAGTTAACACCAGAGACAAAGCTGCAAAGTGAAAAATATGTGGAGTTCACCACTAGACCAATGTGGCAAGATATGAAATCTAAATCGACTCCAGGTACAAAAGTACAAGATGTTAAATCTTTGGGGTTCAACTCAGCCCCACACAATAGGATATTGTCTATGTTGACACGAGGCACACACCTTCAAGGTATGAAATCTATGGAATTCAGCTCTGGAGCAAAGTTACAAGGTACAGAATCCTCTGAGTCGATAAACCTTCAAATAATGAACTCTACAGAGGTCAATGATGGCCCAAAATTTCAGGTTGCAAAACCCCCTGACTTGGCCTTGGAATCAGAGGTTCACAGTGTGATATCTCCTGAGTTCAATGCTGGAAAGCAGTGGCAAGATGAGAAATCTTACAAGTTAAATCCATGGCCAGAGCTTCAAAGTGTCAAATTTATAGTGTCCAACCCTGAGCCATATTTTCAGGGTGTGAACTCTTCTGAATTAACTTCAGTTTCAAAACATCAAGGTATGAAGTCTTCTGAATTGAATCCAGAGATTCAAAGTGAGACATCTATGGTGTTCAACCCTGGACCACATTGGCAAGGTTTGAAATCTAAATTGATTACTGGGTCAAAGTTCCTAGACATAGCACCTTTGGAATGCAACCCTAGGCTCCAGATGCAGTGTGAAAATTCTTGTGAGTTGAATACAGGGACAAAATTACAATGTGTAAATTCTACTAGATGTAACTGTGGGCCACCCTTGCAAGGTGTAAAATCTTTTGAATTGACTTCAGATATAATGACAACAGAGTTCAACTCTGGCCCAAAGCTGCAAGGTGTGAATTCTTCTAAATTGAAATCAGGGTCAGAACTTCAATGCATGAATTCTATAAAGTTTAATTCAGGGCCACAGATACAAGGCATGAAGCCTTCTGAATTGAACGCTGGGCCAGAATCTCAGGGCACAAAGTCTATTTTATTTAATCCTGGATCGCATTTGCAAGGTGTAAAATCTTCTAAATTAACTCCAGGGATAAAGTTTCCAGAAGACCAAGTTTTGCAGAACCACCTGGGGTCACAGCAACAAGCTGGACACTCTGTTTTGGATCCTCAGTTAAATGGTCCAAAATCTGTGTTATATGAATCAGAGCCACTGTTTAAAGATACAAAGTCTGTGAAGATGAACAAAGAGCCATTGCTTTGTGGTGCAAATTCTGTGAACTTGATTTCAGGCTCTGAGATGCAGGACTTAAAATGTGAGGTGTTTGCACTAGAATCATGTTTTCAAAAAGTGAAATCTGTGGAGTTAAATCCACAGTCAAATACTGAAGTGAAATCTGCAGAACTAACCTCACAGCCAACATCTTCATTTGAGGATCCTACAGTGCTGACTCATGAACAAGGGCATCAGGCTGTGAAATCTATGGGGATAAAAATAAGGCCTCCTCAAGTTATAGAATCTGAGGATTTGAATTTAAGACAGGTATATCAGAAGGGGGACTCTGAGGGGTTAACATCAGGAGAAGAGTTACAAATAAGAAATTATCTCTCTAGGCTTCTACACAACTCTTCAAACTCAGTCATCTCAAGTTCTGCCAAAACAACATCTGAATTAGGTCTTTGGGATTCTGAGATGACAGAAGTATCAAGAGCGTTGGATATAAAAAACCTTTGGACAGATACTTTGCAGCCTAAAAAGTCCTTTATAGATCCTGCTTCAACTTTTCCCTTTTTCTTTCATAACCAACTCTCTGAGAAGACAACTAACACTGTAGAAACCTCCCATTCTGAGATCCCATGGGTGTATAACGTATTTCAGGAAAGGATTCAACCGAGGCAGGTAGCAGAGTTAGAGAACTCACTCCAGGGTCTCTCCCAACATCCACCACAAAGCTGGAGATCATCATCTAAGACATTCCAGGCAGGATCAGGGGCTCGAAGAGGATTAACCTGGTCTGTCCTTCGAAGACAACAGAATGTCTGGGAGAGTCACTCCTGGAAGCAGAGACTACCTAGAAAGTATCTCTCCAATATGCTAATGTTGGGGAATGTCTTGGGAACCACTATGGGAAGGAAGCTTTGTTCTCAAACATCTGTAACAGAAAGGTCTACTGCTGATACCTGTCAGTCTATTCAGAATTTATTTGGGGTTCCTGCTGCATTGATGGAATTTTCCCAGAGTCTGCTAGAGACAGGTCGAGGCACTATTTTTCAGGCTTCAATGGCCAAAAACTACATTCAGAGACATACTTCATGCCATGGTCATGAGAAAAGAATGGCCTTAAGGGTATGGACACGTGGTTCTATGTCCTCCATAATACAGCAATACTCTGGCACTAGAGTGAGAATAAAGAAAACAAACTCAAAGCTCAATGATATACCCCAGGAAGTCATTCAGCACAGTCCTGTTTCATATACAGAGGGTCAGCTTCCTGACCCAGTAGAGTCAGAGTCTTCCTTCAATATATTTTTCACTGTGAAAGATCCTGTTCCAGTGGAAGAGAGTGAGAACTCACAGAGAGATTCACAGACAAGGATTTTTGAGTCCCAACACCCACTGGAGCCAAGTTTTCTTTCCCAGGCCCAGGCTGACCTCTCAGAACAGTTCCAATTACTAAAAGATCTGCAGCTAAAAATAGCAGCAAAACTGTTAAGGAGTCAAGTACCTCACAATGTACCTCCACCTCTCACTTCAGGTCTGGTCCTAAAATACCCTATCTGCCTACAGTGTGGCCGATGTGCAGGATTTAATTGTCATAAATTACAGACTACTCTTGGACCTTATCTTCTTATCTATCCACAGCTCCACCTCGTAAGCACTCCTGAAGGCCATGGAGAGATCAGATTGCGTCTTGGCTTTAGGTTACGAATTGGAAAAAGATCCCAAGTTCCAAAGTATTATAGAAGAGACAGACCCTTGACACCTAGAAGCCCTAGATCAGCAGCTAAAATCTGTAATCAAGCTTCCAGGAGTCCTGCTTCTACCATAGATTTCCTGTCTCAGTCTTCCCAGTCTCCTGCTTCTGTACAAGTCCACATTATCCCTGACTTAGAAGGACAGACAGATATTAGAGAGCCTGGGCACTATGAATTCACTGAAGTTCACTCGTTATCAGAGAGTGACTCTGAAAGCAATCAGGATGAAGAGTGGACTAAAGTGAGCAGCAAAAATACCCATGATTCAAAAAATCCAATGGAAAGAATCAACAAGAGATTTAGAACACAAAACAAAAAGTCCTGCACAAACAGTAGGACCATAATGCAGAGTCTCTCTAGGAGATTACCATCCCAGTTGAAAGGGAAAAGGAATGGAGCCTCTCAGGCAGCTACTGCCTCTTTAAAAAGGCACCCCAAGAAACCCTCCCAACCCAAATTCATTAAACTACTTTTTCAGGGACTAAGAAAGGCATTCCAAACCGCACGCAGAATTATGGCATTTGTTGGGCCAAAGCCTGAGGACGGGACAAGGGCAGACCATTTGTGGTCGAGCAAAAACTGCCAACCAGAACAAAAAGCCTCTGACTATAGTTCACAAGGAGATAGCGAAAGAGACAGGATGCCAGTTGTCAAGCTAAAGCCAACAGACCTAACCACTGAACAGGAGAGCATGCCCTGGGAAGAATTAGAACAGTTCTGCTCAGCACAACCACCAAAAACAGATAGCTCTTTCCAATCCACACCTTCCCCACTGCCCAGGTGCAGAGTTTTCCAAAGAAGTATCACCACAATCAGACACCCTTTGGGTACTGTTCAGAATGAGAGTGGCAGCAGACCTAAGGAAAACTGGTACGGAAAAGAAATCTCTAGCTCAGAGTCCAAAAGAGGAATCCCAGTTCAGGCCCAAGGGAGACTCCTACATGGAACCCCTAAGAAGAGAACCTCCTACAGTGACTTTAAAGAGATACTCATTCCTAGAAAGCCAAACCACCGCAGCTTCCATAGGGCAAGAGCCCCATGTGATTTCTTTGACAGGAGCCATAGTAGTCCCTCTCCGAGGAGACATCGCAATCGCTCTGGGAGAAGCCATCGCAGTCTGTCTCGGAGGAGACATCTCAGTCCACCTCGGAGAAGCCATCACAGTCCCTCTGGGAGGAGCCATCTCAGTCCATCTCAGAGGAGACATCGCAGTCCCTCTGGGAGGAGCCATCTCAGTCCACCTCAGAGGAGACATCGCAGTCCCTCTGGGAGGAGCCATCTCAGTCCACCTCGGAGAAGCCATCACAGTCCATCTCAGAGGAGACATCGCAGTCCCTCTGGGAGGAGCCATCGCAGTTCACCTGGCAGGAGTCATCAAAGTTCTTTTCAGATGAGCCATCCGAGCTCCTTTGAGCGGAGATGCCGCAGTCCCTCTGAGCGGAGATGCCGCAGACTCTCTGCGAGGAGAAACCACAGCCCCTTTGAGAGGAGAGGACATAGTCACGCTGAGAGGGGCAGACACAGTCCATCTGAGAAAACCCATGGGAGGCCCTCGGAGAGAACTCACAGGCGCCCCAAGGAGAGACTCAGACACAGCTCGCGTTGGGAGAGGCCCAGACATACTTTTTCTAAAGATTTCATGAGATACTCAAATATCTCCTAGGGATCACACACAAAAAAGCCCCCGCAAGCAGGGCAAGTTTGGAGCCCTGAAGGGAGCAGATGAGATGTCCGCCCCCATTATTCATTTATCCCCTCAAGTCTTCACCAAGCTCGCCTTTCCGGGCTTCTTTCCTGCTCAGCCAACGGACCCCAATTCTTGCATCCTCAGCAATGAACGAGCCTATGCCTCTCTACCCGGGGGCTGGGCCGGCGGGAATGGGTCTGCCATTTCCGATAAATAAAGGGGCAATAATTAACCTCCTGTGCATCTAGAAAGACCACTCGTCGTGCTGGGAATGGAGGGTGGACATGACGGAGAGGGAGGAGGTCCTGAGGCCGGGTTATGGCTCCACTGCTCCCCGGGGTCCCACCACGCAAGTCCTGGGGCGGGGTCTCCGAGGCATTGGAGAGCGGCCCATCACGTGACGCGCGGCGGCGGCAGAAGCCCCCTCGGAAGCCGCCCGGCGGAAGTGGGCGTGCGGGCCGGAGTCGCGCGGCGCGGACTGCGCAGGCTCCACATCCGGGAGAGGCCAGGCGAGCAGAAGTGGCGTTGGTCTGGCTGGAGCCCCGGGGTGAATTTGTTAGGCGCGGAGAGGGAGAGATGTCTTCCAGGCTCGGTGCAGGACCCGCCGTGAGTTTCCCTCTTCGGCCGTTATGCGTCCGCGGGAGCACTGTGGAGCCCGCGGGCCTCGCTTTTGTCCCGAGCTCACCGTTGGTTTTATCCGAGCCGCTCGCAGGCCCCACCCCGCTAGGTCAGAGCTACCTGTGCCCCTCTTTCTCCCCACTCCTCCGCTGCCGGTGCCTCCCCACCTTGGAGTCAGCGCGTCGCCACATTGCCATTCGTTTCTATTCTTTTCACATAACCCAATGCCTCCCATATCCATTGTCCTCTCTTTTCTCCTCCCTTTAGAGCCTCTATCCAGACAGGGTTTTCAGAATGGGGAAGATGAAGGCTCTGGTGTTGTCACCTGCCCTAGGAAGATAGGACGGCACACTTTTCCTAAAAAAAGCCCTGCCTCCTTCGGTTTGAGGTAGCTGCCCCGGGAGAGCTTCGTGTCTTCTGGGCTCGGGGGGACTGTCTTTTCGTGGTCAAGGTTCAGAGATCCCCGGCATTCACTCATGTGCTTGCGTTTGATAGACTTCGGGACCCACATCCTTTAAGCAGCAGAGGAGCACGAGGATCGTGGGAACGAAGACGTAAGTGAGGTTTTCTGGGGTCCGTTTGTAATTAGAACTATATGTGATGATGAAAATTTTCTGTATCCGCACTGCCCGGTACTGTAGCTACTAGCTACCTAGGGCTTTTGAGCTCTTGAGATGTGGCTAGTGTGAGAAACTATTTTAAGTTGCTTTTCATTTGAATTATTTTAAATTTGAATAGCCACCTGTAGCTAATGTCTTCCTGATTGGACAGGGCAGGTCGAAACCCCGAGAAAAACTTAGCTGGCAAAAGTACGAATTATAATAAAAATGGAAGGTGGGACTCAGTGTAGCTCTCCATTTACGTACTCATGGATATGTTGATGAACATAGGAAGGAATAATAAAAATGACTATAAGGCATCCTTGTATTTTCAAACTATGGCTTCCAGACTGGTGTATTTTGTATATTGAATGTGCTAAGCTTTTACATATTAATGCAAAAAATAGTTAACTAGGTATTCATTGGAAGGGATTAATTCATTCAGATAACATTTACTAAATTACTATGTTCCAGACACCACTGACCTGTTTTCTGTCACTGTACAGTGGTTTGCATTGTTCTAGGATTTTATATAAATGAAATTATACATTATGTTGTCTTTTTGCATGATTTCTTTCACTCAGAATAATGATTTTTGAATGAAAGTTAGTTTCTGATACTGAATAGAATTCCATTATGGACAGACCATAATTTATTTAGCCATCTACCTTGATGAATATTTGGGTTATTTTCAATTTGGGGGTATTATAGTAAAGCTGCTATGAACATTCTTGTGCAAGTCTCTGTCTGGAAAAATGTTTTCGTTTCGCTTGATAAATATCTGAGATGGTATTTATTTACTAGGATGGTATTTAGCATTTAAGATGGTTGGGTCATATGTCAGGAGTGTGTTTAACTTTACAAGACATTACTTGTTTTCCAAAACGGTGGTATTGTTTTACATTCCTGCCAGCGGAGTATGAGAGTAAGTCTTTAATTTTAGCTAACTTAGTGGGTATATAATATTGTTTCATTGTGGGTTTTTTTAAATTTTATTTTTCAGTTATAATTGAACATAGGAAGGAAGTGTACAACATAGTGCTTAGACATATAACTTACAAAGTAATCACTCTGATAAATCTAGTACCTTTTCCTTAATTTCAAATGTGTTTTATTTCATGGAGCATAGTTATAATAGTTGTTTTAAAGTCTATGATAGTTCAAACATCTAGATTATCTTGGGGTTGTCATCTCTTTATCATCTGTTTCTTTGAGAATTTGCTCACATTTTCCTGATTGTATATTGCATAATTTTGGAATTCTCAAGATTGTGAATGCTATATATATAGACTCTGGGTCGTTTCAGAATCTTCTGGGAAATGTTAATGTTTTTATTTTAGTAGGTAACCTGTTTAGGTTCAGACCATAAGTTGTTTTGCCTTTTGAGGGCATTGGTTCAATATCAGTTCCATTCTTTGAGTCTTTGCTATGATAGTTTAGGTCTGTTTTGTACATAAATAGCTTATGGGTTAGTCTGAGACTTTTTTGGGGAGTTTCAAAACTTGTTTTTGCTCTCAAAGCTTTTGATACATTGGTTTAGGTCCATCTTACACTAATAACTCAGGGGTTGGTCTGAGACTTGTACATTTGTTCAAATCTTATTTCTCTTTTCTAAGCCTTTACAAAAGCTGGTTTGAGGTATACTCCAGACATACATAGCTCAGGCTAAATTGTGATTTGTGTGGATTCATACCCAAAATTATGGGATCCTTTTTTTGCCTATCTCTTCTCTATGACTCCCCCCACCACACACACACTCTATAGGTATCCCTCTTCCTGGTTTCCTGGCCAGAAAGGTGTAGATTCTATTGGAATTTAGACTGGCCATGATGCTCTGCAAGTGGGGTCCACCCTTGTTGCAAAGCCACACTTGAGGGGGGGAAAAGCTGGAAACACACCCTCATTTTTTGACTCTTCTCCCCAGCCCACGTGATTTTACTTACTTTTCAGAGTCCAGAGTTCTTAGCTATAATCCGCAGGAATGGTGGGCTTATGCCACTATGCCAGAACCAGGAGGGACTTCTTTGTATTAAATTGATAATCTTAGAGCTCATGTGCAGAGAGCTGAAAATCATTCTGCCTTTTTTGTAACATTTGACATTATCAGTCCCTGTTATTTTTTCTTATTCCCATTTCCATCCACTTCCTCCCAATAGACAACCATATTAACAAGTTTGATATTTACTCTTAAATAGGGGGGTGGGCAAAAGTAGGTTTACAATTGTGAGTATGCAAAATACAGAGTTTATTTTTATACTAGAGGCCCAATGCATGAAATTTGTGCAAGAGTAGGCCTTCCTTCCCCCGGCTGCTGGCACTGGCTTCCCTCTGGCCCCTTGCAGGCACCCAGGACCCAGGCTTCCCTTGCAGCCCTGGCTTTGTCTGGAAGACGTCCGGTCTAATTAGCATATTATGCTTTTATTATTGTAGATAATTAGTAATTATTATATTTTTCCATTTAAACAATTGTAAACCTACTTTTTTTTAGATTTTTAAATTGATTTAGAGAGAGAGAGAGAAAGGGAGAGGGGGTGAGAGAGAGAGAGAGAGAGAGAGAGAGAGAGAGAGAAACGTCAGTGTGAGAGTAAATCATCCATCAGCTGCCTCCTGCACAGCCCCTACAAGGGATCAAGCCCAAAACTCAGGCATGTGCCCAACCAGGATGAAGCCCAGTCAACTGAGCCACACCAGCCAGGGCTATAAACCTACTTTTGCCCACTCCTGTATTTATGAATTCTTGCAAAATAGCTAGTAATATTTACATGTGTATTTTTTTTTTATATTTACTGACTTGACATTGTACTATAGATCTTGTTCTGTTTCTCTTTTCATTCAATAGTATGCTTTTTAGCCCTGACTGGTTTGGCTCAGTGGATAGAGCGTCGGCCTTCGGACTTAGGGGTCCCAGGTTCGATTCCGGTCAAGGGCATGTACCTTGGTTGTGGGCACATTCCCAGTGGGGCGTGTGCAGGAGGCAGCTAATCGATGTTTCTCTCTCATCGATGTTTCCAACTCTCTATCCCTCTCCCTTCCTCTTTGTAAAAAAAAAGAGGTCAATGGGGAGGGGAAGGGGACATATGTAATACTTTCAACAATAAAGATGGAAAATAAATAAAAACATTAAAAAAAATAATAAAGTGGCCTCATACCTTAACAACTGTTGTTCTCCCATATCCTGAGCCACCTAGAAGATACTTTGTAGTTAATCATTAAGGTTGTTAATGACATACTGACTTGTCTTGGATTTGGGAATTTGGGTCCGACTGTATATCAGATTTCTTAGCCAGCTTAACTAAGACAAGATAGCACCCTTCCTTTAGCTATAGGAGCTAAGTATTATGTTGCCTAAGTAAGATAGGGTAGCTCTGACAGGGTTTAGGGCAGCTGTGGGCAAACTACGGCCCGCGGGGCGGGGCAGGGCCACTTTTAAAGAAAAAAACAAAAAAAAAAAAAAAAAAAAAAAAAAAAAAAAAAAAAAAAAAGAACAACAAAAAAAACCCTTCTGGAGATAGATACTGGTGATAGCTGCACAACATCATGGTACTTAATGCAATTGAATTGTATACTTAAAAGTGGATAAAATTGTAAATTTTGGGTTATATAC
>NW_006293779.1:4906590-4926931 GCF_000327345.1 Myotis davidii | reverse complement strand
CTATTTGTGGTTTCAGGAATCTTGGAACCTTTCCCATGTGTAAGGGGGGGGGGCCATCATAAACTAGTTTTTTTTGTATTTTCTAATGTATAATGAATCTGGGTAATAGATTTTGGTAACTAGTTCTGTTGCATTTTAAGCATAGGCAGTACTTTATACAAACAACCAAACACCTGCAAAATATATCCCTGGTTCTGTTTAACTAGAGATCTCACCCTGGCTGGTTTGGCTCAGTGGATAGAGCGTCGGCCTTCGGACTTAGGGGTCCCAGGTTCGATTCCGGTCAAGGGCATGTACCTTGGTTGTGGGCACATTCCCAGTGGGGCGTGTGCAGGAGGCAGCTAATCGATGTTTCTCTCTCATCGATGTTTCCAACTCTCTATCCCTCTCCCTTCCTCTTTGTAAAAAAAAATCAATAAAGTATATTTTGAAAAAATAGTATGCTTTTTAGTTATGTTCATGTCTCTGTGTGAAATGGTTTATTACTTCTATCAATTTTACTTGCATAGTTTCTTAAGAATGGTCACCTGTATTTCTTCCAACTCCCTGCTCCTTAAACTTCTATCTTTAATTACCAGCTATCCCTCTAAAGTGTTATCTTGAATATGTCAGCTTATCTTTACTACAAAACCTTATAGTTCATGCCCTCATCATCTCATCCATACAACTTCCTTTATTCATTTTTCTTCCATGTATCATCTTCCATACAGCATCCAGAATGACCTATCTAAACCATAAATCTAAAGTGGCCTCACACTTAGTAATCAGCCAAAGACCTTGTATGCATATGTACCTAATCCATGATGCAGACAGGATTCGACCCGTTTGAAATGAAAAAAAAAACAACAACGAAACACTGTACCCTTTTATGTAATGATATTTACTTTGAATTTATATTAGTTCACACAAACACTCCATCCATGCTTTTGTTCCGGCCCTCCGGTCCAGTTTAAGAACCCATTGTGGCCCTCGAGTCAAAAAGTTTGCCCATCCCTGGTTTAGGGAGAAGGCTAAGGGAGAAGGCACATGGATCAAACTAGGGTCTACAAACTGTTCTGTTCCTTTATTCTCAGATATATTACCTAGTTACTGACCCTCTGAGAAATAAGGAAACCTGGACATACCTGGTTACAGATCCAGGGGATCTTCTGGCCACAGAATACCCTATTACTTTAGACTACTTTCTTTTCTTGGATGAATCTAGGAAGGAATGCCTTCTTAGGCTGCAGAGTATTCATTTATGTGAACAGCTTACTCTTTCTGGTTATAATGAAGTATAATACTAGTTGTATGTGTTGTGTTAGATCAACTGTTGTAATTGTTTGAAGATTATAATCTAAATTGTTTTTATTATCAGACTTGTTTGTTTTTACAAAGGTAACCAAGTTGGTTATCTTCTTAATGATATAAAATAATTAATAGGAACTTTATTCCACACCCTCCTTTACGGTATATATCTTTGTGTCCTATTAGTAGCAGGACCAAGTGCTCCATAAAGGATAACAGTTTCCAGTACACTATTCCTCACGATGATTCCTTAAGTGGCTCATCATCTGCCTCGTCATGTGAACCAGTAAGTGATTTTCCAGCAACCTTCCGAAAATCTACCTACTGTATGAAGATGAGAAGGATCAAGCCAGCTGCTACTCCCCATGTTGAAGGTATCATTTTCATAAGTTTTTAAAAATGTTTTTATTGATTTTAGAGAGAGAGGAAGGGAGAGGGGGAGAGAGAAACATTGATGAGAGAGAAACATCAACATCAATTGGCTGCCTCCTGCCTGCCCCTTACTCGGGATCAAGCCCACAATCTGGGCATGTGCCCTGACCAGGAATCAAACCGGTGACCTCTTAGTCCATGGGTTGATGTCCAATCACTGAGCCATACTCATTCTCTGTATCTTATTCCAAAGACAGAGCATTCTCTAAAGTTATATTTTGAGGTAGCTGCTATATGTGGCCCTTCGAGTATTAAGTACCACATATGTGTTTCTTGTTAGTGATTAATTTTTTTAAGGCTATCACTACTGTTAACCTTGTGAATGGTCTCTCTGTTTTATAGAATAAAATTTGCTGATCTTACTCCTTTAGGATATATCAATCTTTCCACTTTATGATTTGAACCTCTTTCCCCTTGTTCTAGTTTGATACTCTGCTGAGGGTTTAGGGGCTGGTATTTTATTGATATTCATAATCTCAAGGGTCCTTAGTAGCCCATTATTTTGAATACTTTTGCTTCAGTGTTACCCTCAGATCAAGATGAAACAAAGTGCACTGCCTGGAGGCTCTTACTGTTCACAGGGAACTATTCATCACTTGTGATAGAGAGCAATACAAAAGGAAAAGGGAGGTTAATAAAGAGTTATACCAACTTCTTTAACAATGTCACAGGCACTTCTGAGGCCTGTGCTTGCTAACGCTTTTTCCCTGGAGCGGTTCTCAACCTGTGGGTCGCAAACAATGAAAATACATCTTGCATATCAGATATTTACATTACGATTCATAACAGTAGCAAAATTACAGTTATGAAGTAGCAATGAAAATAATTTTATGGTTGGGGTTCACCACAGCATGAGGAACTGTATTAAAGGGTTGCGGCATTAGGGAGGTTGAGAACCACTGCTTGAGGGCCTTGTGAGTGATGTTTTGAAGGCAGGCCCAGATGTTCACTTCTAGACCCTACTTAGGTCTCGTGTGTATGATATTTCAGGGTCAGGTGGAGTATCAACCAAAGGAAAAAGGAAACCCAGGCAGGAAGAAGATGAAGATTATCGAGAATTTCCTCAGAAGAAGCATAAGCTGTATGGTAATGGAGTAACGTGGCTAGTTCTTTTTCCCTTGGGCACCTGGGCTTTACTCTTTGAGGGAGAGAGACTTTAGGGTTTGGCCCTTGAAACACTCTTGAACCCTTTGAATTTTTAGGCAAGGCATGGCTTCCATCCGGCCTTATTTTACCCTCATTATCCTTCTGTCATGATCTAAGGAATCAGTTGGTTAAGGGACTGGGGCATAGGGTGTTGAGGAGAGGAGGGGAGAGATTTTGGTACTAGAGAGGGATTAGCAAAGGTGATATGTTGGGCTTCAAGTTTCTGTCTTGCGTCAGGGAGGAAGCAACGGCCTAAAACTCAGCCTAATCCCAAATCCCAGGCTCGTCGTATTCGGAAGGAACCACCAGCTTATGCAGCAGGTATGCGTTCTGTTGGAAGCTTTGTGGGATCTAGTTCTTTCATTCTGATTTTTGTTGTGATTGTTGGTAAAGAAATGATGTAGAAAAGCATTTCTTTAAGAAGGCACAGGTAATAATAGCATGGATTTGAAGGTCAGACAGACCCTTGTTTAAGTTTTGGCTCTTCATTAATTTTCGCATCTGCCTCAATTTAATTTCTGCAAACTTCAATTTCCCTGACTCTAAATAGGGATAATAAAGGCAGTCAGAACTGTGAGAATTAAATTGGGTAAAAACATTTAACAAAGTCTCAGACATAGGAAGCACTCAGCAAACTGGCTGTTACATATCTCAGTATCCCATTATTAAATGCTGCTATGAAAAATGTTGCCTGTTGTCAGTTATATCTCAATAAAGCTGGAAAATAAATGTTGCCTAGTTCTTTAAGCCATTAGGATTTGGATGTTTCGTCGATGTTTTTTAATCATGGGGAATTGAGTAGAAGTTTCAGAAACTCCTCACTTGTCTGAAAAAAACTTATTTCTAGAAGTTATAAACAATAGGAGACTCTTCCCCAGGAAGGGGAAAAACCGTTTTGTGATACTTTTCCTGAGTGCTGGAATTGTGCTTTTTGTTTCTGGAGAGCACCACAGATTATATCATGTTCTTTTATCTTCTTTGTAGGCAGTTTAGAGGAGCAATGGTACTTAGAAATTGTGGATAAAGGCAGTGTCTCTTGTCCTACCTGCCAGGCAGTGGGGAGGAAGACCATAGAGGGCTTAAAGAAACACATGGAAAACTGCAAACAGGTTAGATATTTTGTGGCATTTCATGACTGTTATATTATGATCTTTTACCCAAAGTTTAGACATCTGGCACTGTGTTGGGTATGCTGATTACCATGGAGAAGAGGCAACATTGGGTCCTAGGGAAAACATAGGCTTTGGACTGTGACAGACTTGGGTTTGAATCTTTACTCAGCCACTTACTAGTTGTATCATTTAGCTTTTTATGTGTGAGACTCGGTTTCCTCATTTATAAAATAGAAATAAAATAATTACTACTTTGGGTAGTTTATTAGAGGATAAGAAAGAAATAATACATGCTAAATTCCTACCCCATTATTTGGCAAGTATTGGCACTCAGTAAATGGTAGTTTGTATTTTTTAAGAAATGAATTGCCTTTAATTCTTTTTCCTTGAGGATATGACATGGAGCTTGTGGGATTTTGAGATTTATTGACTGTTGAGTTTGGGAAATCAAGGAGATACAGAGGACAGCATTTGAATAGGTTTTTGTGGCATCTTTTTCTCTGTTGAATAGTCTGGCACTGAGCAGTATTTTTTCTCTGTAGGAAATGTTTACTTGCCATCATTGTGGGAAACAACTTCGTTCACTGGCAGGGATGAAGTATCACGTCATGGCAAATCATAATAGTTTGGTAAGAGTGTCTTCTGTCCTATATGAGCCTACGTGGTGTTTGGGTGTCTTAGATGAGTATAGATAACTCAGGGAGATGGCTAAGGCTCTGGGGCTTTACAGGGGTGTGAGTAAGAAGACCCTTTCAATAGAAGACCTATGTACAATGAAACCTTTGTGGTGGATATATTGGTATTTTTGTGTTTAGGTTAGTCCCAAAGGTTCATACCCTGGGAGGTAGAGGCTTAGAACTCTAATTTCCATTACATTCACTTCCTTGTCTGTCTAGGTCTAGGAGATAGAGAAAGCCAGGAGTCAGATGACATAGGCTTCATGGGCATCAGCTTACGTGCTAGTCTAGTCCTTGATTCTTCTACGATATAATTTTTTTCTATATCTGTCTTTTCCATGAATTATCCGCTTGTTTGCTTCTCTTGCTTTCTAGCCCATTTTGAAGGCCGGAGATGAAATAGATGAGCCAAGTGAGAGGGAACGGCTCCGAACAGTTCTAAAGAGACTGGGAAAGCTCAGGTGCATGCGTGAGGTAAGAACCCGGGGACAGCACCTCCTTTTGCCTGGAGCCTTAGGTCCATGTCTTCCTGTTATTCTCTTCCATTTCTCCTCCTCCTCCCTGTAGACCTGGTTCGGTATCATCTTCCCGCTTTTCCAGGTCTCCTGAACTCATTAATAGGTCTTTATTTTCTTTCTCATCTCCAAAAATTTATTTTTTCCCCTTTATACTTTGTTTGAAGGGGTTTCTTTGCCACCTTTTTTTGGTGTGATGCAGAGATCCTAGTAACCTCACCGTGAGGAACTTTGATATTGCTGGGTATTTGATATTGGATCATAGAGTAAGGAGGAAGCTCTGACACACAAGAGGTGCACAGTTCTAGTTTGTTAAATGTGGACTGAACATTGACTGTGATGCTTGGTGGTAGACAGAGCAGCCGTCGGCCAGGGACAAGATGGGGGTGTGCCAATGGGAAATGCTGGAGAGGGTCTAGTGACATCAGAGGGTCTATTTGTGTGGACTGGTGGTGGTTGACTGCCTGTGGCTGTGGAGAAATTTAGAGATCATGTCAAAAGATATAAGATTATAGTTTTGGTTTCTCTCCTGTGTTCAGAGTTGCTCTAGTAGCTTCACCAGCATCATGGGATATCTGTACCATGTCAGAAAATGTGGCAAAGAGGCTGCGGAGCTGGAGGAGATGATCTTGAAGTGTCACCACTGTGGGAAGCCATATAGATCGAAGGCTGGACTTGCGTATCACCTGAGGTCAGAGCATGGGCCTGTGAGTACTGATTACTTTCCAGACCCTGTTTGGGGATATATTCTGTGGTAGCTGTTTAGCCCTACATCTTTCCATACATTCTTGGTTCCTCGTTTGTATCCTCATTTAATTATGAATGCTTTTGTTCTCTTTTCCTTGTTCTTCCTTTGTTCTCTTATTTCTGCCTTTTGAATATTCTTAGAGAAATCAAAGTTCATTGTAGGCAGAAGTAAACACATTATTATTATTTTTTTTAAAATATATTTTATTGATTTTTTTACAGAGAGGAAGGGAGAGAGATAGAGAGTTAGAAACATTGATGAGAGAGAAACATCGATCAGCTGCCTCCCGCACATCTCCTACTGGGGATGTGCCCGCAACCCAGGTACATGCCCTTGACCGGAATCGAACCTGGGACCATTCAGTCCGCAGGCCGACGCTCTATCCACTGAGCCAAACCGGTTTCGGCCACATTATTATTTTTTAAAGCTTAAGGCATTCTGAATCCCTTAGCTAGAAATTTTGTGGGAATCTGTCCGGCTGTTTTCTGTATTCCAATTTATTTGTCTTGACTTTTTTTTCTGATTACATTTCTACATTCCCCTCACCTCATGTTTGTTTTAAGAGTTACGTTTCAAGATATAATTTACATATGGAAATTAATATTCACCCTTTTGGTGTACAGTCATAAAAGTTTTGACAACTTCATATAGTCATGTAACCACCACCATAATCAAGATATAGAACAATTTGATAATCTCCCCCAAATTCCCTATGTCTCTTTGTAATCAGCTCTTCTCACCATTCCCAACCCCTGGCAACCACTGATCTATTTTCTGTCTTTATAGTTTTGCCTGTTTTAGAATATCACGTAAATGGAATCATGCAGTATACAAACTTTTAAGTCTGGCTAATTTCACTTAGCTTAATGCATTTGAGATTCATTTATATGTTGGCATGTATCATTAGTTTATTCCTTTTTTTAAAATATATTTTATTGATTTTTTACAGAGAGGAAGGGAGAGGGATAGGGAGTTAGAAACATCGATGAGAGAGAAACATCAAACAGCTGCCTCCTGCACATCTCCTACTGGGGATGTGCCCGCAACCAAGGTACATGCCCTTGACCGGAATCGAACCTGGGACCCTTCGGTCCGCAGGCCGACGCTCTATCCACTGAGCCAAACGAGTTAGGGCATTAGTTTATTCCTTTTAATTTGTATCTAGGATTCCATTAAATGGATGTCTCACAATTTGTTATCCATTTACCAGTAGAAAAATGTTTGGTTATTTCTATTTATGGGTAATTATGAATAAAGATGCTATAAACATTTACTTAAAAGTTATTGTATGAGCTGTGGCTGGTGTTGCTCAGTGGTTTGAGTGTTGTCCCATTCACCAAGATTGCCGATTCAATTCCCCGTCAGGGCACATACTTGGGTTGTGGGCTTGGTACCCAGTGAGGGGAGTGTAAGAGGCAGCCTATAGAGGTTTCTCTCTCTCCCTCTTTTCCTCCCTCTAAAACCAATAAAAACAAAAACAAAAAAAGTTATTATATGACACTGTTGATGACACTGTTGACAGTGTAGAAATGTTGTTATGGAAATGCAAACTGTTTTCCGTAACAGTATGGAGTTTCCTCAAAAAATTAAATATGGAACTGCCATTTGACCTAGTGATCCCACTTCTGGGAATATATCCTAAGAGTTCTGAAACACCAATCAGAAAGACTGTACACACCCCTATATTCATAGCAATGAAATTTACAATAGCTAAGATCCGGAAACAGCCTAAATGCCCATCAGTAGATGAGTGGATAAAAAAGCTTTTGTACATTTATACCATGTGGAATACTATGCAGCAGTAAAAAAGAAGGATCTCTTACCCTTTGAGACAGCATGGAGGGACCTGGAGAGTATTATGCTAAGTGAAATAAGTCAGTCAGAGAAAGATAATATCACATGATCTCAGTCATGTGGAATCAAATGAACAAAATAAACTGATGAACAAAATAGATCCATAGAATAGAAACATGGAACAGAGGGGAGGCGGGGGAGGGTGGGTTTGAAGAACTTGTATGCATGTATGCATAACCCATGGATACAGACAATAGGGTGGTGAAGGCCTGGGGGTGGGGTAGGACTAGAAGGGGTGAATAGGAGGAAAAAGAGGACATATGTAATAATTTCAACAATAAAGATTTTTAAAAAAGTTATTGTATGAAAATAAGTTTTAACTTTTCTTGGGTAAATACTTAGGAATGGGATTACTAGGTCATATGATAAATGTGTGTTTAACTTTATAAGAAACTTCCAAATTGTTTTCCAAAGTGGCTATGCCATTTTGTCTTCTCACCAGCAAAGGATGAGAATTCCAGTTGCTTTGCATCCTCCTCAGCACTTGCAATTGTCAGTTTCATTTAAAAAATCCATTCTGAGGTATGTAGTGGTATTTTACTGTGGTTTACTTTTGCATTTCCCTGATTTAATGATGTTGATCATCTTTTTTTTTTAAAATATATTTTATTGATTTTTTACAGAGAGGAAGGAGAGAGGGGTAGAGAGTTAGAAACATCGATGAGAGAGGAACATCGATCAGCTGCCTCCTGCACACCCCACTGGGGATGTGCCTGCAACCAAGGTACATGCTCTTGACCAGAATCGAACCTGGGGCCCTTGAGTCCGCAGGCCGACGCTCTATCCACTGAGCCAAACTGGTCAGGGTGATGTTGATCATCTTTTCATGTGCTTATTGGCAATGTCAGTCTTTAGTGAAGCACCTTCATTTGTGAAGTGTATGTTAAAATCCTTTGTTCATTTTATTATTGGCGTTTTTGTTGTCTTACTATTAAGTTTTGATCATATTCAGAGTTTTTTACATATTCTGGACACAAGTCCTTTATCAGATGTGTTTTGCAATTATTTTCACCCATTCTGTAGCATCTTTTCATATTTTATAGTGTTCTTCAAAGAGCAGATTTCTTAATTTTGATCAAGTACAATTTATCTTTTTTTTCTTTTATGGATAATGCTTTTGTTTTTGTATCTAAGATATTTTTGCTCAACCCAATGTATAATTTTCTATTGCTGCTGTAAAAAGTATCACCACAAACTAATGGCTTAAACAATACAACTATATTATCTCACAGTTCATTAGGCCAGGAGTCCAGGTACAGTTGGTTCAGCTGGTTCCGCCATGTAGAGCCTCGCCAGGCTGGAATCAAAGTTTCATTAGGGCCATTCCTTGCTGAGGCTTGAGCGGAAAATCTGTTTCTATGCTCCTTAAGGTTGTTTAAGAATTCCATTCCATGCAGTTGTAGGACCCTATTTCCTTGCTTGCTGTAGACCAGGAGTTGTTCTCAGCTCTAATGGCCACCTACATTCCTTGGCTCATGGGCCCTTCATTTTCAACAACAGTATTGAGTTTATCGCATTCTTTGAATCTCTCTTGCCTCTTCTTCTGTCACATTTCTCTTACTTAAAGTCAACTGATTATGGACTTTAATTAGATCTATAAAATACTTTCACATCAGCACCTAGATTAGTGTTTGAATAACTGATGACTGCAGCCTAGCCAAGTTGACACATCAATAAACCATCAGACCCCTAAAATGATATTGTATGTTAATTGTAACTGAAAAATACATTTAACAAAATTATACTTAGGATCACCAAAAATTTATCCCTTGGTTTCTCCTAGAAGTTTTGTTGTTTTATGGTTTACACGGGGTTTTTATCCATTTTGAGTTAATTTTTGTATGTAATATGAGGTAAAATGTACATTAAGATGGTGGAGCTTTATGATAGTGATTACAAGCTAATGAATAGCTCTTTTGCTATTGAGAGCATAAAGGACAGCCTTTAATCACCTCTTATGGAAGACACTTCTCAGGCTTGTGTTTGCTATGTTTCATTTTTGCAGGTCTTTCCAGGGTCAGGACAGCCAGAGTGCTTAAAAGAGATGAGCATGGAGCCAAAGAGTGGGGGCAGAGTTCAGAGGCGTTCTGCCAAGATAGCTGTGTACCACCTGCAGGAGCTGGCCTCTGTGGAACTGGCCAAGGAATGGCCTAAGAGGAAGGTTCTTCAGGATCTGATACCTGATGACCGGAAGGTAAGGTAGAAACTTGTATTACTTTTGAAGGAGTATGTCTGATACTATGCTTGTTACATAAAGAAGAGTAAATGCACTTGAGTGAGTGTACGATAAACAATGCTTTGCTTCTTTTTTTAATTTTATTTTTTAATCCTCTGTCAGGGACATTTTTTCATTGATTTTTAGAGAGAGTGGAAGTGAGAGGGAAAGACAGAGAGAAATATTGATGTGAGAGAAACACATTGATTGGTTGCCTCCTGCATGAGCCCTGACCAGGGCCGGGGGGCGGGGCTGGGGAGGAGCCTGCAACCAAGGTATGTCCCCTTGACCGGAATTGAACCTGGAACCCTTTGGTCTGCAGGCTGATGCTCTATCCACTGAGCCAGAACTGGCTAAGGCATATTTTGCTTCTTTATCCTTGGAGATTAAGTACATTTGATCCAGCTCCAGTGTTTCTGATCATGTAGGTCTTATAGAAACAGTATGTTTCAGAAGCTCCTTTTAAGGAGTCTCTTAATTTTGGACCATTCCTGTGGGTACCTAAATTCCCAAATTAATTTTTGCTTGGTCCTTGCCTAATGTGTTTCCACTTTGTTAGTTCATATGTAGTTGTTTATATTTAACTGAGGTAAATGCTAAACGCTTGATTAGGGTGTGTTGTCCAGTTTTTTCCATGGCAAAATTACAATTTTCCCCTTTCTAATTAGTGAATATTTTGTGGAGAGATTGAGACTACATAATTAACCTGTGTTTTATCATACTTCTACCCACTTACTTTAGCATCCATCGGTGATTCATGCTTGCAGCAGTTATCACTGTGGTGTTTGCTTAATGATTTTTTTTTGTTTCCATCATTTCTTCTACGATTATTAAGAGACAGCTCTGTCCTTTTCTTCTAATTTGTTTTATATGAGTATAGACTCGTGGGTATTTATTTTATTCAATGGCCTATGATTCAATGCTTTTATTATTTTGCTGCTCAAATTGCCCCAGCTTTGGCCATCAAAAGCTCTTTTTAAAAAAATATATTTTTATTGATTTCAGAGAAGAAGGGAGAGGGAGAGAGAGATAGAAACATCAGTGATGAGAGAGAATAATTGATTGGCTGTCTTCTGCACACACCCCCACTGGGGATTGAGCCTGCAACTGAGATATGTACCCTTGACCAGAATCAAACCTGGGACTCTTTGGTCTGTGGGCTGATACTCTATCTCCTGAGCCAAACTGGGTAGGGTAGTTTCAGGAACTTTAAAGGGTCTTACATATTACAATTTTGTGGGTTTTTTTATATGAAGATATACTTGTCGAACTCCAGAATTACTTGAAGAGTTGGGTTGAAACTTTTGGGGTGTTTTGGAAGTTGGATTCTTCAATAAAATCTTTCTTATCTTGTAGTTAAAATACACTCGCCCTGGGCTACCTACCTTCAGCCAGGAAGTACTACATAAATGGAAGTCAGATATCAAGAAGTACCATCGTATTGAGTGTCCTAACCAGGTGGTTCTTTCTCATTCATTTATTCAGTAAATGTTTCTCAGGCATCTGCTGTTGTTTCAGTTATTTATTCCTTTGTGACAAATCCCCTGAACCTGAGAGACTTCACATCAATTATTTTATTTGTTCACAATTCTGTAATAATTTTCTTAGGCCCGGGGTAGTTTTCCTGCTGTACATGGCATCAGCTAAGATCACTCATAGGTTGCATTCAGCTGGAAACTCAGATGGGATCTGAATGTCCAAGATGGCTTCTCTGCAGCTAATTGATCTGGAGCTTGGCTCTCTATATGGTCTCTCTCTCTAGTAGGTAGTTAGATTACTAGCAGAGTACATATTCTAAGAATATGAAAGTGGAAGCTGAAGATCTCTTAAGACCTAGTTGCAGAATTTGTTCAGCATCTCTCCATGGCATTCTATTGGTCAAAGGAATCACAGTGCTAACCCCGATTCAAGGAGAGGATAAACAGAGTCCACTGTTTGATGGGAAGAGTGGTCGAGAATTTCCAGCCATCTTTAATCTAACTTACCTATATATGCACTACTTTGCAGAGGAGTAGATATATAAGAAATAGAAGATGTTTGTACTAAAGAAAGCAGATTTTTTACAAAATCTGTGTAATTTTCTATGTTTAAGTATCAGAAAAAGTACCAGGGATGGGAATATGTTAAGCTTTTGTAAACAACTTGTTTACCTCTTTATCTTTTTATTTATTTATTTTTACCCTTTGTTGGTTTTCCTTCTTGCTTTTGTGGCTTGCATGTGAATTCTTTTCCTGTTTGGTTGTGATATAAACGTAAGGTTGATCCTAGTAAACAACCAGATTGCTGAGAGAAGGATGCTCTTTTGTACAGTCCTCATGTTGTTTTTTCTTCTTTTTTTCAGGGTTGTGAGGCTGTCTACAGTAGTGTATCTGGCCTTAAAGCTCACCTGGGCTCTTGTACTTTGGTTTGTAACTTTCTGAACTATTTATCTTAACATGACTTCTGAACTAGAAGAGAACTCAGTTTAGATGAACAGCTAATTGTCCTGTTTTCTGTTGTCTTCAGAGGCTGATTTAGTTTTTTATGTCCCAAAAAATCTTGGTCTATTATTTGGGTGGGATGCCAGGTTATGTCCAAAGTGCAGAAAAGGCCAACATAGCCATAAGTCATATCAATTGAAGAATTTGGAGAAAAATATATTAGTTCTGGACCTGACCTGTCTTATTGGGCCTTAAACTTTCTAGAGTCAGTTTACATGTACTTAAATGGACTAGTGAAGATCCTTAAATGCATCTGAACTGTACTGGCCTCTGGAGGTGGGATGTGGTAGGTGGGAGGTGGGATCCCTAGGTGTCAGGTTAAGGTCACCTCACTGAGTCTTTTCCACGTTGACCCAGGTGCCCTACAACCCACCAGCCATGGGGATTGGTGCCACTTTCCAATCCCTTTTAGAAGTATCTCTTCACACAAAATGAACATCATGGAAACAAAGCTTCAGGAGGGGAAAGGAGTCTCAGTTCAAGGCAGTAAGAGGGTTGTAGGCGTCCAAACCAGATCTGTCCAGGAATGCTTAAGAGCTGGTCGGCTTGATCTTAGTTTCTGAGTCCTTAAACTCTGTTATGGACGATACTCTCCTAATCCTGGATTTCTAAGTCACCCTTTGCAGCAATGGAGTATATTGGGGAGAATTATACTTTGGTGCCTATAATGAGGTTCAGGAGTTTGATAATTTTTGGGGAGAAACCAAGAGAACCTTGAAAGTGAAGTAACAAACAAGAGAAGATAGAAAGATGTGACATGTCACATAATAAAAGTAGGAGGATTTTGGTTTGTGTTGAGGGAGTGGGAGGTTTTGGTAGAGAATTGCATTAGGATAGATACATAGTGGTGATAGTCTGCCCGAGCTGTTTTTCCTAAATATATGGCTGTTTTGGATTTTCTTCCTTCTTACCTTTGCTGAAGTAGAATCCCTTCTTTTCATCAATAACAGTCCCTACATGTGGCCCAGGTATGTGTTCCTGAGTTTGCCAATAATACTCTTTTCTTTAAAACAGGGAAACTTTGTGGCTGGAAAATACAAGTGTCTTCTATGTCAGAAAGAATTTGTGTCAGAGAGTGGTGTCAAGTATCACATCAACTCTGTCCATGCTGAGGTGAGGGTCCTGCTTTCTCACAGTGTTTTTCTCTTCTAATCATATTTCCTTTTCCTATACATACACCATAGGAGAGATGGATTTTGTGTCTGTTTTGTGGGCGAGGACAGTCAGGGAAAGTAAGTGGTTACCAGAGACATTGGAGTTCAATCCAGTTAAATCAGGCATTTGGGAACCAGGCTGAATTTACACCTTCTTATTTAACAGCAATCTCTCTACTTCCATTTTCTAATATTCTTTAAAAAAATTTTTTTTCTTTTTATTGATTTCAGAGAGGAAGGGAGAGGGAGAGAAAGATAGAAACACCAGTGATGGGAAAGGACCATTGATCGGCTGCCTCCTGCATGCCCCACACGGGATTGATCCTGCAACCTGGATATGTGCCCTGACCCAGAAGCGAGCCATGACCTCCTGGTTCATAGGTCGCCAATCAACCACTGAGCCACATCGCTGGGCTTCTAATACTCTAACGCAGGGGTCCTCAAACTACGGCCCACGGGCCACATGCAAATACAAATATTGTATTTGTTCCCGTTTTGTTTTTTTACTTCAAAATAAGATATATGCAGTGTGCATAGGAATTTTGTTTATAGTTTTTTTATAAACTATAGTCTGGCCCTCCAACGGTCTGAGGGACAGTGAACTGGCCCCCTGTTTAAAAAGTTTGAGGACCCCTGCTCTAACGTCTTGAGCGACCTGTTTTTAATGCTACTTAAAATACCTCATGGAGCCCAGCTGGCTGCTTGATGATTCTCTCTCATCATTGATATTTCTATCTCTTTCTTCCTTCCTCTCTGAAATCAATAGAAACATATTAAGAGAAAAATAATAAATTAAATACTGCATAGGAACAAATATAAAGGACATTGAGACAATTGAGGAATTTTGAATATTAACTATATTAAATAATAGCAATGTGTCCATGTTAATATTTCAAAATGTGATCATTGTAGTTTTGCAGAAGAACACCCTTGTTCTTAGGCAGATACATGCTGAAGTATTTAGGGATGAAGTAACATGTTGTCTGCAACTAACTTGCAAAATGGTTTAGCAAAAAGAAGGAAGGAAGGAAAAGAGAGAGGTGAACAATGATAAATCTAGGTGTTCATTAAATTAATAACTTTTCTGAAGGTTTGTAAATTTTCAAAATACTTCAGTTGTTTGTGAAAAAACTCTGTGTTTTGCCCTAATCATGCCTTTTAAAATTCTTCCCACACCTCTTTATGCTTTCCACTGTGTTTTGACTGGATAATGTTTCTGTTTTGCCTTGTAGGATTGGTTTGTTGTAAACCCAGCAACAACCAAAAGCTTTGAAAAGCTGATGAAGATAAAGCAGCGGCAGCAAGAAGAAGAAAAGCGGAGACAGCAGCACAGGAGCAGGAGGTCTCTGAGAAGGCGGCAGCAGGCTGGCGTGGAGCTTCCTGAGCCGGCAGAGCTGAGTCTGAGAGCAGGGAAAGATCCGAGGAGGAGTAGCGAGGGACTGCTAGTGTCGACCTCCTGTAAAGAACCAGAGCAGGAACCAGCGCCAGCTCAGTTCCAGAAAGTAAGGCCCCCAAAGGCCAACCATAAACGAGGAAGGAAGTAGGCAGCCAGTGTGAGAGCGCTCCTCGGGGAGTGATGATGCTCTTGTCACGGGACCTGTGCTGGAGGACTGAGTTATGGGGCTGAGTGAAGAGAAATGTCCTCTTTCAGTTGTTTGTGGAAAGCTACAACTTTCTCAACTCTTTACCCCTCTATACATTTCACTGTTTTCCCTACTTAATCACTTTGACAACCTCCCTTCCCCAACCCTTTTTTGGTAGGTTTTCCTGCTATTCCTCATTGGAGTTTATTATTTTTCTCTTATCTTGCCCAAAGAGCTCCCTCTTGAGGCCAACCATAGGCCCCTCTTGCCCTGTACAAGACCAAGAAAGCTGGTTGTTGTTTTCTTCCTGGGGTGTAGAATGTTCTTGGAAGTTCTATTGATTTAGTAGTCTCCATCATCAAGTTTATAAAACAATTCCACATTAAATTTTTAAAACCATACTGATTAATCATTTTGTATTTGTGCTATAACAAGCCTAGAAGCTAGAATTAAGATTACCCTCTTTGGGAAACAAACTTTATGGAGGTTGTTTTCAATATGGTTTTAGGATTGAAAGAAAGAACTGAGTTTAGGATGAAAAAGCTAGAGCTCACCTACACTAATTCTACTGGGAAGTGTTTTGTCTGCCCCAAGTAGCAGTGACTAACTAAACCCACAGGCATAAAAAAGCAGCCTTAGGACTAGTATGTACCAAACATTAAAGTGGCTGGAAAAAGAAACTAGAAGAAGCAATAAATACTGCCTCAACTTCCCTGTGGCTTGAGGCCTCCTCATCTGTCGTTACAATTGGTGCCCTCCTGAAGTTTGTTTTGCCCTCTCGGTTCTAAGGATTGAGAAATAACCAGGTTGATTGCCCCTGATCTTTTGATACAGAATCCTAGTGTTCCTGGTAATGCCTCTAGATCGGTAGCCAAGACACTCGTTCCTTCTCTTCCGGACTTGACTTCACTTGCTAGTCTACACCCCACTAAGTCCTCATCCCTCCCTTTAGTCAACCTCTGAATTTTCTGAGAATATTGCTGTCTATCCTCTTTTATGTGTGTTCTATTGTCTTTAATCCTGAGACTTTGACACCAGATATTGATATTTACCTGGAGTTGGAAAGAAAAATTCTTTTTCTGTACCTCATGCCTAGCTGATGTCTAATGGGCTGTTAGATGTTTTTAAATAAGTGAAGGACATGGTATATCCGCTGTACATTGTCATTTGCAGTTGTGCTCTTAGAGCCCTTTCAGTAGATGAGGATTGTCAGGGAGAAGAAATGAAGAAGCTATATTAATTTCTGGTAAGACTTGGGAAATGTTTGGCAATGACAAAAGAAATAAATGACTGTTAGATTGATGTTTCCAGTGTTCATTGACTCCGACCTGCTACAGTAGGTCCTCGGGTTACGTCGGAGATCCGTTCCTACTGCGCCACATAACGAGATTTTTGCCGTAAGTCTGAACCCACCTACATAAGCACCTACGTCACTCACATGGGCACATACACAGCAGTAATGAAGTGAAACAGTAAAAAAAATTTAAAAGAAAATTCCTAACCTTGTGGTAAATAAATAATAAAAAACATAAAGCACATATGTACATATGTCAAAATGACGGAACATTTTTTTTATTATAAAATAAATGGGAGATGGCGACATAACCACGAAATGACGTATGTCGAGTCGACGTAACCTGAGAACTGTCTGTAGTTGACTCCTTGCTGATACAGCATATAGGATAAGAAGATGGCTAGGGAGTGGAGTGAGTTTGAAATAAGTACCAAATGCAATTATCTCAGTTCTTTAGCCTCAAAAATCTGCTAGCTAAAATGAATAATTTGAGATTAAAGTGAATTAAGTATAGGAAACTTGCCCAATCTCATGCCAGGCCCTTATAGGCACTCTTTGTTCTCCTTAATTGATTTTAGAGAAAGGGATAGAGATTGATGTGAGAGCAGAACACCAGATTCACTATCTGGAATGATAGGAATTAAAACTAAACTGAGATGAGATAGAAGTTCTCCACTCCTGAGTTAGATAATTGGGCCAGCAATGGCAGGAGGGGAATTAAGAGCAGAAGAGTAAGGAGTCTAATATCTCATCAGCCTGGGTATATATTTTCCTAGGGTTTTTGCATCCAAAGAGACTAAGGTTTCAGATTTATCTTGGATACCATGCTTTTCAAGTGCCATCTTTCTGTATTTCCAACTCATGAATTGAAGTATTCAGTTTAAGGTACTTGCATGTTATCTAAAGTCCTCTGCATTAAAGTTGCAATTTTATTATTTGCATACATAATAGTAAGTATACGACAGCAAAAGTAATGAGAGAAAAGTGATGAAGTAAAAAACATTGGAACAATAATAAAATCAGTGGGTAAATTATAATCCAAGTAGGCTTTTATTTTTTAACAACAAAACTTGTTTAATAAAGAAACTACATACTTAACAGAAACATTATTAAAGCTAGAAGTTAAAGGTACATTGAGGGAGAGACCTTTGTTTAACCAATTTAAAGGAATCCATTTTACATATAAATAAGACTAAATTCAAGAAAATTATTTTTTAAGTTTTTTTATTACTGATGATTTCTGAGAATAAAGTTGATTATATTTTCTCATAGGGGAGCAATGTTAAAATATGAGGTTTTATTAGGATTCAGCATTCAAAAAAATCACTGATCTAACCATCATATCATAAGTGCAAAAAAGCCCACAACAAAAAAACACCTAAATGTCTACAGTAATTTAAAATACTATTCCCAGTTCTATTAAATAGGCCTAAATATATGGCACATAATAATTACAGCATTTAATGTATTATTAAGTGCATATATAGTAAAATATATATAGTACTATATTTAACACTAAGTAATTTTACTTATCATCTTAGGATTTAGGATGTTGCTAGGGAAATAGATGGCATGAGACTTTAAAAGTTATCCAAATATTTAAAAACTTTGTTTTGATAACATTTTCCTAAAACAAGCAGAGGCATTCTTCTACCTCATTAATTCTTGAGGTATTTCTTCACAAACATTTTCAAAAGTAAAAGCTGATATATGTTCCCTTATTTTCTCAAGTCACTCAAAAGCTAAAATTGTTAAGGGCTGCATCAGACAATAGGTCACTCTGCAAAGTGTTGATCTTGCTATTATTAGAGTACTTTTTCCCTCATGAAAACTATAGGAGCTATCTGGTCATTGGCACAAACTTAAAAAAAACACCCTTAAAAACACTGCCTTTGTGTTCTGAGTTGGCCAGAAGGAACGAGGATAAACTTAGATTGGTTGTTTACAGAGAAAGCTCTGAAAAGTCAATCTGAGATGCTATCCTGAAAGGTGGTTTTTCTTTTTTAAATGTATTTTATTGATTTTTTACAGAGAGGAGGAGAGAGAAATAGAAACATTGATGAGAGAGAAACATCAATCAGCTGCCTCCTGCACACCCCCTACTGGGGATGTGCCCGCAACCCAGGTACATGCCCTTGACCTGGAATCAAACCTGGGACCCTTCAGTCTGCAGGCCGACGCTCTATCCACTGAGCCAAACCGGTTAGGGTTGAAGGTGATTTTTTTATTTCAGAGAGGAAGGGAAAGGGAGAGAGAGAAACATCAATGATGAGAGAGAATCATTGATCAGTTGTCTTCTGCACGCCCCACACTGGGGATCGAGCCCGCAACCCAGGCATTTGCCTTTGACTGGAATCGAACCTGGGACCCTTCGGTCCACAGGCTGACGCTCTATCCATTGAGCCAAACCAGCTAGGGCGAAGGTGATTTTTCTATAAAGAAATCTGACTCAGCTAGATGAAATAAATGATGCAACTATTTCCTTTCACTTCCTCAAGGTGGTGATATCTCTCATTGTCAGCAACTGCTGCTTCAAATTGGATTGAATCTTTTCCTTCTCTAAGAGCTATTTTAAGCTTTCAAGTTTGCTCTGCATATTTGAAGGCTAACTCTTGTCTCCTTTGTTCAATCTCCCCATTTTTTTTTTGTACATAGTTGTTTCACAGCTTCGGAAGTTGCCTTCTATACTCAGTTTTGTTGGTCAGTTATTCCAGCAAGAGTTTATTTTCAGCCTGGACATGTAACTTTTCATTGATTAGCTGCCTGTTTTCCTGCATGAGCAGTTTTGCTGGATTTGACCTTTTATTTGCTTGTTTGGCTTCATCATTTCCATTGTCCATTTAAAAAAAAAATTGATTTCAGGGTGGGGGTAAGGGGAAGAGATCAACCAAAGGACTTGTATGCATGCATATAAGCCAAACCAATGGACATGGACAACAGGGGGATGAGAGCATGAGTGTGTGTGTGTGGTGGGGGGGAGGAGGTTGGGGGTTAATGAGGGGATGAGGACACATTTGTAATACCTTAACCAATAAAGAAATTAAAAAAAAATTGATTTCAGAGAGGGAGAGGGAGAGAGAGATAGAAACATTGAGAATGGGGATCCAGTCGGCAACCTGGGAAACCTGTGCCCATGACTGAAATCAAACCTGGGATTCTTCAGTCCGCAGGCCCACTATCCAACTGAGCCAAACCAGCTAACCATTGTCCTTTTTAAAAGCCCCATTGTGGCCTGTTTTGGGGGGGCTTCCCTGGCTTCAAAAAATTATTAAACTAAGATACCACGTAGGGGTATTAGTACTGTTGGAGTCCTCAGTAAACCTGAAGGAAGAACAAGTGAAACATTCTCCCATCAATTCTTAATGAAAATTTAGGAAACAAAAAACGCACAATTATACTTTAATTCACAAAAGAAAATATTTTCGAGCACTTATGTCGAGGCACGGAGCATACAGGTAGGGGTGAAGGTGAAGGACTGTAGTTTACAATTTATAATATGCATTCACTACCACCCCTATGAGATACCTCAATTTTAAAGAGAAGAAAGGTTTGGAGCATCTAAGTAACTTAGCCACGATTTACACTGCTAGCAAGTGGCAGAGCCGGGGTCGGTGTGAAACCCACATTTATCTACGACTTGTTGAACAGCTGGCTACAAAGGGCCCAGAACAGACTCGGAGGTCAGGAGCAGGAATACATGTCTCAGCTCCTGCACCACCTTTTCGGTTTCCGTGCAGGGAAACGCCCCTCAGTACCTACTTGCTCCGGGAATCCTAGCGTCCACTCCCCCGCGTTGGTGTAAGTTCACCGAGAGGGACTAGGACTAGTGTCAGGGCGTTGGTGT
>NW_006293779.1:4892340-4905487 GCF_000327345.1 Myotis davidii | reverse complement strand
AAAAGAAAATATTTTCGAGCACTTATGTCGAGGCACGGAGCATACAGGTAGGGGTGAAGGTGAAGGACTGTAGTTTACAATTTATAATATGCATTCACTACCACCCCTATGAGATACCTCAATTTTAAAGAGAAGAAAGGTTTGGAGCATCTAAGTAACTTAGCCACGATTTACACTGCTAGCAAGTGGCAGAGCCGGGGTCGGTGTGAAACCCACATTTATCTACGACTTGTTGAACAGCTGGCTACAAAGGGCCCAGAACAGACTCGGAGGTCAGGAGCAGGAATACATGTCTCAGCTCCTGCACCACCTTTTCGGTTTCCGTGCAGGGAAACGCCCCTCAGTACCTACTTGCTCCGGGAATCCTAGCGTCCACTCCCCCGCGTTGGTGTAAGTTCACCGAGAGGGACTAGGACTAGTGTCAGGGCGTTGGTGTAAGTCCACCGAGAGGGACTAGGACTAATGTCAGGGCGTTGATGTGAGTCCACCGAGAGGGACTAAGACTAGTGTCAGGGCGTTGGTGTGAGTCCACCGAGAGGGACTAGGATTAGTGTCAGGGCATTGGTGTAAGTCCACCGAGAGGGACTAGGACTAATGTCAGGGCGTTGCTGTAAGACGACCGAGAGGGACAAGGACTTGTGTCAGGGGGTTGGTGTGAGTCCACCGAGAGGGACTAGGACTAATGTCAGGGCGTTGGTGTAAGTCCACCGAGAGGGACTAGGACTAATGTCAGGGCGTTGGTGTAAGACGACCGAGAGGGACTAGGACTAGTGTCAGGGGCGTCGCCAGGCGGGGACGGGGTCCCCGTGAGCCAAGTGTCTCGGTTCAACGGGCCTCTGCACACCCGGCAACCCCTAGGTTCGCATCCGGCTCCAGTCCAGGCCGGTCCCCCCACACCCACCCCGCTCGCGGCTTAACCCCCTCGCCCGGCTCAGTCCTAGCAGTCGGTTCTCCGGGCTCTAGTCCAGGCTCCTTTGGGGGCCGGAAGTGAAACGCACTCTCTTTTTTGCATTGTGGGAGCCCTGCTCTCGGGATCTCATCTCGTCCGGTTCTCCTGCGAACCCAGGCCGTGCGACGGCGAGCTCTTCTTCCGGTTCGCTCGCTCCATTCCTCCCAGCGCCTCCACTCCCCCGGCAAGGCCCCCGGTTGGCTCCCGAGCCAGGTCGGGACAGGAGGATGCTCTTCTGAGCGGTCGGAACCAGTCCCATTCTGTCTCCCAGCCGCCGCGGCGGAAGTCTCTCTAGCCACGTGACGTCTCGATGGTCGAGTGGGCGGAGCCAGAAGGAAGATGGCGACGCCCGCGGCTGCAGCTGAACCTCAGGCGTCCGGGGGTCCTCGGCCCCCAGTGTGTCTGTTGGTGTTGGGGATGGCGGGGTCTGGGAAAACCACCTTCGTACAGGTGAGGTACATGGCGCGGGCGAAGCAGGTGTGCGCGAGAGGCAGTGGAAGGCCGGGAAACGGGAGAGGAGGGCTTCCCGAGGAGCGGGAGGGCCGGCGCGTGGCTTCCGGGGGTCCTCGGAGACCTTGCACTGGAGCCTGGGCTCAGCAAGGCGCCTGGAGTGCATACCGGGTGCCGCTTACCACCTGGTACTGCGGTTGTCCTGCCGGCAAAATTGCTGACTTGAAGGCAGAGGCTGACTTACAAGTAACGCGATTCATAGTGCAGAGTGCTACCACACAGGCTTTCGGTATAGATGGCTAAAGAATTAGGTATTTGTTGTGTGAACAGAAAAGGGGTGCCGTAATAAGTGTAATAACTGCAGCCCCACCTCTCCTCTGACAGTTGTCAGTCTGTTCTCTATCTATGAGCCTGTTTCTATTTTGTTTATTTTGTTCATTAGAGTCCACATATGAGTGAGATAACATGGATCATAAATTCTTAACTGGGCAGGTCTTGGTGGGTAGTCACACCCCAGCATATAACTTTTTTGGTAAAATGTTTATATGTGCTCTAAGTAAGTCCTGTTCATTTTTTTGTGTGTGTGCGCGCGCATCTGGGTTAACTCACCTTTGAAATGCCTCTTTTTCAAGAGAGCATGCAATCTTATTAACCATCCACTTTCCACCTCTCTTTCTCCAACTTTATGTCATCTTCCTCCTTAATTCCAAATGCATAAGTAAAAGAAACTGCAAAACTTTCATTTTTCGGAGCATTTGCTGCCTGGTTGCTGTCATCATTTTGAGTCAAACACAGGCAATGGGGATACAGTGAAAATGAGGTTGATAAGGTTCTGCATTCATGGAACTACTGGTTTATTGGCGGTGATAGGATAAAAACCCCACACAAAGCAAGTAAATAAGTGATGGAGGGAAGAGGAGGCTCTGTTAAATGGGTAATAAAGAAAGGTTTCATTTCATCTGAGAGTTGAATGTTGGAGGTGAGTACTTCAGATAGAGGGAAATGTCCTTTGTCCTCTTATCATGCCCTCTTTGTCTGTCTCCATCCCGCACCTCACATCTCTGCAGAGGCTCACAGGACATCTGCATAGCCAAGGCTCTCCACCTTATGTCATCAATCTTGACCCAGCTGTGCATGAAGTTCCCTTTCCTGCCAATATTGGTGAGTAAACTGCCATTTTGTATAAAGTTTCTTGGAATGGAAACCCTCCAGCCTGCCAGTTTTCAATGCTTTCATTTTTTCCTAAACTACCTATTTTCATTTCCCATGGACTTGCTAGAATTCTTGAACAGGCTTTTGCCTTATTCACATTTTCTCTTTGTTGACTCCTTTCCCTTTGTTTCCTTTCTACTCAGTGTTATTTCTCTTTTCTTACCTGAGGTATCAGGCTATTGTTTGGGAAAATGAAGTGGCTTCTCACTTCTAGGCCCTAAACCCTTCAGCAGGCTCTGATATATGCACCTCTTTATTTAGTTTATTAGGGGCTCAGTGCACGAATTCGTGCACCTTGAAAGGAACTGTGGACCACAAGGCTGTGGTGGGCACAGAGGCAGGACTTGGCCCATCCTCCATGCCCCCACCCAGCCCCTCCTGCGTTGGCCCCCGGTTCCCTGTCTGACGGCAGCCCTGCTCCCATGCGCTGACAGTGCTGGCCCCACTCACACCTGCTGATGACGTGGAGCAATTGGGGCCGGCGCCAGGAGCAGGTGTGAGCAGGCCGGCATTGTCAGTGAGTGCGAGCTGCGGCTGCTGCCCTGATTGCCCCTCAGGAGCAGGGGGAGGTGGAGAAGCCCTCAGGGGTGATTGGGGCTGGCAGCTGCTGCTTGAATCTGCTGACAGTGCGGAGTGATTGGGGGCTGGTGCTGGCAGCGGGTGCAAGCAGGGCCGACACCAGCACAGGTGTGAGCACGGCAGGACCGCAGTGCATAGGAGCAAAGAATTTTCAGTAACCACCAGAGGCTCACCGGATGACAGTGACCAGCATCCCCCCTCTCACCTCCCCCATCATGCCATGGCCCTTTATGTTCCATGCGCACCCCCTGGTGGTCAGTGCACGTCATAGTGACTGGTTGTTTGGTTGTCCCGCCCTTCGGTCTATTTGCATATTAGGGTTTTATATATGTAGATTTTTATCAACGTTTAGTTAGAGTATAATGGTTCTTGTGTGGTAGTTCACTTAATGATTTGTAGGAACCTTGCTTCCACTCCCAAAGTTACATGGAAAAATGTGCATAGGTATCCTAATAGGAATCTGTGACTATAAAAAGATGAAAATGGATGTGATTCAATGTCATGTTTCTTGATAGGATCTAGGCTTCCTGATCTAGACTTTCACTGTGGTAATCTTTCTATCTCTTCTTAATCCTGTTAAGATGCTTATAACTCAAACAAAGGAAGGCCTTATGTTAAGAAGCAGAGATTGTGCTCTGGCCAGTGTGGCTCAGTTAGGTGAGCATTGTCCTCTGTACCGAAGGTTTATTGGAGATACACACACACACACACACACACACACACACACACGGCAAAGGATTTGGGGGAAAAAAATCTCCCATCTCACTTAAAGGATGGAATTCTAATAGTTGATGGGGTAGGTTTATAGACTGGTAGATAGGTTTAGTTAGATATTACTGGATAAATTAATTCCTTTTTAAAAATCATGTCTGCATTACCTTTGTTATCAGTAGCAGTTAATAAGAAATAAACATTTTTTTCTTGATTTAGTGCTCTTTTTCTATTCATATGGTTACTGACAAGGTGTTTAAGTGCATAAAACTTTTCTCCCTATCTCAGAACATCTCAACCATAGCTTGAGAAGTTGTAACCTAACATTCCTCATGGGGGACTTGACAGCTATCCTTTGTAAGGACAGGAACCATTGTGAAGCTGGTAGAAGAGAATGCTCACAAGGGAATACTAAAAACTACTTTTCATTTCTTGCTGATAGAGAAAGTACAGGACACCTTCTGCCCTTCTATTCTTTTCCTCACAATTTTGCTTCTTTTTCATCACAGTTCAATGATCTTGGCTTAAAAATTACAAAACAAATTTGAAAAGTAACTCATGCTTAGAGGGAAACTTATTATTTTTCCTCAGGGGATCAGAGATGACCTGAGAGACCTTGTGGCTTAGGATATTATTGGTGGAGAGCCTCAAGCTATATTGTTTCTTATGTGTTAAATTCGAATTAATTCACCCTCTTTCCCCAGATATTCGTGACACCGTGAAGTATAAAGAAGTCATGAAACAGTATCCTTTTTTACGTCTTCTTTGGTGTTGACTCACTCTGTATTTTGCAGCTTTGAAGGAATGTTTTTGGGTTTCCTTGTGAAATATACTAGTAAAATCATTTTGATTACTTTAAAGTCACTTTATTAGGAAAATGAAAGATGAAGCTGGGAAAAAGTATTGTAGGTGATTAGAAATATTCTTTGGGCTTGCAATTTTAGTTTTTTTACCAAATTCCCAGACGGCAGGCTGTTGTAATTAGAGGGCGTAGATAATGAGAGGCTAGCTGGTAGCGTGCCTAGGACCCAGAAAGTAGCATTGCCTTGGAAGCTACATCCATTGGTCATCACCTCTTCAAACTGGGAAACCCAGAAATGAGTAGGATCACCTCTTGGTACATTGCTGTGTGAAATGTGTACTTTCCCTCTAGGTAAGTCTAGGTAGGAAATCTAATTATAATCAGCAAGTTGCTTGATCAGTGAGGATCAGAGCAAGGAGTGTTATATAGATGATCGTAATAGCTAATGCTAGCAGGCTGTCACTGCCTGATGCATCTGTCTATTATGTTTTGGTCCCTTTAGTTTGTTCATTTTGCCTGGCCCTCCTTAAAACAAATAAATGAAGAAGACCTTGATGAATGTTTCCTATGAAGTTATAGCTGTGTGGTACATACTAAGTCAAGGATTAGCTTGCCAATATTCATTAATGGACCACTAATATTATAATGTTTGTGTGAGTGATGTCCTGGGTGTGAACTTTATCATCTGATTTCATCTATAAACAATTTAAATCCTCAACTTAGTGTCTAGATATGGACTTGGACCCAATGGTGGCATAGTGACCTCACTCAATCTCTTTGCTACTAGATTTGATCAGGTATGTCTGTCTGTTTTCACTTATATAGGCATGACTGTGTAAAAACCAATGGCTCTTAAATACCTTAGTTTGATAATGTTGGGAAAGAAGAGCAATTAACCTGGGATATACATATCCTCCTATATAATAAAAGGCTAATATGCAAATGGTCCCCTTGACTGGGAGTTTGACCAGGAGTTTGACAGGGGGTGAGGCTGGCCTGTCAATCGCCTCCAGCCCCTCCCCCTGGCTACCCCCCATCTCCCAATTGCCCCCCCCCCCCAACCCCAATTGGGGGCAGGGCTGGCCAGCCAACCTCCCGCATCGCCTTCCCCTGGTGGTCCCGCCTGATCACCCCAACTGGGGCAGGCTGACCGGACCCCACTCGTGCATGAATTCGTGCACTGGGTCTCCAGTAGAAAATAAATAGGCATTTTGGTAGACAGAGAAATAGGCTACTAGTATGAGAGGATGATCAGTTTTATGAACACTTCATATTTAATATTTGGGACAGCCAGTGAAACAAATACAGGAGACCATGTTTGTTTCTTGATCTGTTATTGGCATATAGTGTTACCCTGAGGATGGAGTAAAGGGATGGGGGGAGAGATGAGCTAGCAGGCATGGAACAGAAAAATAATGGGGCTTTTTAAACTTGTGACAGACAGTTATCAGCATCTCAGACCTTGCCCTGTGCTCCAGGGTGCTGCAGTGCTGCTGATGTGGCTGTGTTTCTGTGGTTCAGTGAGCTTATTAGTTGGTGTCCTAAGATTGAGAACACAGAGATTCAATAGGTGATGGTACCTATAAAGCAGGCCACTTGGAGAGGGCCCTGTGATTTTATGCTGAAATTGGCTCCTGTTGTAATTGGCATCTTTTTCTTTTAGGTGATGAAATTTATTGAGAAGGCCCAGAACATGTCTAAGTAAGTGATTTCAGTTTAGTGCCTGTTTATCACTCTGTAGTTAACACGTTTCTAGGCTTTTTGGAAAGATTTTGGGTTAGCATTAAGTTTTGAAAGAGTTTAGGTTAAGATGAAACTGTTAGAAGTGAAAAAAAGATAGTCAAGAAAATCATTAAGATGCTATATAGTGTAGAGCTAAGTTTAATAGTATTCTATCCCCAGCCTCTTTGGTATATGCCCATGGCTTCTTAGGAGATATTGTGAAACTTTGTCTCTGTTTTCTTTTGGGAAACCATATTTGTTGGCATTAAAATCTCTGAAACATCTTTCTAACTCTTACTTAAATGAATATAATTTACATAAATCAGAGAGAATAATTGTTTTTTAATTTTAAAAGTATCAAAATATAAAATAAAATATTTGTTCATATTATTACCCACTGTTAATAGATTAAATCTTAATAGGTTTTAATAGGTTTGTTTAAAAAAAAAAGATAATTCATTATTTTTATAAAAAAGATATATGACCCTTACAAAGAATTCAACGTGGTGGTATGGTTCAGAGGTCATGCACCAGGAGATCATGGTTCGATTCCCCATTGGGGCACATGCCCAGGTTGTGGGCTTGATCCCCACAGGAGGCAGCTGATCCATGATTCTCTCTCATCATTGATGTTTCTTTCTCTCTCTCCTTCCCTTTTCCTTTCTCCTTGAAACCAATGAAAATATATTAAAAAAAAAATTCAAACCATACATAATTTAAAAGGTGCAGTTATCACCCACTAGACCCATTAGAAATAACTATCATTATTATTACTATCAGTGACTATCATTTCATGTTTCTATGCATATATACATAAGTAGAAGAATGGAGGGATAAGGTGTTTTGCAAAAATAGTATCATAAAAGAGGTAGTTTTAAAAAATATTTTTCTTGAGCCCCAGCTGGTTTGGCTCAGTGAATAGAGTGTCGGCCTGTGGACTGAAGGATCCTGGGTTCAATTCTGGTCAAGGGCACATGCCTAGGTTGTGTGCTTGATCTCCTGTAGGGGGCATGCAGGAGACAGCTGATAAATGACCCTCTCTCACCATTGATGTTTTTCTCTCTCTCCCTCTCCCTTCCTCTCTGAAATCAATAAAAATACATTTTAAAAAATCTTTCTTGTGATATAAACTCATATACCATAAAGTTCACTTCTTTAATTTATATAATTTAGTGGTGTTTAGTATACTCATAAAATTGTGTATTGATTCCTACTATCTAATTTCAGGACATTTTTATTATCCCAAAAGAAATGTCATACACATTAGCAATCTTTCTTTTTCCCCAGCTCCTATTGGCTGCACCATTTTACATTCCCACCAGCAGTGCATGAGGGTTCCAGTTTCTCCACGTCCTTGTCAATATTTGTTATATCTTTGTTTTTTAATATAACTGTCTTAGTGGGTGTGTGGGTGTGAGGTGGTATTGCATTGTGGTTTTGATTTGTATTCCCTCAAGGATTAATGATATTGAGCATCATTTCATCTATTTATTAGTCATTGGTATATATTTATAGAAGTGTCTTTAAATTCTTCGCTCATTTTTAAAACAGTTTTATTGAGATATAAGTCACATTCCATGCAATTCTCCCATTTAAAGTGTACAATTCACTGACTTTTAATGTAGTCACAGAATTGTGCAGCTATCAGCAATTTTAGATCATTTTTATCACCTCAACAAGAAACCCTGTATTCTTTAGCTATCACTCGCCTGTCCCACCCCCTCCCCTAAGCAACTGGATAGTTTCTCAAGAGATTTATATTCTGTTTTTTCTTATCTCATTTTTAATGCAATGTGTATCTATAACTATCACACAGTCCCCTGTGATCATTTGCAGTAATTTATCCACTGCTGTTCTTTAAAAAAAAAAAAATTCTATTGATTTTTTTACAGAGAGGGAGGGAGAGGGATAGAGAGTTAGAAACATCGATGAGAGAGAAACATCGATCAGCTGCCTCCCGCACGCCCCCCACTGGGGTTGTGCCCGCAACCAAGGTACATGCCCTTGACCAGAATCGAAACTGGGACCCTTGAGTCCGCAGGCCGACGCTCTATCCACCGAGCCAAACCGGTTCAGGCTGCACTGCTGCTCTTATCCATTAGCATGAATATTGGACATTGAACAAAGCCTGGGGTAATGTGGTATGCATTTTAAAGACAACGGGAGGATGGTAGACTTGGCAATGTGAAGAGGGCATTCCAATCTTGGATAACCAGTAGTTTGGTGTTTTGTGTAATGAAATATTTCAGCATTGTACAAGTCTAATACTTCTTTAATGGTCTTTCTTGACACAGATATGTCTTAATTGACACACCTGGGCAGATTGAAGTGTTCACCTGGTCAGCTTCTGGGACAATCATCACAGAGGCCCTGGTGAGTATTGTAGGTATTACTGAGAGCTAGACTCTTTTTATTGCCTGGGACCTTATGTAGAAGGGAGTAATAGAAGCTCTGTAAAGTGGTTCTCTCTTGCTAAAGAAGGTAGGAAAAACCTGGGGACAGATCATGAGCCCTCTGGCTAAGGCTTTGATTATTTTGTGGCTTTAGGCATCCTCATTTCCAACGATTGTCATTTATGTAATGGACACATCAAGAAGTACCAACCCAGTGACCTTCATGTCCAACATGCTCTATGCCTGCAGGTAATTGATTATTGCTGGGCACGATATTACATCAAGGTATGAGTCCTCCTCTTCTTCTTTGAGTCCTGAGTGCTTATCCCTAGAGATGTGCTCATTCAGGTTTGCCACTCAGTTTAGTGGTTGTGAGTTGGGGAGGGGTCAGAAGAGAAAAGAGGCACATGTGCTCTTGGCATTCTCTGTCAGCAACTTCTCATCTTCCTCCTTGCTTGCTATAGAAAGAGGTAGTGTGTGAATATGAATCTTCTGGTAGTTGCTCCCAGTTAAATGAAATCCAAGTCTAAATAAAACAGAGCTCCTTTTCTGAATTATAACATGGAAAATTATAACATGGGGAGAGATTATGAGTAAAAAGGTTTATCCATAATTCTAAAATACACAGGTTTGCCCCAACGGTGGTATGATTAGGAGAGTAAGGACATGCCTCACTGGTTATGTGAGTACATTAGATCTAGGAGCAAGGCATGCCGTTATTGAAGCTGAGAGAATTTGATTTTTGGGGGTACAGAAAAGCCATCACCAACATTTGCCCCTTTGAGTATGATTAGGGATGTCTCTTATTTGATGCAAGAAATCCTAGTCCAAATAGAAATCTGATGACTGACAGCATTTGCTCATTTTTAAAAAAAAATATCTTCATTGATTTGAGAGGAAGGAGGAGAGGGAGAGATAGAAACATCAATGATCAAGATACATTTTTAAAGATTTTTTAAGAGAGAGAGGAAGGAAGAGGGAGAGAAAGAGAGAAAGATCAATGTGAGAAAGATACATCAATTGGTTGCCTGCCCTTGACCAGAAGTGAACCTGGGACCCTTCAGTCCATAGGCTGATGCTCTATCCACTGAGCCAAACCAGCTAGGGCCATTTGCTCATTTTTATATTAGTTGTTTAAAAGACAATTATTTGGTAAAAACAAGCAACCAAACACACACACACACACACACACACACACACACACACACAGAAAATAGAATCAGTAGCAAAGCATTCTTAAAGAAAGAGAGTTATGTGTGTGTGTTTGTGTGATGGTGGGGTGGTTTTTCTCTTGGGAGAGGAGGACATGTGCCTTGTAAGAATGGATACCTTACACTTAGAGTCTGAACTCAGTCCCCTTTACTCAATGCCAACTGACTGACGTGGTAAACAAGAGCTGCAGTGTTTTTACTAATAATGTTTTGATGTTTGATTTTTCAGCATCTTGTACAAAACAAAGCTTCCTTTCATTGTGGTCATGAATAAAGTAAGTGGATCCTTCTGTTGTGATTCAGTCCTGTATTTGTTTTTCATCAGAACTTTGTGTTATTGGAAGATTCGGAATAGTGGGAAATGTTATTTAGAGGCAGGAGAGTAGATTCAAGCTTAACTGAAACAGTCATGGGCACTTCTAGGGAGAAGATTCAGTCAGATTGAATATTTATCACTGACTTTCATGCCAAGTTATTTCAGCCTAGATAGAGCAGCCCCTCAGTTGGAGGGTGTGGATTATTCCTCAGAATCGAGACAATGGGCGGAGATGGGACTGCTAGTCTATTGGAAGTGGCAACTAAAACAAAAACTTCCCTGTTGATTGATAGCTAGGATACAGCAGACTAGTTGACTTTAGAGCCTGGAATGGGCTGGCATCCACTGTGGTCAGAGTGACTTGGCAGTGGATAGTGAAGAGAACATATAACTTCATTTAATTAACACTATACAGCAGACTTGGTTCTTTATGGCTTGTTGTAGTGGAAGAGGAACTGGGGAAAGCAGAGAAAGAAAATATAGGAATGATTTGCTTTCTTTCTTTATTGAATTTATTGGGTGGCATTGGTTAATAACACTATATATGTTTCAGATGTACAATTCTATAATACATCATCTGTACACTATTGTGTGTTCATCACCCCAAGTCAAGTCTCCTTCCATCACTATTTGTCCCCCATACCCTCTTCTGCCTCTCCTCACCCCTGAATGATTGCTTGTTATTATCACTACTTAATTAAAAAAAGTGGGGGAGGGGCATTATTTGGTCTCCAAACTCATCTCTGGTTTCTCATAGTTGGTTTCTCTCTGTTGCAGACTGACATCATTGATCACAGCTTTGCAGTGGAATGGATGCAAGATTTTGAGGCTTTCCAAGATGCCTTGAATCAAGAGACTACATATGTCAGTAACCTGACTCGTTCGATGAGCTTGGTGTTAGATGAATTTTACAGCTCACTCAGGGTAAACTTTCTCTTCTCATGCCAACAGTTTCCCCAGATAGCATCTTAACCCAATAGGGCTGGCTTTGAACCGTCTTAGGAAGGAAGTACATTACTTTTTGAAAAGTAAATTTTAAAGCATTAACTTATTAAATACTGGAGGTTTATTGATGAATAGATAGAGACCCTACCCTCAGAGAGTTTATGGTCTAGTTAGAAGAGAAGGCTACACACAGAATTAAAACAGAATTAAGAAAGATTGGAATTTGGCCCTGATGGTAGTGAGAGGGAAGATCACTTGACATGAGAAGTGTTGGAGGATATAGCTTGAGAGGTATGCTTTGAAGGAAGGGTAAGATTTGTATAAGCAAAAGTGGGTGTGGGTGGCAGAGCGTATGTTAATTGCCCAAGTAAAGGCACTGAGATACTAATTTTCATAGAGAACAGACAGTGGTTTGATTTGATAGAGAATAGATAAAAAGCCCTGCTACTTGTTTGTCCCTAATTATCTTTCTTGTTCAATTCTCTATTTTCCTTAGACTTATTTCCATGACTTTTTAGTAGACATGCTGCTTTCTGGTTTAGCTTTTATTCTTTGCCAGAGACTTCTTTAAGTATCTGAACTTTTTTATGAAATTTGAACAAAATAATGTACACCATTAAAAAATATACATCTCTTTGCTCAGTGGCATTGATGTTGCTTTTGTCAGGTGGTAGGTGTGTCTGCTGTTCTGGGTACAGGCTTAGATGAACTCTTCGTGCAAGTCACCAGTGCTGCGGAAGAATATGAAAGGTGAGAACAAAGGACAATTCTGTTGATGACATTCTTAATGACCCACAATTCTGGTATGATAGCAATTTTTCCAGGCAAAGCATTTTGGTTTTCATAGTATATATATTACATTTGCCATGCGTATGTGTACTGACCACACTTAGGGATAACTAATCCCCATTAACTCTTTTTAAAAAATAGGGGTATAAAAATCTTCATTGTATTTAATGAGTAAGAGCAGGCAGGAGTCACCAGACTTTTTGTGAAAAGCCAGGTAATAATCATGTTAGACCTTGTGGACTTTGTGATCTCTTTTGCAACTGTTCAACTCTGTCGTTGTGGCAAAAAAGCATCCATAGACAGTTTATAAATGAATGAACGTGGCTGTGTTCCAGTAAAACATTATTATAAAAATAGGCAGCGGACTTGATTTGGCCGTTTTCCACATTGGATGACCCCATTAGCTTTAATGCTTTGGAGTCAGACAGTTAAGAGTTGGATTTCTGTTTCCTCCACTTAATGAATAACTTCTGCAAGTTTCCTCAGTTGTAGTTCAGGGATAATAGCATGGATTGCTAAGGTCGTTGTGAGAATTATTTGAGAAAACATCTGGAGCACCCAGTGCAATTGCTGACACATAGTAAGCACATTTCATAATAAATGATTGTTATTACTTGTCATAATTAATATTGGAATTCCATTTACCTAAAGGAAAGTGGAGTCAGAGCATGTACTTTCCTTAGGTCTGTAGCCTGTTAGTTGCTGCATCCCCACATGCTCCTGTGGCCCCATAAATAGCAAGATCCTAACAGACACATTGTGGTTGTGTGTGTGTGTGATCAAAGCCTTAGGAAAAGACTGCTTTGTGTCCTTTCATAGTTGCCCTGTTAAAACCACATAATTAAAAGTTAATATATATTGGGCTTCCTGAACCCAGCAGTCCTCGCTTCTTTTACTCATCTCAAATGTTTATCCGTATGAATGCTAATAAGCTCATTAGTCAGTGTCTCTAGAGTTAATCTTTCCAGCTCAGCAGTCAGACATTTTTCTTTTTTCTAGTTTCCCGGGTGAGGACAGGTACCTTGGCTTTAAAAAAAAAATTATACATTATATCTATCTATCTATCTA
>NW_006293779.1:4874720-4892255 GCF_000327345.1 Myotis davidii | reverse complement strand
CTCCTGCACACCCCCTACTGGGGATCGAGGCTGAAACCCAGGCTTGTGCTCTTGGCCGGAATCGAACTTGGGACCCTTCAGTCCACAGACTGATGCTCTATCCACTGAGCCAAGCCGGCTAGGGCGGTACCCTGGCTTTTGATTCCATAGGGATAGCATTTCAGTGAGTTACACTTGTTATGCCTGACATTCAGTTAAGTAAGACCTTTTTTTATTTTCAGATCCCTAGGAAAACAGAAGGGATATGTGGGCAGGCAGGACATATTTTAAACACAGCAATTTAGAAATTGTTTCTCTTTCAGGGAGTATCGTCCTGAATATGAACGTCTGAAGAAATCACTGGTAAGAGAGGAGGCTGTTTGTGTGTTTTAGGGCCACTAAAAAAACAACCTCAAACCATACACTTATCCTCCTGCCATTAATACTTTTGTTTCAGCCATCAGTGTGTCTTTTAGATACTTGTTAATTTAAATTTGTAAATGTCTATGTGTGCTGTCTGGATATAGAAAGGCCCCTTAAATTATTTTTCTTTATTTGAAGTTTTAAAAACCAGATTTTTCTGCCCTGGCAAGGAAACTCAATTGGTTAGAGCATCGTTCTGATATGCCAACAAATTGATGTGTCCCCCCCCCACCCCCCATTCCTCTCCCTCTAAAATCAATATATTTAAAAAAAAATTTTTAAATCATATTTTCTTGTTATATGTGCTAAGCCCTTATTGCACCCTACCCCCACCCCTACTCCGATGTCCATTTAAAGGACCTCGTAGAGTTTTGTTTAGGAAAAGAGAAGTGGTTCACAACTCTCATTTCAACGGATCAGGTGTCCTGTCCCCGTTGGCCGCACTGGGCTCTATATCACCAAGCCTTCCTGCTTTATCTGCTTGAGGGATCTTTTGGTGTATTTTGTGTCCAGTTCCTGGAACTTCTGATTCAGTCTCCAGAGCCCTCCAGCCTGAACTGCTAATCTGGGCCCATACTGCTCAGTGTTTCTATCCTATCAGCCATCCCTCATCTGCCTCAATGAGGAAGTGTCTGGCATTTGTATAATTGGTCATCTCCAGTCAGAAGATACATCTGACTTGGGGCTCTTTTTTGAATCTAATGATAGTTTTCTCTACATGTACAGGCCAGTGCACAGAGCCAGCAGCAGAAAGAACAACTAGAACGCCTTCAGAAAGATATGGGCTCTGTTGCCTTGGACACAGGAGCTGCGACAGGTATTGGAGGGTCTTTCGTGTTAGGGACTGAAAGTGGATATGTTATTTCTACTCGGTAGGAAGACACTTATATTTAAGAGCGTAAAGAGAAGAGGGGGATGTTTGCCTTATGTGGGGTTTGCATATTTCTTATTAAATTTATTTCAAGGATTTTTTTCTTTTTAGTGTTGAAAATAGTTTTTTTGAACGATTATATCTTCTGATGATGTTTGTGTGTACAAAACTTTTAATTTTTGTACATGAGTTTTTTTATTCTGCTACTTTTGAGTTAGTTTTGTCATTGATTCTCTAGGGATTTCTAGGTTGGTACTCATAGTTAAATGTATACACTCCCACCCATCCACACTTATTGATGGGCTGGCCTTTAAAGGAGTGAAGTTCTATTCAGGAAAGCTATTGCTATACTCCTAGTAGAGAACATGCAAAGCTGCTTGGAGGAGATGTGAGAAATGGACTGGGTTGACCAGTTACATGAACTTGCCTATGCTGTCCTGGTTGCACACCTCAGCAACATCAATTTCTATGTGCTGTGGTCTTTGGAATCACTCATGAATACACGTAGTGGCAACTGTTAAATCTGTTGCAAAGGGTCTGCTGTCCTTAGATAACCTGCTAAAAGTTGGAGGAGTTTCAGTCAGTCACTTGGAGAAATCACAAGTACGGTTGTGTAGTTCTGAGTTGGGCACAGAATGAAGCAGTGACTGTTGGCGCACCATGCGGTCATCCTCTCTCAGGGCCGGACCGCTTGAGCTTTGTGCCCCTTGGGGTTGCTGCTTTTTGACACCCTATTCCCCAGCTCATTCTGCTTGACCTTTCAGGCACCTGAAGAGAGAGTGGTCATGTCCTCCCATGGCTTTAGGTTATTGGCACGGTTTCAGGTTCTTCCAGAAACCGACCCCTGTAAGCGGAATCCCCTGCCTAGGAATGACCTATTATACTTCTTCCTGATTATTGGAGCTCAGCCCTATGGAGTTTCCCTAAGTAGGGAATTTGTCTCTATTATTATATTCAGTTTTCCATAACCTCCCCCACCCATCTTATTTCTGAATAATACCTTGGTTCCTCTTCTCTGGGTCATTTCACACTGCTCTCTTCCGACCCTTTCTGAACTTAATGTCCACCAGGAAGCTTCCTCGGTGCTCCACAATGACCCTTGACTCACCAGCACCCTGGATCTGCTCGAACGTCTTGAGCATAAGAAAGTCCATAGTCTGTTCCAAACTGTCAGCTGTTAAAAATGAATGGGCCTGGCCGGCATGGCTTAGGGGTTGAGCTTCGACCTATGAGCCTGGGGGTCACGGTCGAATTCCCCGTCAGGACATGTGCTTGAGTTTTGGGCTCGATCCCCAGTGTGGGGCATGTGGGAGGCAGCCGATCAATGATTGTCATCATTGATGTTTCTATCTCTCTCCCTCTCCCTTCCTCTCTGAAATCAATTAAAAAGATATATTTTTATAAAGAATGACATTCCTACTAAGACAAGTTACTTGAGAATTATTTTCCTTAGTTTAAAAATAAGATCTTCAGCCCTAGCTGGTTTGTCTCAGTGGTTAGAGTGCCGGGCTGTGGACTGAAGGATTTTGAGTTTGATTCCGTTCAGGGGCACATGCCCGGGTTGCAGGCTCGATCCCCAAAAGGGAGTGTGCAGGAGGCAGCCAATCAATGATTCTCTCTCATCATCGTTTCTATCTCTCCCTCTCCCTTCTGCTCTGAAATCAATAAAATATTAAAGAAAAACAAAACCTAAAAAAATAGAAAGACCTCTTGAGTTATTAGAATAGTGAAAGCACTCTGTGAATTAGACTTGAAATGTTATGTTGTGTTAACAATACATTTGGGAGAAGTAGGGTCCTGCATTTTATCATGACCACTTTCATCCAGCCAAATTAAAAATTGTAGTTATTTACCGACTCAGAATCACCTTTTGGAGGAAGCATGTGTTCATGACATGCTGCTGGTGTTTTCTCTGTAGACAGCTTACCTTCTGCGCGGGACCCTTCTGACTTGATCCTCACTCGGGGAACCTTGGATGAAGAAGATGAAGAAGCAGACAGCGACACTGATGATATTGACCACAGAGGTGAGTGGTGGCTCATGAAAACAGACTAGTTGCTTATCTCACATAGTTTGGTCAGGACCTTCTTGTTAAGAGAAGGTTTTGAATATGCATCCAGTAATAGGGGAGAGGAGCCATAGCCAATTGCTCAGTGGTTAGAGAATTGTCCTGCAGATTGAAGAGTTGCAAGTTCGATTCTGGTCAGGGGCATGTACCTCGGTTGTAGGCTAGATCCCCAGCCTCCATCTGGGAGTGTATGGGAGGCAACCAATCTATGTGTCTGTCACATCGATGTTTCTCACTCTCTCCCCCTCTCTTTCACTCTGTCTAAAAAGAAAAAAAATCAATGGAAAAAATATCCTTGGGTGAGGGTTAACAAAAAAGAAAAAAAAATTGGGGAGAGAGGAGATGTTAAGGTATAGCACCAGGAAAGAGTCTCATGCATTGGGAGTGCCTGGCCTTCCTGCTTAATGGTTAATATTGAGCTGATTACAGGCCTTTTATTAGTCTGTTTTCTCAAGTTAGGTCCTGACTCCGTCTGAGGAATCTAGGGTTTTGTTTATTGTAATTGCTTTAAGAATACATAAGGAGGCCTCAGCAGACCGGAACTAGTCAGAAGAGACTGCAAGTAACACTTTGAGGTTAAAATGGCTCTGGAAACCCAAAGGGTTAACTTGGCATAGTTTTATGGAATGTGAACAGAATCTATTTCTTGAAACAGCCCTTTTAGATCCTCGCTACGACCAAGAGCAAACTTCTCTTTATTCCAGTGTACTGGATGCTAACATGTAAAGTGCCTCATGTAATCAGATTTATTGAAGTATAATTTATAGAGTAAAACCCACCTTTTAAAAGTTTCTAGTTTGGTGAATTGTGCATCCCCCCCCCCAACCCCCCCAAATTATAAGAGAAAGTTTATTTAGAAAGTTACAGAGGTAGTAGAAGTGAGGCCCTCCAAGAGGGCCCTTGGAGCTTAGGAGAGAGAAAGGCAAAGGTAAGGTGCCTTTGGGGAAGAAGAAAAGGATGGGAAATGCTCAGGCATGCGAGAGAGAGAGAGAGAGAGAGAGAGCACGTGCCTCTTGAGGAGTTTTAACACATATAGTCTTGTAACCACCATCATAATCAAGATACAGAACACTTCCATTACCCCTGAAGTTGTCTCATGCCGTTTTTATTCAGTCCCTTCCTGCATACCTAGTTCCTGGCAATCACTGATCTAATTTCTGTTCCTATAATTCTGCCTTTTCCAGATTGTCATATAATTGGAATGACAGTATTTAAGTTGCATTCACCTTTTTTCAGTCAGTATAATGCTTTTGTGATTTGTTGCATGTATTAGTAGTGTTTTTTACAGTTGAGTAATATATGGATCTATCACAATTTATGCATTCACCACCTGGTTGACATTTGGTTTATTTCCAGATTTTAGCTCTGGTAACTAAAGCTGCTGTTAACATTCATTAATAGATCTTGGTGTGGACATACGTTTTCATTTCCTTTGGATGAAAATACTTAGAAGTGGGACCTCATTTTAGTTACTTGATGAGGGGGGTTTTTCCTCCACTTACAGATAAAAGAAACTGTACATTTGGGCCACATGGTAAGCATGCTCGGGGAGGTTTTTCCTGACTGGGAGAAGTGAACACTTAGTTTCTTAGAAACAGAGTACTGTGTCTGATGGACGGGTGGCAGCAGGTCTCATCTACCTGTCTAATGGGAGAGTTTAAAAAGAATTGACCTTTCTTGCCTTGCAGTTACGGAGGAAAGTCATGAAGAGCCAGCGTTCCAGAATTTTATGCAAGAATCAATGGCACAGTACTGGAAGAGAAACACATAGTTTCCAGATGTCCAAAAGTTTGGAACTCGGTGAAGAAACTATCCTTGCCTCTGATTGGGGTTCCTATAAAGAACAATTTTGTACAGAATAGCAGAGTTTCTCTTATTAGGGAGATTTCCTGACTCCAGTGAAGCCAAGGATAGAAGAAATTTGGACCTGGCAGGTAGATGTTGATTCCCTGTGGCCTTTCCCTAGGATTTTGCAAGGAAGGATTTTCTGACTGTTCTTGGATGCTGCTGTTCTGCCTGTAAACCTTCACGTTTTATCATTTGAACTCAAGTACTTTTGCTGCTAACGGATGGAATAGAGAACATATTGCTCACTTCAGATCTCTATTATTAGGCTGTATTTATAGCCTCTATTTCCCAAGCATCTTGCCCTTGACCCATGAGTTTCCCTCTTTTTAGCAGAATGGGAGATAAGAAACATGAGCTTGTACAGAGTGGCAGTGGAGTCTCCTTGGCAACCAGTCAATGTTGATATGAAATGCTTGGTAGCTCATAGGTTTGTTGAAGAAAGTGGACAAAACATAATAAGAATCCTGTTTTTGATGGTGACTTGGATAGAGTTTTTAATTTTAACTTTGGTATAAGCCTGTCAGAATTTAAAATAAGAAAATTATTATTTAAAACATTTGGACCTGACAGGTAAAAGCTGATTCCCCTTGGCCTTTCCCTTGGATTTTTGTAAGAAAGGATATTCTGACTGCTCTTGGATGCTGGTATTCCTTCCAGCATAAGAATTCATGTTTTATCATTTAAACTCAAGTACTTTTGCTGCTGACAGATGGAATATAGAGAGAACATATTGTTCACTTCAGATCTCTATTATTAGGCTGGATCTATAGCCTCTATTTCCCTAGCATCTTGCCCTTGACCCATGGGTTCCCCTCCTTTTAGCAGAAAGGGAGATGGGTAACATGAGTGTGTACAGAGTGGCAGTGGAGTCTCCTTGGCAACCAGTCAATGTTGATATGAAATGCTTGGTAGCTCATAGGTTTGTTGAAGAAAGTGGACAAAACATAATAAGAATCCTGTTTTTGATGGTGACTTGGATAGAGTTTTTAATTTTAACTTTGGTATAAGCCTGTCAGAATTTAAAATAAGAAAATTATATAATTACAAATAATTTCACTTCTGTTGATCAGAGAGGTTTAAAGACACATGTCCAAACCTGACTCAGTAAGATGATGTTTACTAAAGTTTCCCTGGTTACACACATCTAGTAACCAGGTATAGAGCCAGGCCCTGTTTGCATTTTACTTTGAACTTAATGCAAAATATGCTTGATTTTCCGAAGGCCATGGACTTGTGTCAGGTGTACATTCCATATATAACAATCATGGTTTACCCTGCCTCCATTCTTCACAGTATCTCAAATTGTAGTGCATTTCTCCTGAGGAATTTTTCCTGCCTAATCTGTCCTCCAGTGGTTCTGAAGTGTGGTCTCTGGGCCAGAAGCATAAGCATCATTAGGGAAATTGTTAGAAAGGGAACACTGAAGACCTGAATCAGAAACGCGGGGTGGGGCCCAGCAATCTGTTTGAACCACTGCTCTAACAACCCAAACAACCTGGGACAGTTCTAAGCCAGATGACTCAGGTATCGGCGATATGACCTTCTTTATCAGAGGACCCCAACTTGACCATCTGGTGCCTCTTCTCTAATTTAAACATTCTAAAAATAAAAGCATTTTTTTTTACCATGAAGTATTAATTTCAATATTCTGTACCTAGGGAACCACTGGTCTAAAATTTTGAATCTATAAGAGGAAACCATTTGCACAGCAAAACTCTGAACGTACATGGTTTTCCCCTTAGTGCCTTTGAACACTTTTTCCTTAAAGAATAACTTGTATGGCCTATACTATATGCTCCATAAGGGCAGGCATAATGTCTTGATTTTGGTCTTGATTAAAGGAGTGCTCTAAATTGCACAAGATTAGTAATCTGCATCCATAAACTTCAACAGAATTTAACATGCCGGCACCTATTACCAAGGCATAAAGCACATGTGTGCTAATTACTCCTAATTATTCCAATGCTGCATCATTTACATAATAAATACTGATTGAGACTATCAGATGCTAAGTAGGGCAGTACTGGAATGGCTGAGTGACAATAGTAAAGTTCAGGATATGATGTAGAGTAGAAAGCCTCTTTTTAGAGGCTACCCATCTAGTAGAAGCACAATTTGCAGATGTAGAATTCTGGCAAAGCAATGGGACTGCTGGCCTCTGATGGCCAAGCAGATGCAACAAATAATATAAGCACAAACCGGTTTTTGGACAGTTCCTGTTTGTTTTATTCACAAAGAAAATGAAAGAGGCAATTAAATAAATGTACATAGAGAAAATATTTTAAAAAATCTTAGTGGAAATAAAGATAAGGATGAGGATAGATGGAACAAATCTAAAGAAGCAAGAAGAAAATCTGTGGATGGGACAGGAGAGGGCTGTGCTACCACACACCTCGTTTTATGAGACTTCATGGCAACAGAAGTTTTAGAAAGACTCCGGATGGGTAAGTTGTGCAGAGGTTAGCGATTTCTTTCTAGGTGTTAGTACTGGATTCCCAATGACAACCAAACATGAAGTAAATTAAAAAAACTGACATCTGATACCAGCACACATTTACTTGTGAATCTTATTCAAGCACAACTTTGAGGTTTAATAGGATCTTAATCTTCACAGCAGCCCTGCAACATGGGTCAAAGTGGTACAATTCTCAGTTGTGCAAGAGAAATGGCCTTGGAGAAGCTAAGCAACGGGTCTAGTCACAAGGACAGCAGTTCTGATCTCCTGATTACCATCCCAGCATCATGACATACCTGTGAAATGTGGCTTGGTTGGTGTGGAAAATTACAAAAACTGAATGCAAAAGTAATATGCAAACTTGTTTGGTTAAGTTCAATTTCACTGAAATCAGGAAAATCCACTGTGTTTAAGAGTCAAATCGCTATGGAAACAAATCTGAATATATCAGGTTTTCTGTTGGGTTTGTAGGTTTGGACAGAAATTATCTCTTTTCTTTTTATATTTTCCTAATCCTCTTCTTGCAGCGCTGGTTGAAAACGGGGGAGGATCCTATGAGGCTATCAGTGGAGTGGGAGCCGTAGCTGCTGTCTGAGTCATCTGGGCTCGGGGGGATTCCAGCTTCACTCATGCCTGACATGGGCTCCTCGAAGACGTCGCTGCCCAGCACGCCGTGCCCGGAGACAGTGCCTTCTTCGCTCTCTTGAGGCTCCATTTTCACGTGGGCCAGATTCCAAAGAGGGGAAGCATTTACCTCCGTACCTAAAAATGGAAGAACATATAACTACAGGCCGTCCTCGGGTTACGTCGGACAAGATGTACATCGTTTCGTGGTTACATCACCTCCCATTTATTTATTAAAAAAAAAAAAAAGTTCTGTCATTTCGACATATGTACATGTGTGCTTTATGTTTTTATTATTCACCACAAGTAAAGGTCAGGAATTGTTATCTTTCTTTTAATTTTTTTTTTACTGTTTCACTTCATTACTGCTGTGTATGTGCTCCATGTGAGTGACATAGGTGCTTGTGTAGGTGGGTTCCGACTTATGGCAAAAATTGTGTTACATTGAGCCGTAGGAACGGATCTCTGATGTAACCCGAGGACCTACTGTACTGGTAAGCCAAGGCTGGAACCAAGTAGAATAAATATCCTACCCAGGGCAGACTGATGGCCTTTGAGCTCAGCTTATATTCTGACTATTGGCTGGAGAATGTGGTTATAATTCTCTGCTTCAAAAAGTTAGACCAACTTTGAATATCTTCCTTTCTACTTCCTTCACCCTCCCTCACCCACCCCCATTTTTCTGAACCAGGGAAGTAAAGCTGAATGCATGTGGCAAGATTCCCTGTCTCATGGCCCAAAGGCAGGCACAACCACAGGCTCTTGTTCAGTTATGTTTGCTTGTCCTTCTTTCCTTTAACGGGACTGCCTTGTTTTCCTGCCTTTTGTTTGGGTTCCTGGTCCTATCTCATGAAAAGTTAATGATCACTCCACAATGCTGGTAGTTCATGGCCCCCAAGTCTGCGACAAGGCCCTCTGTGTGTCCTAGCAATACTGTTCTGTGGGCATTCTCCATGGTGAAAGGCTCTGCCACATAGTTGTAAGAAATGTGGCCTAATTCTGTTTATGCCACACTGGAGGATTCGCTGTTTGCTTCCTTTGAGCATTGATGAAATGACAAATTGTATTTGTAAAGAACCAAGTGTCTAGAAGACTAATTGCAGTCTCACTGACTTAAGGATAAAGTCATCCTAGTTTGTAAGGTCATTGCGGAGTCTATCTGGAAGAGGGCCAGCTGCCTGTGTAGCCCCGTGCAAGCGCTTTTAGTTCAAATTTGTTGTGTTACTCTAGCAAGGAAGCCCGACTATTCAAATATCCTTGAGCAATTAACACTCCTCATTTATCTGGAAGTTGTCTTAATTGAGTACAAGCACCAGGAAGGACCAAAACAGATACTAAGGGTGGGAGGGGACATCTGCCTACCTAGCTGGGTCAGCTGAATTAACTAGTAATCAGTAGGACAACATATATTACATCCATATCCTAACTAGGAATTATTTAGAAAGTGCTTGTTCTTTAACTACAAAGAGGAGAATGTTGGTATCTCTAGATCAGTGAAGCTGTACTTGTCTTTAGACTTTTCATTCTCCTGCCCTCTTCCGCTTTTGTTCTTCAGAGTATAGTTCCATAAGGTAAAAAGTACTGAGATTGGTAGATACCCCAGAATCAAGTGTAAGTTGATTTCTCTTACTTGAAGCCTGCGGTGAAGCCTCAACCTCCAGGTTAGACGGGAAGCGCTCACTCTGAGCCCCAAGGACTCCCATGGGCAGTGACTGGTCTCCAGAAGCAAGGTCAGCCTCCAGTTCCTCACTGACCGGGAAGGTGATGTCACTCACAGGTTCCTCCTTGATCTTTACAGGTTTGGTGTCCTCTGAGGCCTTCTCAGGATTGACAATCCTTTCATACTCTTCAGAAAGTTGCTTACTGATCTGTTGGCAAACAAGAGACAGTTTTCCAAAGAAATGTTGGAAACAAGTCGGAAAAGCCAACAGAATATGAATAAAGCACCCACTGCCAGTGGAAGGAATCTGCTTAAGATGTTGAGTTTGCATTTGTAAGTGATAGACATGTAAAGAAAATTTGCAGAGTGTGTGTGTGTCATTAATTGAAAGTTACATAAAGGTGAAAAATAGAGATAAATCAGGAATGGGACAAAAGATCACATTTTTGGTTATAAAAGTAACAGTTAAGCCCTGACCGGTTTGGCTCAGTGGAGAGAATGTCAGCCTGCGGACTGAAGGGTACCCGGTTCGATTCCGGTCAAGGGCATATACCTTGGTTGTGGGCACATCACCAGTAGGGGGTGTGCAGGAGGCAGCTGATCAATGTTTCTCTCTCATCAGTGTTTCTAACCCTCTCTCCCTCTCCCTTCCTCTCTGTAAATCAATAAAATATATTTAAAAAAAAAGAGTAACAGTTAACGTATGTACCCCAGGTGGGTAATGAATGGTGTAGGAACTCTGGACCACTTGGCAAAGACTTTTTGTTGTATATGTAAACATATACAGCTTACACAGCATTAAAAATTCTTTACGATAGTTTAGGTTTGGGGAAACCTAAACAGTGATCAAATTGCTTGCATAAGGCCACAGTGGTTAAGAGAGGAGATATTTCTGGTTCTAACCCAAAATGGTGTCTCTCCCTGCTTTCCCACCGTGGGCAGTATCACTTCACTGTTTTGTTTGGCCAGGTCACTGATGAGGCCAGTGAGTCTAATCTAGGGCCATGAGGAAAGTAGGTTATGTCTTCTGTTCCAAGATCCTGTGCTCCATTCTACAGGAACTGTGGGACCCTGCTGAGCAGCCTAGACTGCGTTCTCCAGGGCGTCGCCTCACCTGTAGCATGTAACTGTGATAGTCCTTGATGCGGTGCTGCCAGAACTTCTGGAGGGAGAGCACACTGCCAATGCCCACTTCATGGAATACCTGCTCCATAACGTCAGGAAAAGGCGTCTGCCCCAGTCGGGCCTCCCGATCCACAGCAAAGCGCAGCAACTTGGTGAACTTAAGGCAATACTCATGTGCCACATCCGTTAGGGTCTCCAGGACACTTTCATTTGCGCACTCGAAGCCTGCATGGGCCAGGATGGTGGCCACTGCCTGGTAGAGGAGCTGCCGGCAGGAGTGCCAGCTGAGTTCAGTCACAGGTTCCCCTTTCCCACTGAAAGCAGACACATGGTAGTAGTGTTACGAGTGCTCCTGCAAAAGGGTGACCTGTCCTGTCTCCCTAGAAGTTTTACAATTCCAATCAAACCACTGGCCCAGCTTTCCAGGAAAATTCTATGCAGTTACACAGCCCAGTTTTTATTTTATTTTTATAAAAAATATATATATATATTTTTAAAAAATATATTCTATCGATTCCTTGGCCAGTGGAGCATCATGAAGAAGGTTGAATTATACTATTTATATTTTATAGCTCACACATGGAATATCTATATTCTTTTTATAAAAAATATATTTTATTGATTTTTTTACAGAGAGGAAGGGAGAGGGATAGAGAGTTAGAAACATTGATCAGCTGCCTCCTGCACACCCCCTACTGGGGATGTGCCTGCAACCAAGGTACATGCCCTTGACCGGAATCAAACCTGGGACCCTTCAGTCCGCAGGCCGACGCTCTATCCACTGAGCCAAACCGGTCAGGGCCCCAGTTTTCTTTACTGCTTGCTGGGGTGTGTCCAAGCAACCCACAGTCTTATCTCTGAGCTCCTCCAATTACATAAAGCTTGAATAGGCGATACATACCTATAAGAAACAGTGTAAAAGGGTGTCTAGTAAAAAGGAAGTTTCCTTCTTATACCAATTGCTCAATTTTTATTACTGTTAGGATCTGATTGACTTTAACAGTAGAGCTCAGACACTGCTCAATGGTGCTCTGGTTATTTCACTAGAACATCGTTTCCTCACATGCTGGGCAACATATGGCCTTTCAGAAATTTACAGTCCCAGTTAGGAGATTCTTATATAACTACAACAGACCATTGGTAAAACTGGGAAAGCAACTCAATTTTATAAAAGCAACTCAAAACATATACAGCTTACACAGCATTTTTATCCTCTCCTATGCTGTGAAATGGGTAGCATCCATATTATTATTCCTATTTGGCAGGTGAGGAAACAGGTTCAGAGGGGCTCACTTGCCAAAAGTTGTTTGGGTATTATTAATAAGTGCCATGTGGAGCTTCTGACTCCAGATCCCATGTTCTTCATAATACAACAAATTGCACTTAATCACTATTGCAGAAATCTTAACCTTTACAAGAAAAAACTTCAAAAGCTGTCTGATCTCCTAAAAATAACTTCTAACAATCCTGTAATAATGTATCTGTTTCCTGAGATTTCCTATCTATCCTCTGCCTCCCCTTGACAAAGGAAGTAAATAAGTAGTTAAAATATAAAATATAGGATAGAGAAAATGATTCTTCCCTGCTCCGTACTTGGCATGTGTCACCATTTGCTGTACAAAGAGTGCTGGAGGAACTATCCACGAACTACTATTATCTGCTCAGTAGCAACTACTGCAATTCACACAATAGTTGGATTATAAGAAAACCAACTGCCAAATAACTTTCCATTTACTGTTTCCATCATCATTTCCCAGGCCAGTATCTATGCCAAACGCTTTAGGCCTCAGAAGTGCCTAATAAACAGATAGCTTCTCTTGAGTAATATATGGACCTATATATTTTCAAAGGAAAATAATTCTTTTGGCACTCCCATAACTGATGCAAATTATTTTTGTTAGACAGCTTCTTAAATATGTATAAAACAAACTAGGTGTGAACTTTGGATGTTTATAGCTCTTCTTCACAATTAAAGTTAGGAAATTGACACAAACTGCAAAATTCTAAATAACACCACCAATTTAATATGATGGACGGTATTATTTTGTTATCACTAAAATGGCACTAATGGCAAGTGTTTTTAAGTTGGACATCTCTATAAGAATATGTGCCATACATGTTATTACATAGTTATTGCTCCCACATTCACTATTCCCAAGACTTCAGTGACATCATCTGGCCTCCATTTGGCCCACTGCAACTTTTTTTTTTTTTTAAATATATTTTTATTGATTTTTTACAGAGAGGAAGGGAGAGAGAGAGTTAGAAACATCGATGAGAGAGAAACATCGATCAGCTGCCTCCTGCACATCTCCCACTGGGGATGTGCCCGCAACCCAGGTACATGCCCTTGACCGGAATCGAACCTGGGACCTTTCAGTCCGCGGGCTGACGCTCTATCCACCGAGCCAAACCGGTTTTGGCAGCCCACTGCAACTTTTACGTATTATGTCTATTCCTGTTCTTTTCTCAGTAGTTTGTGACAATTAAAATAGTACTATTATCATCAATAGGCTGATATAATAAGTAATATACAATATTATGTAGACTTTTGCCAAACAAATTTAACCTGAATCTAATCTTGAGGAAATATTAGCAAATCCAGTAAGTGGCACATTCTACAAAATAAATGACCTGAACGCTTAAAAAAATAAAATGTAATACATGAATCTTTTATTAGGTCCTGGATTGTGGAAAATTATCTACAAAAGATATTTTGGGGATAACTGGTGGAATCTGAATATGGACTTAGTATATGATATCATTTAATTAGCACCCATTTACTTTGGTATAATAATAACATTGGGATTATGCAGGAAAATGTCCTTATTCTTAGGATAACTTGAAAAATTCAGACATGAAATACTGTGATGTTTGCAACTTTAAAATATTTGGCATAAAAAAGTGTGTTTGTGTATATGTATTTGTGTGTACACACACATATGGGAGAAAGTAAATATGGCATAATGTTAACACTTGGTGAATCCAGGTTAAGGGTACTTGGGTGTTCATTGTACTGTTATTTAAACGTTTCTGAAGGTCTGGCAAGTTTCAAAATGAAAAGAAAAAGGTAGTAATTTGGAACCAAATGCAAACATACACACTGACATCTAGTAGTAGCACTAGGTTATAAGTCAGTCATTCAGAGGATCGGGAGCAAGACTTCTCAAACTTAAATACACGCATGAATCTCTTGGAGATTTGTTAAAATGAAGATTATAATTTAGTGAGTCTAGGTGAGGCCTGACATTGCATTTCTAACAAGCTCCCAGGTGAAGCAGATGCTGCTGGTCTTCAACCGGATATGGAATAGCAAGGATCAAGAATGTTTTTATATTATTATTCCTTAAACTATGTTATCAAAATAAATAATTTAAAAATCCCAGAATAATAATGCCAGAATAACTCTCTGCATCTCAATTTGAGGACACTGAGCTAAATCCACACTGGCCTGTTTTACACAGTGTAGTACCTTGCTCCTCGTAAAGTGCATGGTACATAGTTTGCACTCAATAAATGTTTGTTGCATCAGAAAAAAAAAATACAGACTTTGGATTTTGGAGATCAGGATTCAAGTCTTAGACTTCCCATTAATTACCTGAGCAACTATGGCCAAGTCAGTGACTCTTAGTTTCATCATGCAAATGTTACTGCATGTTTAACATGGTTGTTGGAAAGATTTTTTGAGAAAAGTAAGATGTAGTAAACCCTTAACTTACCGATAAAAGTCACTTTCCGGGTCACTGTGCCGAATCTGGAATGGTGCGTTGGGATTCTTACAATCTAAAGGCAGGAGGTCATCAGGAAGAGGAGGTGACCCAGGGCAAGAGGGAAGAGGTTCGCCCTCTTCAGTCTTTACACCTTCCGTCTGTTGCTGATTCTGGGCCTGAGCTGTAGCAATGAGGTTGCGCAGGCGCCGGTTGTGCTGGATTAGCTGGATGGTATGGATGGTGAGGCTGCATGGCTCTGAGGGGATATCCAGCATCGTAGGGGGCTTGGGCTTGTTGGCTGAGGGTTGGTGCAGGGGCGGGTCATGGACTTCCACCAGGCGGAACTCCCGAGGCAGCAAATCAAAGGAACTTCTGTTGGCCTGGCTTGATGAGATTGGTATCTCTCCCCAGTATCTCAACATTTTTAAATAAGAAGAGCTTTCAAGTTAAATGTAGAGGATATCCTAAAAGTAGTGTTTTTTAACTCTCTGGCCGCTATAGCTTATAGGTTTCTGAAGTGGAAAATATGAAGTCTAGTCGTTATTTACATAAAAAGTAGGCTGTTCAAGACCACTTAGAAAAATGTCAGTGTCAGCAACACTGCAGGACCAAAGATGTTCTCCCTGCAGAAATGAAGAGAAATACAACTGTTACATGACAGTCATCAAATCACACATGATGATAATACCTACTGGGCTGAATGAACCACAAGGTGGAGTTTGGATTCCAGCAACTGGGACTCTATTTTCCATCTCACTCCACTGATTTACCATTAGAATCACCGTCATTCCTAATCCCGAACAATCTGCAAACCCAGTTACTTAAATGAGACCTGAAATATTCCTCAGAGTATCATCACACGTATGTCCTGGATCAGCAGGAGAAAAGGGGGTAGAGTGAAAAGCAGGAAGAGGCGGTTCTCATTCTGTGCGTCCGGTACGGAAACTTTCAACTGGTCCTGGTGGGAAATGTACTAACAGTAACCTTAATGTGTTCAATTTCTGACATGCATATGGGAAGAATCTGAGACATTTCTGTTGACTCCTAACTGGTACTCCCTCTAGGCTGTCCTTGTGTCTAATTTGTTCTCCAGTGCTGCTAAACTTACTCTTTAAAAACTCAGGTTAATGGCTTCCCACTGCGTATTGGAAAAAGCCAGTCAGAATTCTTTGGCCCAACCATTCAACAGAATTCAAGATCTGTCTACAACCCAGCGTTCCAGGTTCATTGTTCATATGTCTCTTCAAGTTCAACAAACATGTACCAAATGCCAGGCATTATGGGAGGAGACCAAGGCCAATGCAAAATCCCTGACCTGAGGCGAGGGAGAGAAGCATAAAAAGAACATTTCAGTATGAAAATATGTGCTAAGTGCTGTTCTGGAGGCGCAGACACGGAGCCGCGGAAGTCCAGAGGGGCTTCCTGGGGGAAAGGACCCTCTCAGTTCTAACCATAGCATACTTCTCAGTCTCCTGAGAACGCCACGAATCCCCACATTTGACCCTTTAAGGAATTTCTCTGCCAGAAGTCCCGTGACATCCCTGGTGGACTTGTACTCATTGTCAAGCACAGTTTCCCTCGCCACCCTCCTTAACCTCCCCTGTACATCTCCCTCCATTATATTCTCTCAGCCCTTTGCATGTGCGATCACAGCATTTATCCCTGGATTTAAACCGGTACTTACCTCAACTGACGTTATCCTCCCATCTACCTCTCAAAACCATGATCTTAGTACAGCGTCTGGCTCACGGTAATATCTGCAATTTACGGAGTGCTTATATGTGCCAGACTTTGCCTTCATTGTTTAATTCCATTTTCCCAACCGCCCCCTGAAGGAGACACTGCTGTCATCCCATGTTCCATATGTGGACGCTGAGGCAGGCCCCTGTCCTGCCCACTGTCACAAATGGCCAAGGGGGGAAACCAAGCCAGGCTTCGGAGTCTGCACTCGGAACCACTTCACTCTGCTGTCTCAGTAACTCGTTTTGCAAAGAATAAAAGGATGGACGAATTAATGAATGAACGAAATGATTAAAGTCAACTTGCCCTGCAGCCGGCGCAGGCACAGAGCGCAGGGTCCTGGAGTCGCCTGATGGTTGGGCAGCTGGGAGACAGGGAGGGCTGGTCCCGGACGGAGGGCTGGTCCCGGACGGAGGCCCGAAGGCGCCACCATTCACTGCCGCGTCGTGGGAGCGCAGCCAGGCAGCGGAGCGACTCCCCGGGCTGCGGCCAGGATTACTTCAGGCCCCGAAGGCTGGCTTACGGGTTAGTGGTCCGAGGCTGCCGGAAGCGCTGCTCCTAACCGGGACCTAGGAAGTCTTTAGAACCCGATGTGCAACCTCTAAACGCGTCCCCGTCCGACAGCCGCACGACCGCCTCTGTTGCTTTCCTCCTATTTATGACTTTCCTGTTGTCTGCACCTCTTCGCGCACCCGCACCTCCGCGGCCAAGAGCAGCGCCGGGAGCGGGGCAGAGAGGGGAGCGGGGAGGAACGTAGGGACCGAGGGGGAGGTTTCCCAGGACCAGCTTTCGAGGCTGCACCCGATGAAGGATGGCTGACAGCCTCCCTCTGGCCGAGGCAACGGCTTCACAGGAACTCAATGGCGACTTCAAAAAGCCAGCCCAGCCGGTGCCCCCGGCGGTGCGGGGCAAGTTCCCGGCCGCCAATCCTTCAAACCCTGAGGAGGTGAAGGAGGGGCCCGCGGCACTGCCGGACGCAGATTCTGGGGAGCCCGACGTCCCCCCGGCTGGGCCGGATCGCACGGAGACGCG
>NW_006293779.1:4858704-4874460 GCF_000327345.1 Myotis davidii | reverse complement strand
CAACCTGTGCCTGGAGCACCCGTCGGTGTCTCGCTTCCACGCCGTGCTGCAGCACGGGGGCGGCCCCGACGCGCCCTCGGACGGCCACGGGCCCGGCTTCTACCTCTACGACCTGGGGAGCACCCACGGCACCTTCCTTAACAAAGCCCGCATCCCGCCCCGCACCTACTGCCGGGTCCACGTCGGGCACGTCCTTCGCTTCGGCTGCAGCACCCGGCTCTTCCTCCTGCAGGTAAGAAGGAAACCCAGGATGGAAAGCCCCGGAGCGCAGCGGGCTGGGTCCCCGAGCTCCTGTAGTCTTCGCCCAGGAAGGCGATTCCCCCACTCGGCGTTTGCAAAGGTGGAGGGAGCTGGCCCCTCGTCTCCAGACCGCAGAGCGCACGGCCGTCTCCCTGGAGGGGGCGTCAGCGACCCTGGACTCTAAATAAAACGCATCCCTTCGCTTGGTTCACCAGGGACCAGAGGAGGACCGAGAGGCCGAGTCCGAGTTGACAGTCACGCAGTTGAAGGAATTGCGCAAGAAGCAGCAAATGATGTTGGAGAAGAAGATGCTAGGGGAAGACTCAGATGAAGACGAGGAGATGGATGCCATTGAAAGCAAGAGAAATACTGCTGGTCAAGATGACGAAATGGGCTGCACCTGGGGAATGGGTAAGCCATCAAACTCGCTACGGAGGTTAATACTTAAAAGTCATTACTACACTCAGACCTTTTTTATCAAGCAAGTTTTCATGATAGATGGGACAAATACAATTTTCACACGAGGCTACCAAAACCCAGCGAGATGCGTTTACTTTTCTGCAGTAAAACAATTGAATTATGGACACTATGGGTTTCTTTTCATTTGTTTTACCAGTTCACTCCCTTGTTGGAAATTCTTCCTTAGCATACAATTAGTTTGGTGTTTTTACCATTTAAAAATATTTTTTCATTATTGACTTTGATTATCACTGAAAGGGCAGGAACTACATTTAAACACATAAATGGATAATTATTCAATATAGGATAGGACCTTGAATATTTTGTGCGTTGTGTAAATATCCAGAAGTGTGAAATATCTTATCAGAGAGAGCTGGACCCTTTGCCAGAGGAGCTAGGAATATGAAAAGATAGAAAAGGCCTTAATATGCTGTTGGGAGGACAGGATAAATATGAAACTACTGTGGCAAATGCCAAATAAAATCTAGAAACCATGCTGGAGTAAGGGTTCAGAGAAGAGAGCAATCACTGGGGACTTAGCCCTGCACTGTCCATGGTAGCCACTAGCCACATGTGGTTACTGGACACTCAGTGTGGCTAGTCCAAATCATCATGTGCTGTAAATGCAAAAAACGCACTGGATATCAAAGACTTAGTATGAAAAAAGAATGTAAACTATCTCATTGAGAATATTTTTACATTGATAACATGATAGTAATTTCACCTGTTTCTCTTTTTTTTAAAATATATTTTATTGATTTTTTACAGAGAGGAAGGGAGAGAGATAGAGAGTTAGAAACATCGATGAGAGAGAAACATCGATCAGCTGCCTCCTGCACACATCCTACTGGGGATGTGCCCGCAACCCAGGTACATACCCTTGACCGGAATCGAACCTGGGACCTTTCAGTCCGCAGACCGACGCTCTATCCACTGAGCCAAACCGGTTTCGGCTGTTTCTCTCTTTTTTAAAAATATACTTTTATTGATTTCAGAGAGGAAGGGAGAGGGAGAGAGATAGAAACATCAATGATGAGACAGAATCATCAATTGGCTGCCTCCTGCACGGATGTGCCCTGACCGGGAGTCGAACCTGAGACCTCCTGTTTCCTATGTCTATGCTCAGCCACTGAGCCATGCCAGCTGGGTTATGTCCCTTTTGTAATATGGCTACTACAAATGTTAGATTTACACATGGCTTTTATTATGTTTCTGTTGGGCAGCACTGACTTAGATCTTTGGGAAAGTTTATAAGCAGAAGAGTTTTGAGTAATGACTTGAAGGAAAGAAAAAGTATCCCTTAGGAAGCTGAGCATTGAGAGTGGTGTTCAGGGCAGGGTTTGATGATTTTAAGGGAATAATGAATAGACCACACTATTTGACAGATATGAGAAGTATTAGGAAATTATATTGGAGGCAAAGTATGAGACCTGGAGCTTAGATTTTTTTTTTTTCATAGAAAATGTGGTAGGTAATTTTGCTTTTAAAACATACTGATGGGGTGGGGGAGGGGAAGGGCCACAAAAACAAGTTGTAACTTGTCACACAATTTAGAAAATCTGAAGATGTCAACACCGGTGGTTTTTTTGGTTGTTTGCCCCCACCTCCTCTTTTCATCACCGATAACTGTATCTTTATGAAGAAAGGAAAGTGGGTGTCATTCAGATGGTCTCTTTTTATATCTGATTGTCTTTTCTTTCTCTCCCATGTTCTGTAGGAGAAGATGCTGTAGAAGATGAGGCTGAAGAGAATCCCATTGTTTTAGAGTTTCAGCAGTAAAGGGAGGCCTTTTATATAAAGGATCCAAAAAAGGCTCTCCAAGGTTTTTTTGACCGAGAAGGTATGTAAACAGATTCTGACCCTCCTGGTAGAATGTGTCCATAGCAGTGTCGTTTTCTAGATCTTTAGGTATTTAGAATGCCATATTTTATCTGCTGTCTTCTTTGTTCAGTACTTGCCCTTGTGGTCAGTTGTGTCACATTTATTTTGAAAATAGTAGAGTTCTTATTAGTCTTTCTCAGCTTGAAAAAATGGAAGTTCTTTTTTTCTGACTTGCCTCATTCTTCTCAAAAGATCCTACATTTTGATGGCAGGAGATTGAGCCAGCTTGTAATTTTTTTCTTTGTAATTCACCTGATCTTTTGTAATTCTTGGCATGGATTTTGATTTTATAGGATTTAAAAAATAATTCCACAGAGGATTGTTGCATTAGAGATTTGTTGAAGAATATCTAAGTGTATGTATGCATAGATGTATATGTGTGTGTGTGAGTGCAAAATTTGTGCACTGGAGGGGGGGCGGGGGGGCGGGTCCCTTAGCCTGGCCTGCAGTGACACTAACGTCCCTCGCCCTGGCCTCCGGCCCAAGGACCCTCCCCTCCCCTCCCTCCGCATGGCTGGGGCGATGCAGTCAGCGTCCCGCCCTGGCCACTATGGGCACCACCATCTTTGTTGCGGAGTGGTAGTTAATTTACATATTACTCTTTTTTTAGATAGGATATGAATTGGTTACATTCTGTGCTTACTATTTATACTTCTAATTTATACTTCTAGAAACCAGGCAATGGTGACAATTTAACAACTTAAGTCTCCAACTTATACAAAAAAGTGAAAGCTATTATGTAGTGGACAAAGCTATGTATGGAGAGTTGATTGTTTTTTTTAAAAAATATATTTTATTGATTTTTTTACAGAGAGGAAGGGAGAGGGATAGAGAGTTAGAAACATTGATCAGCTGCCTCCTGCACACCTCCTATTGGGGATGTGCCCACAACCAAGGTACATGCCCTTGACTGGAATTGAACCTGGGACTCTTTAGTCCGCAGGCCGATGCTCTATCCATTGAGCAAACCAGTCAGGGTAAGAGTTGATTGTTTTGATTTGAGTTTGCTTCTTTTGTGCTTTAAGCTCATCCTAACTTTATTATCAGACAATAGTCCCTAGGAATGAGGACTGAAATGCTTTTGAAATTTAGTTTTCAGTGTGGTAGGGGAACTTGATATTCTTATTTAACTTTTGTTCTCTTTTCCCTTTGTATCAACTAGTAATTTTCAGATCCTGTTAAAATTGTCTTGTCTTCCTTTCTCCCAAAGGAGAAGAATTAGAATATGAATTTGATGAGCAGGGACATAGCACCTGGCTCTGCAGGGTGAGGTATGTTCTCTTCTCATTAATGTCTATTTCTGGAAAGTGGACAATTTCAGGTGTAATTTATGGTTATAGATAACAATTCAAAGAGTAACTTTAGTTTTAATTTTAGGCTACTCCTGATTTGGGGTCTTGATAGTTTAGTAACACTTATATTATTGAGGGGTGGGGTGGAATGGGTAAGAGCTGGAAAGAAAAGATTCGAAATCTAACCTTGGCAAGATAGAACAAAATGAACCGAGAGTTTGAAAAGCCATCTTAAAAAACATGACTATTACCATAAAATATTAATTATTTTGTGTGAGGATTGGAGCTTAGTGCTGTGCTATAATTTCCTCTAAACCAATGCAGATTACCCGTGGATGATTCAACTGGAAAACAGCTGGTGGCTGAGGCCATTCACTTAGGAAAGAAAAAAGAAGCAATGATCCAGTGCTCGCTGGAAGCTTGTCGAATCCTTGATACTTTGGGATTGCTGCGGCAGGAGGCAGGTGAGAGGAACACTTTTTTCTTAACCAGTTAACAGCCACGATATTTTGAATTTAATTTTAAAAAGTCTGCTGCTTGCCTCTATAGATGCTTATGGTGTGCAAATGGTTAAAAAAAAAGGAAAGAAAGAAAACGAAAGAGGGAAGGGAATTTTAACATAAAAGATAAACCTTTTTTTAGGGGGAAAATGTAAATTACAGATTTCAATGAAGTGAGAAGAAAAAATTCTCTCTCTCAAACCTTAAGGTAGCCATTGTTTATGTTCTTTCAGACATGTTCTCTGCATACAGATGTGTGTTTTGAACTGGATCCTTTAACAAAAAACAAACACTTGAACACAAATGCAGTTAAATTATTTATATTCTTTTGTGTTTTATTTTTTTTAACATAAGAATGTATCGTGGAAATTATCCACATCATTACATTGCTTATCTCATTTTAAAAACTGGCACCTGGCCAAGTGGCTCAGTTGGTTGGAGCATCATCCTGGGCACCAAAAAGCTTGCGGGTTTGATCCCCAGTTGGGATGCATAGGAGAGGCAACTGACCGATGTTTCTCTCTGTCTCTATCTCTCCCTTCCTCTCTCTCTGGGGTTGGAATTTCTGTTTCTTGATTCTCATATGCTCAGATTTTTTGGCTTACTCCTTCGTTTTAGTGGGACACATCCTTCCGTGGTTTCGGCAGGTTAAAAAGGTACAGCAGTCGAGGGCATGGATGATGATAGTCTTCAATGGATTTCACATCTTTTCATTTTTCTTGGTTTGCTCTCTTGTTTTGGTGGACATCTCCTAGTGGATTCCTGAAAAAAGAAAAGATATGTGGCAAGTAAACTATTAAACCCTTCATTCTGAAAATATAATTATTCTAGCTTTACTCTTAGTGAGTAGTTTGGTCAAAGAGTTTTCTACAGGAAAGGGGGTACTTCTAAATTTTAACATAACAAGGGGAGTAAGATGGTATAGAGTAGACAAAAAACTAATAGTTACCATAGTCCCCTGTTGATGGGCTTTCCATTTTCAGTTAGAAATAATGATGCTTGATTTCATAGTATAAATTCCTAGAAGTGGAATTGTTGGATCAATATATTTATTGATTTCAGAGAGGGAGAGTTTATTGATGTGAGAGAGGAAGGGAGAGAGAGAAACATCAAAGATAAGAGAGAATCATTGAGTGGCTGCCTCCCTCTGCATGCCCCCTACTGGGGATTAAGCCTGCAACATGAGCCATGTGCCCTTGACTGGAATCAAACCCGGGACCTTTCAGTCCGAAGGCCAACGCTCTATCTACTGAGCCAAACCGGCTAGGGCTGGATCAATATGTTTTTAATGTTGACAGATGTAAGATTGAACATGAAAAAGTTTATATCAGTATACATTCCCAGCATACTGTTTGAGAGTCCATCTCCTCATACTCTTGCCAAATTGCTTATTAACCTTTTTTGTTGTTTGTTTTGTTATTAACCTTTTTTTCATCAACATGAAAACAAAATAACTTTATATACAGGCCTGCTGTATTACAGACAAAACTTTCTTCAAACTTTTTCTGTGTAATAGAATTATACTTTTTCTTTAATCCTTTAATTTACTGTAATGATGAACATTTTGCACCCCATAAAACAATTTTACAACACCTTAAAATTTTGGGGGGGAGGGGTTCTTTTCTTAAAAATGTATCTTTATTGTTGAAAGTATTACAGATTTCCCCTTTGTTTTTTTCCCCATTGATCCCCTTCCACCCTCTACCCTCCTCTCCCAGGCCTCACCACACTATTGTCTGTGTCCCTGGCTATGCATATCTCTCTCTATAAAAGCCCAGAGACCAGAACGCTGGAACGACCAGAACGACCTGAACCACTGGTGGTTATGACGCGCACTGCGGCAGCCCAGCAGCCTGATATGGGCCCCAATTGGCCCCCTACGCCCCCTCGCCTGCCCATCTCCCAATCAACCCCCAACACCCCAATCTGGGGTGGGGCCGGGTGGCCAACCACCCGTGGCCCCTCTCCCCCACTGGCCCGGCCCAATGGGCCCCCATTGGGGTGGGCCAGCGGACCCCACCCATGCACAAATTCGTGCACTGGGCCTCTAGTCTATAATAATAGAAGCATAATATTCTAGTTAGATCGGACGTCCTTCCAGACAACCTTCTGGACGAAGCTGGGGCTGCAAGGGAAGCCCAGGTCTCAGGTGCCTGCTGGCAGCCGGAGGGAAGCCCAGGTCCCAGGTGCCAGAGGGAAGCTGGTGCTGGCAGCCAGGGGAAGGAAGGCCTACTCTTGCATGAATTTTATGCATCAGGCCTCTAGTATGCATATAAATCCCTTGGTTAATCTCCCCCTCGCCAACCCCACCCCCATCTTCCCTCTGAAATTAGTCAGTCTGTTCCATGCTTCTATGTCTCTGTATCTATTTTGTTCATCAGTTTATTTTGTTCATTAGATTGTTATTTACTTTTTAATGTTTTTTTCTACTCTAATAGGTGAGAAGGGGTATTTCATTGATTTAATTTGTATTAAATTAATTTTTAAAAGTTTAACATCTTTTTAAGTGTTTGTTGATCATTTATATTTCTTTTTAACATGAACTGCTTTTATTCTTTTTCAAATATTCTTTTGGATTATTGGCCTTTTCCTCATTTATCACTTCCCTTTTTTACTCACTGATTTTTAAGAGCCTTTTGCTTATTAAATAAATTAGCCCTTTGTTTTAATTTTTTATTGTGGTAAGATATACATAACATAAAATTGACCATTTTAAGCATTTTTAAGTGAAAAGTTCAGTGGCATTAAATATATTCACATTGTTGTACATCCATCACTACTGTTCATCTCTAGAACTTTGTCATCATCCCATATTGAATCTTTGTATCCATTAAACACTAACTTCCCTCTTGACCTCTGGTAACCACTGTTCTACTTCCTGTTTCTATGAATTTGACTATTATAGGTACCTGCTATAAGTGGAATCACGTAGTATGTGTCTTGTGTCTGGTTTTATTTCACTTAGCATAGTGTCTCCCAGGTGTAGTCCTTTGTTTTCATATATAGTTTGCCTTCTTGTTGAATCCTTGTTGAATAATTGATGGTGATTTTTTTTATTAAGTACTTTAAAAATATATATATTTTTATTGATTTCATGGAGAAAGGGAGGGTGAGAGAGAGAGAGAGAGAGAGAGAGAGAGAGAGAGAGAAACAGAAACATCAATGATGAGAGAGAATCATTGATTGGCTGCCTCTTGCACGGCCCCCACTGGGGATCGAGCCTGCAACCTGGGCATGTCCCCTTGACCCGAATCGAACCTGGGACCCTTCAGTCCACAGGCTGACACTCTATCCACTGAACCAAACCAGTTAGGGCAGGTGGTGATATTTTAAGCTGCTTACCTACTTGCCTTCTTTCTTTTTCAAAACTTATTTTATTACCATATATTTTATTTACCTTAAGTATCTCGGAAAAGGAAAGCAAAGAACTGGGAAGATGAAGACTTTTATGACAGTGATGATGACACATTTCTTGATCGGACTGGCCTGGTTGAGAAGAAACGGCTGAACCGAATGAAGAAGGCTGGGAAGATAGATGAGAAGCCAGAGACCTTTGAATCCTTGGCAAGTTTTACTTATAGAAGTAGCTGTGGTAGTTTAATATTTTAAATAAAATAATGTATTTATTTTTTTTATAATTACAAAAGCAGTAGCATTGAAATCTGGTATTGAAGTATAACATTTGTGATCTGAAAATTTGATGGCAACAAACAACTAGTCTTATGCAAGTTGGGAAAAAGTTTGGCTTGCTGCTAGAGTCTCTATCCACCTCTAGGTGAATATTGGTCTGTTAATGAACATTCTTTGGATATGATGTTACACTCCACCTCTATCCCCCCCCCCACACACACACAAAACAAAAAACAAAAAAAAGGAAAAACTTCCAAATTGGGACATTCTGAGGTGAAACTGACTTTAGCTTTCTGGCAGTCAAAAATCATGAAAGAATTTTGAGGAGTATTGTTTGATAATAGTCTTTTATTTGTTGTTGTCGATGTTTAATAGTTTTAAGCAGTGTATCCTTCATGAAATTATCATAAGGTAGCAGGTGTTTTCACTATATTAAGTGGTATTCAGAGTTTAAAACATGACCAGCATCTATCCTTCTGATTTATTATTGAAAACAAATAGCTTGAGCTTTTTCTTTTGATTAAAATAAAGTCTATGTTCTATACATTTATTCTGTTTAATTCTGAGTTCTTTAATTCAGGAACTAATTCAATTAGAATTAAATAAACAAATGAAAAATGTTAACTCTGTAAGGAACAGATTTAACCAGACTTCGAATTAATCTTCTCAAAACTTATAACAATAGTGAAAATAAGAGGAGGAAGCTACCACATTTTGAAAGAAGAAAAACATTTGCTAACCCTGTTACTTTGGGCGTCACAGGTTGCAAAGTTGAATGATGCTGAAAGGGAACTCTCTGACATTTCTGAGAGACTGAAAGCCTCAAGCAAAGGTAAGGCAATGACTCAAATACTTACTGAGTATTGACCATATGTAGTGCACTATACTAGGCTCTGGGCTACATTGGTTAATGAGAGGTACAGAATATGGAGCCTTTCTAAGGAGCTAGGAAGGACATTATACATTATTTAATGTAAATTCTCTATTTAGTAGATGAAGGGAATGAGGCTGTGATATTCCATAGCCTCCCAGTTATAACCTGTTTCCTTATTCCTAATATCAATAATGTTATTTGTCCAACTCTATGTTAGTGACTTTGGCTGCATTTTAAAAATTTGTGACAATCTTTCTAACATGCATTATCCCTTTCCTGACAGCTCTATCTGAGTCAGCATCTCAGGACTCTTTAGATGCATTTATGTCGGAAATGAAATCAGGGAGTGCATTAGATGGTGTGTCCCGGAAGAAACTTCACCTGAGAACTTTTGAACTGAGGAAAGAACAACAGAGACTTAAAGGGTTGATAAAAATTGTAAAGCCAGCAGAGATTCCAGAACTAAAAAAGTAAGTCTTAGTTATACTTGGAGTTTTATTTAAAAAAATTTTTTCTTTGTAATCATTATTCATTTATTTGTGTTTAAAATTTCTAAAATTATTTTTCAATTACAGTTGATATGCAATATTGTATTAGTTTCAGGTGTACAACATAGTCATTAGACATTCATATAATTTACAAAGTGCTCACAGTGATACATACTTGGAATCTATATAATAAAAGCCTAAGCAACCATTACGGGGCTAAACACAACATTCTTATGTAGAGATCCTATCTTATATAATAAAAGCATAATATACAAATAGACCAAACAGCGGAACGATCGGTCGCTATGATGCACACTGACCACCAGGGGGCAGACACTCAATGCAGGTGCTGTCCCCTGGTGGTCAGTGTGATCCCACAGGGGGAGCACCACTCAGCCAGAACCCGGGCTCACAGCTGGGGAGCGCAGTGGCTTTGGCAGGAGCTTCTCCTGCCTCCGCTGAAGGTGAGCAGTAAGGAGTGAGGGGTCCCAGACTGCGAGAGCCCTAGACTGCGAAAGGGATGTCTGCCTGCCAGGGTTCAGGCCTAAGCCAGCAGGCGGACATCCACCGAGGGGTCCTGGACTGCGAGAGTCCGCAGGCTGGGCTGAGGGATCCTCCTCCCCCTCCCCAGTGCACGAATTTCATGCACCAGGCCTCTAGTTTTAAATAAGTATGTTTGCATAGATAACATTTTGAATTATATTTTTATCTTTTTAGATAATTATTTTTGAATAGACATAGAATATAAGAAACATTTCAAAGCACAGAAGGCAGTCATTTCATAGAGTAACTAAAAACTCATTTAATTTGCGATCTATAGACACCTACAGATTTTTAGAGGAAACTATTAATACCTGTTTCATTGGAAGGCTCTGAATTTTATACTTCATACTTCATCTTTTAGTGCAGAGTAAACTTTTTAAAGAGCAACATGTGCAAAAGGCCCATTTCCCTAATGTGTAAAGACTAATGAATGATAAAGAGACAACCATCCACCCAAGGGAAAAATGGGCAAAGGTTGTCAACTGACAGCCACTGAAAAAGAAATACAAATAGCTCTTAATTACATAAAAAGATGCTCAACCTCACTCCTAAGAGAAATACAAATACTATAATGTAATACCATCTATGATTTTAAAACCACAGGTGAATACAGATTATTTAAATTCTTTTTTTCTAAATTAAATTTATTGGGGTGATATTAGTTAATAACATTACATAAGTTTCAAGTTTACAATTCTATTACACATGATTTGTTTATTGCATAGTGTGCTCACACAGATAGTCGTTTTAATGCCCGTATCTCTCTTTTTAAAAAAATATATTTTATTGATTTTTTACAGAGAGGAAGGGAGAGGGATAGAGAATTAGAAACATCGATGAGAGAGAAATATCAATCAGCTGCCTCCTGCACACCCCCTATTGGGGATGTGCCCACACCAAGGTACATGCCCTTGACCAGAATCGAACCTAGGACCCCTCAGTCCACAGGCTGACGCTCTATTCACTGAGCCAAACCGGTCAGGGCTAATGCCTGTGTCTCTTATTTCTAAGAACCAGTTGACAACAGTTTAATAATAATACTTTTTAAAAATGGGTAATTTCTTCCTTTAAAAGGCGAGAAAGCATAATCCCTTGAAGTTGATTCTATTGTGAACTGATTTTGGGGAGATTATTAGAAGAGATTAACCCAAATCCATTTGCAGACATCCAGAAGATTTTTGAGTAATTTGTAAATAAGATTTTGAGATTAATTTTTCCCAAAGTTGGCTAGTGTGTGTGTGTGTTTGTGTGTGTGTGTATGTGTGTGTGTGTGTGTGTGTGTGTGTGTGAGAGAGAGAGAGAGAGAGAGCGAGATCCAATCTTTTTTTTCTTCCTTTCCTTTTACAGAACTGATTGGGGTGACACTGTTTTCAGGTGCACACTTTTACAACGCATAATCTGTACACCACCCCAAGTCAAGTCTCCATCCCAGTCTTACAACTTGACAATATTTTTAAAAGATTTATTCTATGTGGTCTCAACAAATATTGAAAATGTTGAGTAGGTTGTTTTAGAAATAAGCAACTCGTAGTAAACAGAAACCAGGTAGGCATCTCCAAAAGTCGTGCTGCCTGATGGGTTCATCCGCTTACAAAGGTAGTTAACTACAGAAAGGGTTTCCCCTTTAGGTCAGTGTTGTCCGGTCAGCACCCAGTAATCACATATGATATTTAAATTACGTAAGATTCAAATTTCAGTTTCTCAGTCACCTTAGGCAATTTCATGTGCTCAAGAGGCACATGTGACTAGTGGCTACTGTATTGGACGGCACAGAAATAGAACATTCCCATCAATGCAGAAAATTCTGTATTGAACAGTGCTGCTTTAGATTGCCAGCGTTTATTCCTGTATCTCTCTCTTTTCGTACTCACCACTGAGTACAAAACGTGCACTTGATGCTGGGTGCATTGCATAGATGAATATTTACATATTGAGAGGCACCTCTTTTTAAAAAAATATATATTCTTGCTGATTTTAGAGAGGAAAGGAGAGGGAGGGAGAGAGAGAGAGAAACATCAATGATGAGAGAGAATCATTGATTGGCTGCTTCCTGCATGCCCCACATTGGGGATTGAGCCCACTGCCCTGGCATGTGCCCCAACCAGGAATCAAACTATGACCTGGTTCATAGGTCCACGCTTAACCACTGAGCCATGCTGGCCAGGCTGCTATTCTTTGGTGGGGGTGGTATGGGCCGGGGGCGCGGGGTGGGGAGAGACTATTTTTTTCTTCTACTTTCTACAATATCTTCATTTTGCCCTTCCTCAACTTTACCCTAGTGGGCTTAGCTTTTATGACGTCGTCAAGCCAATGAGAACATTGACAAACTCATCATTGTAGGGTCTCTTACTATGTTTTTGTCATTACTCACTACATAGGATATCCTGCCTCCCACCACACACACACGCACACACACACACACACTTTTTTTTTTTTTTTAATCAACTGTGCTCAGAGTTGTGTGGTTCTAAGTGTGGACTCCAGGTAAGTAAGGTACTTTGAGTCCTGTTCAGATGTTGGTGAAAATAGGGCTTTACACCATGGATCCATCTCCTGCCACTTAGTGGGGGTGGGATTATCTTACACATTGCCAGTGACCTTTGTACTGTAAGCATCACTTTATGAATATGAAACCATGTAGCATGGTGTAAATTACTAGACTAAGGTAGGAGCCGGAGCCTCTTCTTGTCCTTAATAGCTCTGTATTTGACTATCTGTCGTGTCCTTGTCCATTCAGACTCTGCTGGCCTGAAGTCCTCTTTCATATGCGGAAATTTTTGATTTGCTAAATGTTTCTTTGTCAGTGCCATTGTGTTTTTAGATAAATTCTTGGCCTCACTGGAATAGATGTGTATAATTATTCTTTCTTTCTAGGACTGAAAGTCACACTATGGATGCTGAAAACAAAGCTAAAAAGCTTACATTGCCTCTCTTTGGTGCCATGAAAGGAGGAAGCAAATTCAAATTAAAAACTGGGACAGTAGGGGTAAGTTGTGGGTCAAGGTGTTAAACTTCTAGCTTTTGAGTTATCTGAGCTAATTTTTCTCTTTTCAAAGCTCAAATGACTCATTTCATTGGATGAGTCATTTTTTTTTCATAGTAATGTGGAAAAGGGCTGTGAACTTGGTATGATCACATCTTTCCCAGGTCTTGGCTCTTGGATTTTTTCTCTTCAGTTTAGGGTTATCAAGAATTAATGAAAAAAAAAAACAAAAGAAAGAAAGAAAAAAAACCACAAAAAGAAAAAAAGAATAAAAAAGGAATTTAAAAAGAGAAAAACAAAAAGAATGAATTCTTTTATGCCAATCAGTTTGCATGTAACTGATTTATAAATTAGAATACCAATGGGCTAATATGTGATGACTATTACATTTAAGAAAGGGTCTCCTGCATTAAATGCTTCTCTCCAGGCTCAGCTAACACTTGTTAGTAGCATAGTCTATGCACCTGGCTCTGTCATGTGGTTTTTCCTTTATTTAATCCTTCCAAAACCTTGTGATGTGTGGGAATTATTACCTCTCACCGGGAGGAAACCGGGTCAGAGAGGTTACATATAAGATTACATCATTAGTAAGTAATTGGACTGGCAGTCAGATTCAGGTCTTCTGTCTGTTGAGTTTGTGATCTTTCTACTATTCTCTAATAGTTCACTCATGTATATTTTTGTTTTAGGTACATCCATCGTATTTGTAGTTTTAGCTTTTAAAGGTTTTCATCAACCCAAAGAGCTATACCTTGTGTTTTAGTGTGTTAGGGCTGCCATAACAAAATACCGCAGCCTGGGTGGCTTAAACAACACAATTTATTTTATCACAATTCCGGGGGCTAGGAGTCTAAGATCAAGGTGCCAGCAGGGTTGGTTGGTTTCCTCTGAGACCTCTTTCCTTGGCTTATAGAAGGCTGTCTTCTTGCTGCCTCTTTACATGGTCATCCCTCTGTGCATGTGCACCTCCCTTCTTATATTGGATTAGGGCTCCATCCTTATTTTTACTTAGTCACCTCTTTAAAGATCTCATCTCCAAATATAGGTACATTCTGAGGTATTGGGGATTGGGACTTCAACATATGAATCTTGGGGGTACCTAATTCAGCCAGCAGTTAGGGAAAACTGCCCTCTGGTGGCAGAGGTCTGAAGTCCTATCCGTATGTTCTGAGTGAGTATGTGGTTTCCCAATCTTAGATGGAAGCTTTTCTGTCTTGTGTGTATCAGGGGTGGGGTGGGGTGGGGTGGGGAGGAGGATACTTAGGCTTTAGTTAGAAGAAAAACCTTGACTAAAAAGCTCTTCTTAGATGATTACTGAAATAAATCCTTTGTTTAAAACATAATATACCCAACATATACTTTGGTACCTTCTCTCTATTCCTTAAGCTGTGATCTACTTTTCCTAATAATTTTATTGAAAGTTCTTGGCCTGACCTGGTGGCTCAGTTGGTTGGAGTGTTGTCCCATACACCAAAAGGTTGTAGGGGTTCAATTCCTGGTCAGGACACAAACCTAGTTTGTGGTTTTGATCCCTGGTCGGGACACATACAGGAGGCAATTGATTGATGTTTCTCTCTCACATCAGTGTCCCCACCCCCGCCCCCCCGCTCTCAAAAAAACAAAACAAAACAAAATATATATAAGAATAGTTGGCCTTATTCTTCAAGAAATGCCTTTCCGGGACCTATTTTACTTACATGTCTTATTTCCTTGAAATTGTGTTATATCTAAGATGAAAAGATTGTTTTGGAATCACTGATTTATTTCTCAGAAATGTGTGTCTGATTTACTCCCTAGAAGGTTTTGTAATGAATTAAGATCCTTTAACATCATAAGTGGGTAACAGGACAGAATTCCTGTAGCTGATACTCACCTGGAATAAATGCTTTAGTTCTTTACATGCTGTTTCCAGTGTTTCATACTTAATATTCTTGGACCTAGAAACTAACAAAAATACTCGTTAAGGGTTCATAGATGGATAAAATTTCAGGTGAAAGTCTCACTTCCAGCAAACTTCTGCAGGATTTATCAGCATATTGAGGTTAGACATGCTACACATTTAGCTTAACTCTCTGGAGAGATTAGTTTCTTTCTCACTGTGTAGAACAACTTGTTCAGGGTTCTGTTTCCCTTACAGAAGTTACCCCCCAAGCGTCCTGAACTCCCTCCAGCTCTAATGAAAATGAAGGATGAGCCTGAAGTGGAAGAGGAGGAGGAGGAAGAGGAAGAGGAAGAAGAGAAAGAAAAGGAGGATCCGGAAGAGAACGAAGTGGAGGCTGGAAGCAGTAGGCTACAGCAGAAGAGAGGGCCAGAAGAGGCAGTGCAGGAGATGAGTCCTCCCATTGATCTCACGTGTTCTAAAGAAACAAAACAGCATGGTAAGGTATTTCTTCTTCTTTTTTTAAAAAATATATTTTATTGATTTTTTACAGAGAGGAAGGGAGAGGGATAGAGAGCCAGAAACATCAAAGAGAGAGAAACATTGATCAGCTGCTTCCTACATGCTCCCCACTGGGGATGTTCCCGCAACCAAGGTACATGCCCTTGACCGGAATGGAACCCCGGACCCTTGAGTCCGCAGGCCGACGCTCTATCCACTGAGCCAAACCGGTTCTGGTAAGGTATTTCTTTATATAATGCATTTGAGTTAATTGTGGGTAGCTTTGAAAAAGCAGAGCCAGTTCTTGCCTGTGCACGTTTTGACTCTGCAATCCTTTGTGATATGTGATACAACTGATTCTGTAAACATGCTTGCTTTAACTGCCAGTCATTTCTTCTTCTTTTTTTTTTTATTGCTTAAAGTATTACAAAGGGTATTACATATGTGTCCATTTTTCCCCCCCGCCCTAGACAGTCCCCTAGCCCC
>NW_006293779.1:4841783-4857882 GCF_000327345.1 Myotis davidii | reverse complement strand
TCCTGTCGTACATTTAAGTCCTTTATCCATTTTGAGTTTATTTTTGTATATGGTGTAAGTTGGTGGTCTAGTTTCATTTTCTTGCATATATCTATCCAATTTTCCCAACACCATTTATTGAAGAGACTATCTTGGCTCCATTGTATGTTCTTGCCTCCTTTGTCAAATATTAATTGAGCATATTGGTTCGGGCCGATTTCTGGGCTCTCTATTCTATTCCATTGATCTATATGCCTATTCTTGTGCCAGTACCAGTAACTGCCAGTCATTTCTTATCCTCATTGCAAAATAAGGGCAGGTATGTTCAGTCTGTTCAATTATGGAAAATTCAAAACTATAGAATCTGAAACTCTGGCTACTGTGGTCAGTCCTGAGCTGTTGCCACTATATGATTGGAGAGCAGTGGAATATGGTAGATGGTGAGTCCTGGTCAGGTGGTCTCAAGACAAGCCTCCCCTTACTCATTTGTCACCCATCCTAAAGCAGATGCTAAGCATAATTATACCCACTGGACATACTTCTCGGGAAGCATCATGACATTCATTTTTTTGTCCATGGTGCCTAGCAGAGAACCTGCATATAGCATTTACCCACCACAGCAAAGTTTGAAGAAAAAGGGAATTGATTGGTTTTTAAAAGTATTTTCTTCAGTTGTAAAAGGCATTTATGCTCACTTAGAAACTGAATCATACATGAAAGGCCAAAGAAGAAAATAGAAAACGCCCATGATCCCATCCCGAAAGATGATTGTTTATCTTTTTAGTATCCTCTTATCCCTGGTCCACTGCAGGGTTATTTTCCTACAGGTTGGTCAAACTGCTTACCAAGATTGAGTCTGCACAGAAAATAGGGAGCAAGGGGGCGGGGGGGCTGGCGGGGAAGAACTGGCATTAAATGTGTGTGAGAGTGTGTGCATGTCTTGTCTTCATAAAACACCAGGCCTGGTATGGAGACCTTCTCTTGAATCACCTTCAGTTGTTTAAAAAATTACCATTTCCTTCTCTGAGAGAGGTAAATCTTTTTTTTTTTTTTCCATTCTCCTTTAGTTATTGGCAAAATGCTTAGGCTTTTCAAAAATGGTTCTTATATTTACTTTTTGTAACTCTGGTCTTGGATCCATACAGCAGAAAGGGGAAAAGTTAGTATTGTACTTTTGTATTTTTTTTTGTATGTCTGTTTAAAGGACCAAAGCAAATATGTGTGTGTAAAAATAGCAAACTTTAAGTTTGGTTTATAAGATACATTAATTAGTAAATCTGTAGCTGTTAGAATTACTTTAGGCCTTTTTATTTGTTTGTTTAACAACATTGGGATCATATTGTACATGCTATTTTATAACCTGTGTTTTAAAATATACTTTAAAAATGTGGTTCAATAAGGGACATAGTGGCCCATTACATGCATGTGCTGTAACGTATTTAATCAACTCCCTGTTAGACAGGGAAGGTATCTGTTAATTTTGGCTATTTTAAACATACTTGTATATAATAACATCTTAGTGCTCATCTCTGATTATTTTCTTTGAATATGTTCCTGGAAGTAGGATTTCTAGGATATGTACATTTCAAGGAATATGTACATTTTTAAGGCTTTGGTAAGTATTGCTAAAAGTTTTATCTTAGAAGTGGCCAGTTTTTAAAGTGGAAAATTGGTGATTCTATGTTAGACATCTGGAGGCACATTTATTGAAAACTTAATTTTAGTTGAAGCTAATGATAGTAAAACTGGATGATTGTGTATTTAGCTTTCCTTGCTTCTGTTTTTGTTTTCCAGGTTCCCCACCAGGAATTAAATAATAACAATATACTTTGGTTTTGCATTTTATAGAAAACAGGTCTCAACTCAGCCAAGTGGAACAGAATAAAGATGATCAAGACATTAGTGAAACAGCTGCATCACGTGAGGAACCCTCAGGTAAGTAGCACAGCCGACTCCTTTGCTGCTCTTCATACAGGCAGCTAACGGATGTCCCAGAGGAGGGGTGGCAGCTGACCTGAGGCAGCACAGAGAATGGCCTTTAAGACGCTGGGTGGATGCTGCTGCCGGGCGCCGGAGAGAATTGGAAGATATGAGAGGTTTATGTTTGATACCATCCCATTTGTCTTTCTTTTCCTCGGGCCATGCAAAGCCCTCCACAATTTTACTTTCCCCCGAATTGAATGCGTGCCTATCATGGGAGTGATTCCAAAACTACTAAAAGAAATCGGTTGACAGTTTGGCCTAGTCAAAGGACTTTTTTCTGTTTTTCTACTGCTTTTAACTGTAATGGTTAAACTGTGGTAAGTAAAGCCAGCTCCATTTTCCTTCACCTATTCAAATGGAGTGATTATATTCAAGTTTGTAGAATAGCTTTAGGATTTGAAAACTAGGGTTATTAGTGAAGGGGAAATTATCTTAATATATAGTCTTTACAATAATAGAAGGAATTTTTGAGAATTTGATTGGTACATGTTTTCTTCAATAAATATAATGCTCTCGTGGAAAGAATGTTTTTTCTATTTATTTTGAAATAGCTATTGCCTCTTTTTTCCCTCTTTTCCTTAAATTAGTATCAAAGAATGAATATGGGAAAAACAGAGATGAATTGAAGAAAAAGAAAGCTCCTGGTCCAGGCAAAGTAAGTGCTTTAGTCATAATCTTCACTTCTCTGAAAGTAAAAATGAATCCCCTTGTCATGGACCACATCCAAACAAATGAATCTTAAGGGACTGTCTTAGCAGAGTTCCCAACTGCCTTATATCCCCTCTTCTAGAAGCCTGGGCTCTATTTTTATTTTTGAGCGTTTACTTTTTGAGTTCTCTATTCTTATCTCCATCTACCCTGCTCCTTAGAATTGCTCACATATTTCTTTTATTAATTTGTGAATCTTCATATCCTAGTATGCCATACAAAGTCACTTGAGTAATATATTCTTATTTTCCTCCTTATATTTCACAGAAGGTAGGATGTAATGTACTGCATTCTGCATCTTATTTTTGTTGTTGTTGTTAATCCTCACCTGAGGATATTGTTTCCATTGCTTTTCAGAGAGAGTGGAAAGGAGGGAGGGATGGAGAGAGAGACAGAGGAGAGAGAAACTGATGTGAAAGAGACACATCACTTGGTTGCCTCTTGCACGCACCCCAACCGGGGATCGAACCTGCAATCCAAGTATGTGCCCTTAACTGGGAATCGAGCCTGCAACCCTTTGGTGTGCAGGCCGACACTCTAACCATTGAGAAACACCGGCCAGGGCTACATCTTGTTTGTTTTTTAACCTATCATGGAAATCACTGTTTATGAGTACACCAAGAGTTTCCTACTGTATGAATCTACTCTATTTAACCAGCTCCCTGTAGACAGGCACTGTGTTGTTTCCAGTCTTTTATTACAGCAGTGCTATAAATAATCTTGTATATACATAATTTTGTATGGATATAGTAGGTTCCCAGAAATGAGATTGCTGGGTTGAGTGGGGAGGTCCTTAAGACCACCCTCAGGCTAGGTGATTCACAAGAAGCCTCACAGCACTCAGCATGTGGTTGTACTCACAGCCGTGATTTACTGCAGCAAAAGTGTATACCAAGCACAGTCAGCAGAGGGAAAGGTACACGGGTGAAGTCTGGGGCACAAAATTACTAAGGTCCTTTTCCAGTGGAGTCACACAGGATGTGTTTAATTCCCCTGACAACGAGTTGTGACAATTTGTGAAATGTTGCTAACCAGGAAACCTTATTAGAGACTCAGTATCCAGGGTTTTTATTGAGGACTGAGATCACATAGGCTCACCCCATGACTGGCATGTACCAAATTCCATTCTCCCAGAAGGAAAGCAAGTGTTCAGTATCAATCACATTGTTTTTACTAACAGTTCAGGCACAGTGAGCCGCTCTTATCAGTTAGGATAGTAGGAACCTTCCTGATATCCAAGTTCCCAGATGCCAGCTAAGACCAACTTGCAAACAGGTCTTTCAAAGGATAACCATCAAGTCAGCTATGCTAATTTGTTCCTGCACTTAGATCAAAAGGCAAATGCCAAAGTTTTCTCTACAGGAAAGAACTCAGACCTGTGTTAACTGCCCCTTTTAAAAAACATCACTTCACTCTCTCTGAAATCAGCTCGTTGATGCTTTACAGGGAAAAAAATAAGGTTCAGAGAGAGAATGCTCCCATTTTTTGATTACTTATGTCAAGATCATTAATGGGAACTGTACTCTCTTTGTTGTTGTTGTTTTTTTAAATAGATTTTTATTGATTTCAGTGAGGAAGGGAGAGGGAGAGATAGAAACATCAATGAAGAGAGAGAATCATTGATCAGCTGCCTCCTCCATGTCCCATGTGGGGATTGAGCCTGCAATCTGGGTTTGTGCCCTGACCTGGAATCGAACAGTGACCTCCTGGTTCATAGATTGATGCTCAACCACTGAGCCACTCCGGCTGGGCTGTTCTCTCTTAAAAACACACACACACACACACACACACACACACACACACACACACACACACACATTTTAGAGAGAAAGGGAGAGGGAGAGAGAAACCTAACATATAACCTGGGCACGTTCTGACAGGCATAGGACAATAATTCTTAGAGTTAAAAAAATTTGAATAAAAAAACCTATCTTTTCTTTCCAGCTTCCACCAACACTTTCCTCCACATATCCAGAAGATGACCCAGACTACTGTGTGTGGGTCCCACCTGAAGGTAGATTGTTTTTACTTTTCTTTTCCTCTAAGATTTAGTTATGTACACGTGTGAATATGTAATATATAGGGCTGGACAAAAGTAGGTTTACAATTTTAATACAAATAAATAATACAGTATTTAATAAATAATAACACAAGAATAAAATAAGAATATTCGCCTTTTTTCTCAAGTAGGATATCATAGAAATAAGTTTATCCTTTTTTAAAAAATATATTTTATTGATTTTTTACAGAGAGGAAGGGAGAGAGAGAGAGAGTTAGAAACATCGATAAGAGAGAAACATCGATCAGCTGCCTTCTGCACATCTCCTACTGGGGATGTGCCCACAACCCAGGTACATGCCCTTGACCGGAATCGAACCTCGGACCTTTCAGTCCGCAGGCCGACGCTCTATCCCCTGAGCCAAACCGGTTTCGGCAAGTTTATCCTTTTAATCAACCCTTTCTTTTCATACTATACAAAATTTATATTAGAAAATGTTGTTGAGATGTTTTCCAAATAAGGCAGAAAGGGGTGTTATTTGGGGTTTCCTGCAATGAAATATTTTCTAATTATGTCACTTTGAATGCTTATTCATATAAATGTTTTTCTTATTCCAGATAAGGCAAACAATGTAATTTACAAAATTGGAAGCATATTCTGTGCCTTGCTCTTTTGCACTTATCACTGTATAGGGACTTTTCCATAGTTATTTGTAGGGGTGTGTGTATGTATGCTTGCACAGTTCTCTTTTATGGTATGGATATACCTTTATTTATTTAATGAATGTTTGCTGTGTTTCCATTCTTTTGCCATTACAAACAACTCTGTAATAAGTAACCTCTAACATGTAATTTTACAAGTGCAGAGCTACATGTGTAGAAAAATATTCATAAAAATTACATGATGGATCAGAGGCTATGAACATTTTTTTTCTTTTATTGATTTCAGAGAGGAAGGGAGAGGGAGAAAGAGATAGAAGCATCAATGATAAGAGAGTATCATTGATTGGCTGCCTCCTGCACACCAGCCACTGGGAATTGAGCCTGCAACCCTGACATGTGCCCTTGACCTGAATCGAACCCGGATTCTTCAGTCTGCAGGCTGATGCTCTATCCACTGAGCCAAATCAGCTAGGGCTAAAGATATTATAAATCGAATTCTATAGACATTGTGGCCATTTACATTCATACATATATCTTTATGGCCGTATAGAAGATTCTTGTTTCCCCATATGCTCATCACAGGTTGCTTTTTCTGTGGTTGGGTTTCTAATATATTAGTAATTAACAGAAATTCACATATGCTCTTCTGTCTGCTAATGTTAGGGTAAAGTGAAAAGAGGACCATATTTTGAAATTGTATGCAAAAAGTCAAATGTCTACAGCAAAAGAAACTATTTGCTTTGTGTCTTACTTTTTGGTCCACTGATGTCTTTTCTTTTCCCTTCTGACCTTGGAAAATTGAATGTCTTCCTTTCTTTTTTTATACTCTGATGTAGGTCAAAGTGGAGATGGCAGGACCCATCTTAATGACAAGTATGGCTACTAATTGCTTCAGAATCCTAACGGAAGACCTTGCGGACCATGTGATATGGGATATTTAGGATAACATATCAAGTTGAATGTCCAGAGAAGGATTTCAGATGATCATTTGTAAAATCTGGTGATTGGCCTTCTCTCCTATCCTGTTGGCTTCCTAAATTTATCTTCCCATCAGATTTTCTTGAATTTGATATTTATGTTTAAAAGTGTTTGTGTATGTATGTAAAAAGGAACCATATATTTTGAGACTTAGTAAAGTAAGAGACATGACTATGTTAAAGTGAGACGGTGAAGATGGCTCCTGTTTGTTTCAGGCCACACGTCTTTCATTAAGTTTTAGGGCCTGTGCTTTTCCCGAGCAGTGGGGTGCTTCTGGCGGTTAGGCCCCAGGATTCACTGATGTTGCCTCCTCAAAGAGTGTTGAAATATAAGACCCTCCCCCTCCCCGGGGGTCCCTGTCATTCTGGGAACTAAAAAATAGATGCACAATGGGGGTTTCTTACTCCCTCCCACTGTAATCCTCCTGCCAGGTTTGAGAACAGGCCTGGACTTACCAGGACCCGTTCAGGACCATAGCATACCTCATGCACAGTCCTGATAAAACTCGGCCCTCTGAATGTCCTGGACTCTGACCAATCAGAGTAGTTACTCCTCCAGTGGAAAGAAAGGTGCAAATAAGGTCACAGAATGAAAAGCTGGATGTGTCTTGCGCAGTGTGGGGCTTCTCACCTCTGTGGAGAGAGGAATAGAAGTTCCTTTCTCTCTGGAGGCATAAAGAAATGTGAGAGGATGCCTTATCTCACCCCCTGCTACCCCCATCATTAACACCTCACTTCTACAGGAAAGGAAAGCCAGGCGTGAAAGCAGGTAGAGAGCCTGTGGACTGGGCTGGAGGCAGGTATACTGAGCAGGCAGGAGAAATGCTGTGGCTCAGCGAGAGGGCAAGGACGACGCTTTCTTCATAGGGATCAGACGTACATGAGGTGGGCAAGACGCAGTAAGAAGAAACTTTAGTTACCCTGACAGATGTGAGAAGTCTGGTCTGCTAAGGGTGGTAAGTCTTTCATTTCTCAAAAAACAATATTACCCGGCCGGTGTGGGTCAGTGGTTGAGCATCAACCTATGAACCAGGAGGTCATGGTTTGACTCCTGGTCAGGGCACATGCCTGGGGTTGTGGGCTCAATCCTCTGCCCTGGTCAGGGGGCATGCAGGAGGCAACCAATCAATGTATCTCTCTCACATCAATGTTTATGTCTGACTTTCCCCCTCCCTTCCACTCTCTCTAAAAATCAATGGAAAAATGTCCTGGGGTGATGATTAACCAAAAAAGAAAAAAAAGAAATGCTTGCTGAATGCCTGCTATAAACTCTCTCTCTGGAATTGTCCTAATCTAGGATAGGAAGTATGAAGCCGCACCATGTCCTGGTAGCCCAAGCCTTTCCTCATTACTAACTTAGGAAACCATTAGTCACAGGATGGGGATCTGTTGCTTTACCACTGACAAACTGCCCCCTCCTGGATAGGGTGTGACAAGTGACCAGCAGCTGTGGCTGGTTCCTGAGAGAGGGAGCCAGCGCGCCTGCCAGTCCGGTGGCAATCCAATCAGAAGCAGGAATCCAAGCCCCTGGTGGGCTGACTTCCCTTGCAGGGTTTGGACCCAAGCAGGTTTGGTGGGACTGCTGGGAAATGACATAAAACTCTCCTTGACCTTTGGGAGGCAGGTCACAGCATCAAACCGGTATGGTGTCTTCTTGTGACAGGCTTTTTGATCTTGAGATGCCTCACTTGATGTGGGCATTGAGAACAGTTTTCGAGATTTCTTCTCTGAAATCTGAACAGACTGCCTTGCTTTGGTTTTAGAGGTTTGGCACAACTATAGAAGGGTGAGAATGAGACTTCCAGTCCATGGGAGACCAGAAATCTCTCTCTCCCCAGTTGGATCTGGCTTTGATGATGCAGGTTGGTGGGCTCAGTGTGTGAGGAGACAGTGGTTCCCACCGAGGATAGCTGCACCTTCTTTGTCCCCCCCCAGTCAATCTGAACAGGTTCTCTGTGTAGAGATTTTAGGATTTATCCCTCTACATCGCCCACTGGCCTGACCCACGCTCTGCACAACGCTGACTGCACTCAGATCTCTCTTCCTCTTATCTGCCTCCTCCCTGAAGGAGCCTAAAGTGCATCTGAATTAGCCTAAAGTGCATCCTGAGCAGAATCCTTTGATCTGAAAGCTCAAAGGGTTTCATTATTCAGAGAGTGAGGTCTAAATTCACTTGAGGCTTTCAAATACCTTATCATAGGGTTTCTGTACTTTTCTAAAATAATTTTTTATTTTTCAATTACAGTTGACATACAATGTTATATTAGTTTCAGGTATGTAACCCAGTGATTGGACATTATATAACTTACTAAAGTAGGTCACCCCATAAAACTAGTGCCTATCTGATACCATACATAGTTATTACAATATTATTGACTATATTCCCTATGCTGTACTCTATATCCCCATGACTATTCTGTAACTACCAATTTGTACTTAATTCCTTCACCTTTTGGGTTCCTGTACATTTTTGTTTGTTTGTTTGTTAATCCTCACCCAAGGATATTGTCCCATTGATTTTTAGGAAGAGTGGGAGAGAGAGGGAAAGACAGCGAGAAACATTGATGTGAGAGAAACATTTATTAGTTGCCTCTTGCATGAGCCCTGACCAGGGTCTGGGCCAGGGAGGAGCCTGCCACCAAGGTATGTGCCCTTGACTGGAATTGAACCGAGGACCCTTTGGTCTGCAGGTGGACACTCTATCCATTGAGCCAAACTGGCTAGGATGGTTCCTGTACTTTTTGATCATCATAACCACCCCCTCCATATGCCCTTGTCCCTTCCTTTCTGCCACCTGACCAGGGGTACCTTATATTGTAATGCTAATAATTTGCCCCAAACACTTTTGCTTTTACTTTCTGTTTTCTATGAATCCTTGCTGTATACATGGCCTTGAGCCTTGGTTTCCTTGTCTATTGACTAGAGAAAATAGTGCCTATCTCATACCATGGAGCTGGATTAAATAACCGATGTAGCTACACAATCCTTAACTATGCTGGGCACATAAACAGCTCTCCCAACATGTAATTATTAGTATCATGTCTGCTAGGTAAGGCTCTACTCATTTTCAGAGTCCAACTTGAGTGACTCTACTTTGAGGAAACCCCGATTCCCGTGGTTGTTGCCTCTCCTTCCCCACCAGCCCTGTAGCATGCTATTTCTACTTCTATGATAGCCCTTAGGCGATTTGCAAGGTGTCCATTAAATTATATGTGTGCTTAGGTTATTATGCTTGTAGCATTTATGAGTTGGGGACAGGAACTATATATCTTATTTTGTATCCACCTGCATTGCACCCTTTGGCATCTACCAGTTCACAAAACAAGTGCTCAGTTAACTTTTGCTTTAAAAGGGTTGGAGGGTAGGTTCTAGTCCTGGCCCTCCTACCCTGGGGTTTTCTAGGCAGAGAGGGAAGGGCCATCTTCATTTCCAGACAAACTTTAGTCCCAGTCAAGGAACTGAACATTTTAGCGGCGTTAATGCAGACAGAGGCCTGGATTTTTGTCCTACTTGGGCAAATCCCTGTGGAACTGCCCCTTCCCGTCAAGGAGCTCTGGACTCCAGCAGCTGCCTTTAATTGGGCTGTAAGCCCTCTGCCAGCCCTGGAAAATCTTGATCTTGAGGGTTGGCTCTGGTTTCCTCAGGCTGTCACGCACAGCCCTTAAAAAGTCACTGCAGCTATTGCAGGGAGTGGCCACCAGAGGGCAGCAAAGATCCATTATTATCCAAAAACTTGGCCACGGGGTGGGAAGCTAGAAAACATGTTTCAAAGCAGAAAGAATGAGAATCCGAATAAAAAGCAGGTTTCTGAAGGAGTGAAGGGCAGCAAGCTGGTGCAGCTCACCATCGTCTTCACAGGCCCAAGACCTGGAAGCAGGAAGTTAGGGACACTGGTCAGGCCTCCCCAAATCTCTCCCCAAGCTATTTCTGGTAGTTTTCACTGGAGAGAGTCATTCTGCAGTCATAATGCAAATATTCTATTCAGGAGTTTGGGCATTGCCTATCTAGTACTTATACACTACATCATAGCTTTATGGTCTTTTACAGAGCATTTTCACTCCCATTTCTCCCTTTATTGGGGTATAATTAGCAAAAATTGTACTGAATTGAGGTACAAAACTTGATGTTTTGATATATCACGCCCATTTAGAAGATCTGAATCTCCTGTTGTCTTAAAAGGTAAAAAGAGCCGAAACCGGTTTGGCTCAGTGGATAGAGCGTCGGCCTGCGGACTGAAGGGTCCCGGGTTCAATTCCGGTCAAGGCCATGTACCTGGGTTTCGGGCACATCCCCGGTGGGGGATGTGCAGGAGGCAGCTAATCGATGTTTCTCTCTCATCGATGTTTCTAACTATCTCTCTCCCTTCCTCTCTGTAAAAAATCAATAAAATATATTTTAAAAAAAGGTAAAAAGAAGGAATACTATCATCTCCGTTTAAGGACACTGGGGCTCAGAAACAGGAAGGGGCTTGTTCAAAGGCGAGTTGGTGGTGGAACCAAGTCTAGTTTCTCTGATTCCAGACCCTTTGCTTATTCTTCTAGTTTTCAGTTGTTTATGTTTGTAACCTTTGTTTTTAAGAGCAAGGACTTATCTGATTCATCTTTATACCTTTGAATGGTGCCTCCGTAATCTTTAGGGCTGTGACTGGGTATGTTGTGTAAGGCCTTGCCCCTTAGGAGTTGCATTCTGTGATATCTCTCTTATCCTCCAGGATTCAGTGATTCGGTGATTTGGAGGCACAGCCCTAAGAACAACAGTGTTGGCCCCGAGTGATCCTGCTTGGCGGCCACGTAGTGACTGCCAGCGTGTGAAGGTGCATTCTTAGCCATGCAGGGGGTGCAGGGCAACGGACAGCTTCTCAAAGGGGGCACCAGTCTCCCCGGTGTTACAAGAGTTGACTTAGGGGAGGAGGATGAAAACGTTCAGTTTTAGCAATGATACATACACTAGTACATACATAATTATTTACACACATATACACACGTGTTGCTTAGAACGAGGTCAATTTTCAAAGTGAATTTATTTAAAGAAAAACATTAAGGAAATAATAGGAGGCTGCTATGCAACAAGGCAAAAGTATGAAGCAGGTTTACCAGTGACTGAAGTTCGAGGAACTGTGGTGAGGTGGGAAGATGTCACTAGAGTCATAAAACTAATTTCACGTTTGGCTCTGACCCTTAAGCCCTGTAGCCCTGAGTAAGTTGCTGACCTGTTTTCTCATCTGTGAAGTCAAAAGAATTCTCACCCTCCTTACCTCCAACGAGAACAAATGAGAGCATGCTGATGCCTGGGAGCCCCTGTGCAAATGTCCAGTGGTGCTAACATCCGATTCCCTCTTTTACCCACGTCCATCCAGGACCTACTCTTTATAGCTACAGTGCATGCCTTCCATTTCCCAGGATCCCTAGCATCCAGCTCAGTTGGTTGCCCACACCTGGGCCTGCCACTCTGAGCATGGAGAGGAGAGGTGTTGGAGGCCTGGAATCTATGTGGGAACAAGTCCCAACGGTACATGTCACTGTGTGCTTTGTCATCCTGATTTAGTGACCTCATACAAGGAAGGGAGGGAGCAGAAGGAGCTGTTCACTTCCAGATACCTAAGGAGGTTTCTGACATCTACTGTTTTCCTTGGCATGAGAGGAACAGGCGCCAGGCTGTGATTTTTAAGGTCTGAGCTAATCTTGGAAGTGGAGGAGAACAGCACCTCCCACAGCTGGCCAGACTCTGCAGAGCTGTGGAGCAAAGGGCCTGCAGCGGGCAGCGGGCTCCAGAACACACGGCGCTGTCCCCAGGTTCTCACCAACGTTAGTGCTGCGTGGATGCGGGCTAAGGATTGGCACGTCACCAGTTAGGGGAAAGGAGCCTGAGGCTAGGACAGTTCTTGAATTGGTTCTTAGCCTGGCCCCCTGGGGACAGCCAGCTAGGGTTGACAGAGGCTTCAATGACCCCGGGGCCAGGGGATGTCATCCTCATTACATGCTCCTCCATCCTCACATGCTCATGGTATTCAGAGAATATTTCTAGCACCTACTATGTGCCACGTCTTTTGGGCAAATGAGGCAGCCATGTGTGTCAAAAGGCTGCATAAGACTTTTTAAAAATATATTTTTATTGGTTTCAGAGAGAAAGGGAGAGGCGAGAGGATGGAAACATCAATGATGAGAGAGAATCGTTGATTGGCTGCCTCCTGCACGCCCCCTGCTGGGGATTGAGCCTGCAACCCAGGCATGTACCCTTGACTGGGATCAAACCTGGGACCTTTCAGTCCACAGGCTAACACTCTATCCATTGAGCCAAACCAGCTAGGGTTGCATAAGACCTTTTTTGCCACCAGAATTCCTTTTGTCATCCTTTCTTCCCTCTACCACCCTGGACTTAGATTGATATAAATTATTCTGTCAGCCAAAAAGTGCATTTAGCCTGGCTGGCATGACTCAGTGGGTGAGCATCGACCTATGAACCAGGTCACAGTTTGATTCCCAATCAGGGCATATGCCAGGGTTGTGGGCTTGATCCCCAGTGTGGGGCATGCAGGAGGCAGCCGATCAATGATTCTCATCATTGATGTTTCTGTCTCTCCCTCTTCTTTCCTCTCTGAAATCAATTAAAACAGAACCCCCACCCCCCCCAAAGTGCACTTATTATTTATTTCCAAGTTTTTGGTAGTCAAATGTTTATATAACTGCAAATAAGTGCTCTGTGAACAGGAGCTAGTAAGTGGCATTACTACACTGACTACCCATCAGACAAAAGCAAAGTTGCTGGCAGACTATCTGAGGGGGAGTTCAGGGTTTTAGAGGTAGTGATATAACAGCTGGGTTTTGAAGAATAAGATTCACGAGCAGAGAGAAGGAGGTTGCTGCAGGCAGAGGGCAGAAGCACAGGTGCTGAGCCCAACACCTCCACTCCTGGCTGATCAAGTGGATCAGGCTGTAGCTTGAGCTCAGTGGGTGGAAGCTGGGGTGTGGAATGGAGCCAATGACGGAGAAGATGAGAACCAGCCATCTTACGGTTGCATGTTCCAATCGTTCTATATCATGGTCCTGGGAAAACCAAGGCCCAGGAAGCCCCACCGGAGTCCCTTTGGTTCCCGAGAGCAGAAGGAAAGAGACCTGGCCTGAGACTGTCTCCCACCCTGGCTGCCTGCACCTTAGCTCCAAGAACAAACCATTTTCCTGTGATTTTCTTGGCTCACCTCTTAAATGTCCCAGAGTCAGAACAGGCTGTGCCATGGCCGAAACAAACATGCTGAACAAATAAACAAGGCAGGCTGCGGGCCAGGGAAAGCACCAGATGGGGCCTCCAACCAGATCCACGGGTTCCAGCAAGTCTGCCCCGAGCCTGGGCCTCTGCTCATTCCTTGGAATGTGAGAGGGGGGAGCATGGGAGTTTTGGGGTCCCTTCCAGGTCTGTAATCTAAGCAAGTTGCCCGTAGAGGGGGAAACTCCAGAGCTACTGGTTCCGAAGGAGCCTCCTTCCTTTCCACTATGCAGTGTGGCTAAGGCCAGGAGAGGGGAGATCTTGTGGCAAATACTGAAGCCAAAGGACACTGGCCGTCTGCTCACTCCCACAGCTCGAGCCCGGAAGAGTCCGGATTCCGACCAAGGCCTGCTGGGCTCCACGGCTCTTCGGTGGGAAGGGGCTCTGGGTTGTGTCACGACCTTCAGCCTTGACAAAGGTCCCAGGCAGTGCCAGTTTCCAGCGAATCCCCAGCTTACAAGTGAATATTCTTCCAAAGTGGCTGGTAAGCCCGGGAGTCTGAGTCCCACAAAGAGGCTGGTGGGGCCCCAGCCAGGCAGTCCTTGCTCTGAGCAGCCCCCAGGCTGGGAGTGTCCTGCGAGGATCCCGGGGTCCCTCTGCTGCTGCCCTTTCAGCCCAGGTGGCAGAACCATCCCAGACATTGACTCATCAGTTCCCCTCGCCCGGCATCACCGCAGCTCCTGTGCTTAGAAAGGCAGGAAATTGAACTCCGGTGTTTTAGAAAGTCTTTCAACAATAAGCTTGATTAAAAGGGGATTTTCCAGTTAACCCTGGAGAATTTCAGTTAACTAATGCCTTATTGTGTCCTAGTTCTTTGAAATGTGGTAAGCTATGTTCGGTGTGTATTTATGGTAAATCTCAATAACCAGACGATTCAATTAAACAGGATTTCCCCCACCGCTTAGGAGAAGTCATAGGACCACAGAATTACCAAGTTGAAAGGTACTGGGGATCATTTAATAGGATCTTTCATTGTACAGATGAGGAAACTGAGGCCCAGAGAGGGGATGCAACTTACCCAAGGTTACACAGCCCCTGACTGGCATAACCATGGTGAGAAACTCCTAGTCCACAGTGCTTTGTGCTACATCACGAATACTTACAAGGCAGGAAACCTTTGAGTCCAGGGCTACCTGCTGGATTTAGCTTGCAAGTGGTGTTTTATTTGGTCTGCACCATGTTTTTAAGAATAGGGAAGTTTCCTGTAAAAATCCAAATTTGTTGTTTTTTGTAAAACTGGATAACCTGGCCACACGGGGCCTAATGTCAACGAAGGAGGGCTGAGTGGCAGCAACCCCTGTGGACAGGGGACATGGGATCTAGATGCCATGCCCCACCACTGCTTCGTTGCACACCTGGCCCTCCTCACCCATTTCACGACCTGCTGGTCCCTCTAGGCATTGGGACTTGGACTCTCTGCTTTCTTGTGAAGGGCACACTCCTTGGTTAATAAAAAAAGAGGGCTGAAGTGAGCCAGAATGAAAAGTAGGGGAGACAATGAGGAATCAGAAGCACTTGTGTTAAGTGCCAGGGTACAGCAACAGGGATCCCGGCTGACCCTGGGTAAGCTCAGATCAAGGGCTGAGAAAGGGCTCTAGGAGCTCCCATTTAGGTGAGAAATGTGAAAAGCTAAATAGCAGTAGGAGAGATACCACTTGGCAAGATAAGATGCACTGGCAAAGTGCATGGACCAGGTGAGATGTGTTAAAGCAGTTCAGGTGGTTGAGAAAGTTATAATGAGATGGGTCTTGACCCAGAAGTTAACCTGTATTAAATAATGGAGAGACCAGAGACAGAAACACCAGCCAGGAAGCTATTGTGGCCATCAGAACTGAGAGCCAGGGTCAGGTGAGTGGAGGTGAGAAAGGACGGAAGAGATGGATGCCAGAGAGAGATCCCAGAGGGGGACTGGGCAGGATTTGGACTCTGCATTGAGGTGGACAGAGAGGAGAGGGAAGAGTCAACGTTGATGGATCCTTTGTGCCTGGTGACCAGGGGAATGGCCAAGCCCCAAACAGAAAAGGGAAAGCTGGTTTGGGGGAAGATCTGTGGAATTTGAGATGACAAAGGGCTTACGGTTGTCCAGTGGACAGTGGAAATTGGGACTGGAACTTGAGATGTCAGAGCTGGTAGCCTCGAGGAGCTAGTGAAACCATCAAGTCCATGAGAGCCTTCTCCCAAGAGCAGAGGACAGCGAGCTGAAGGCAACGTGAGGGACCCTGCGGGATGGCCATCCTTAACAAGGCGCAGAGGACGAGGAGCCAGCCACAGGGAAAGCACCATCGGGACGAAGAGGACCAAGCCGGGTGTCGGGGGAGAACCTCAGAAGAGAGCTTGAGAGAGCCCTTTACAGTGTCAGAAATTAGGTCCCAGAGTCCAGAGCGTGGGGCCATCACACTGAGCGTGCGTATTGCACTCTAGAGGCATCTCACAGGGCGGGAGGAAGAACTAAGACAGTAAGCACAGGGCCCTAGAGACATGGAAGGTGGGAGGGGTCAACAGAGGAAGAGATGGAGGATCCCCTGTTAACA
>NW_006293779.1:4840669-4841761 GCF_000327345.1 Myotis davidii | reverse complement strand
CTTCTCATCATTCTAGAGATGTGTCATCTGACATCGCTTTATTTTGGACTGTTCCCTATTTTACCGATCTGGATTAAAAACAAAAACCAAAACCTATGGAGAGCTGCCCACTCTGAGGGGGAACAGACCAGGTGTGAGTGATTCAAAGGAAACGAACGGTCCTTTCCCTGACACAGACACACCTGTGAAGGAGCCGCAGCTTGCACCGCTGCTCAGTCCCGAGCGGGGAAGCTGAACTTCGGCTTTGTAACCGAGCCCCGTTGTGCCAGTGAAATGGAGGCTCCGGAGACCAAGGACCTGACGCTCTGGGTGTTGAACTGGAGTCCGCGCGTCCTTGTCGACACCAGGCAGGCCGGACTCAGGGGCACGCCCACCTGCACCACGTAAGCACTTACCATTGAACTTCCCGTTTTACCCATTTGGGGGTGAGGTCCTTGCACAAAGACGCATGGATTAGACAGAATGAGGCTGATCCCAGGGAGGGAGGAGGGAGAGGAGCACGGAATCTGATCCGGAGGAAACTGGCTGGAGGAGGCCATCTGTGGGATTCTAGGGGCCTTGGCGCTGGGCGTTTCACATGGGGTCCTCTCCCCTGGGGTCCCAAGCACAACCCTGACATGATAAGCAGAATTGCTGTATCTCTGTGTGCATTTGGGGGGAAGGGGTGCACATGGGTACTTTCTGGGGAGAGGGTGCACATCCTTCATCAGACTCTCCCAGGGGCCTTGTCCAAAGGAGAGAACCACTGACTTGTTAGCATCTACAGTCCCCTCGGTGGATCTGGACACGACGGTGTAAATTATGCCCAGTCCCTGCCATTTTTTCTAAATCTTCCTAGAAATATATTCTAGCTAGACTCTCACCCTGCCCAGGGCGCAGAGCCCCTCCTCCTGGAAACCTTAGCGGGGGCTGTGGCTGATGATCCCCGAAGCCCCCAGCGCAGCGCTGGGCCGGGCGGGAGGGGAGGCAGCGGATGTCACGGCTTACCTCAGAGCCCGAATTAGAAGCTGAAAATCACAGCAGGAAATAATGCGGTGCCCAAAATAGACGCCGCGCCGGGAGAGGGGCCGGGAGGAGGTGGCTTTGAGGCTC
>NW_006293779.1:4823929-4840570 GCF_000327345.1 Myotis davidii | reverse complement strand
GCTCCCCACCGCTGCCCCCCCAAGCCCCTCCCTCTCCCCCTTCCAACCCAGACTTGGTCTCCCACCTTCCCCAAGGCCGTTGGTTTCTCCCTGTCTTCCCCTCTCTCTTCCACGCTCCCTAAAAATCAATGGAAAAATATCCTAGGGGGAGGATTAACAATAAAGGGAAATAGTGGCTAAGGTTGTAAGGAACTAAAAGAAACATCAGAATAAAATAACAATATAGTTAATATTTTTAATAGTTACTAATCATAAAATGTGCTAAGCATTTTACAGGAATGAATTCATTTAAGTGACAATAACCCTATGAAATCAGTAGTAGCATCGCCCTTTGCCAGAAAACTCAAGGTCATGGAAGGCTTAGAGCCGGGGCTCTGATGGACCGAACCAGCACCCTAACTGCAAATGGAAAGGGGGCGCTGGTTTCTGCAGGTTTTTTCCTCGATATGGAAATATCTTCATTTTGCTAGTTATAAAGGTAGCACATGCTTACTAAGAACAATTAAGACGATATAGAAGGGTGTAAAGTAAAAATATTTAAGTCCTCTCCCATCATGCCCCTCTCCATAGATTTAACACACTTCTGCCTTTTAAGATCCTCGGTATCACAGTGTCATCTTTGGCAACATCTGTGCCTGTGGCAGCACACACTTGATGATTATGTCCTCGATTCTCACAGGGGAATTGGTGGGTCAGAAGGTATAAACATTTACATTTTGGTCACTTGTTGAAATGGACAAGTTATTTATTTACTTACTTATTTTTCAAGTTATTATTTTGAGCCATGGTATATAATGACAGGTAAGAATGCCGTAGCCCTTGTGTTGCTGGCAACAGTTCAGTTAGTACAACCTTAAAGAAAGCTATTTGTTAAGAGGTATCAAAAGACTTAAAAATGTTCACACTTTTTACCTTTGAGCCACTCCACTTATGGGAATCTGTCTAACACAGGAAATAAGTAAATGAAAAAGTAATATTTAGTGTTGTAATAGGAACGATTGGGGCATCCTGACATGTCCTTTAACGAGGGGATGGTTAAATGAGTCATGCAAAAAGTATGACCATTTCTGGGCTGGAAGACTATATTGTCATTAAAAACAATGGTTATGAAGACCCTAGTAACATGATGGAAATGCTTAGAAGGTAAAATTGAATGAAAAAAGTAATATACAAAGCTATATGTAGGTATTATTACAATTGCCTAAGAAGAAACTGTGAAGAGTGGTAGTAAAGTTGTATCAATGGTTATGTTAGTGTTGGGATCATTGTGTGTGTGTTTTTAAAATTCTTTCTGTAATGTGGTTTAAATACTGCAGCATAGATCGCAATTATCAAAGGACCCTGCTTCCTTTCCCCTCTCTGGGTTGAGCTTTCACCTCTAGAATTGAAGCAGTCAGACTAGAAGTAGATGACTTCTCAGTCAGCCCCGTTCTGGTATTGTATGTTCTCTGATACAAGCATGTGATTCTTTCTGTTACAGACTTGAAGCCAAACTTCAGTCTTCACACTGACAGTGGACAGGTCAGACAGGGGTGGGCAAACTTTTTGACTCCAGGGCCACAATGGGTTCTTAAAACTGGACCGGAGGGCCGGAACAAAAGCATGGATGGAGTGTTTGTGTGAACTAATATAAATTCAAAGTAAACATCATTACATAAAAGGGTACGGTCTTTTTTTTTCAATAGTTTTATTCATTTCAAATGGGCCGGCCCCGGCCCGCGGGCCATAGTTTGCCCATGGCTGGACTAGAACCTGGTTTGTCATCATTAGCTCAGGCTATGCTTGCATGTAAAATAAGTGAGGCTAGATAGCGGTCAGGGGAATCATGATGTGATTCATTATCTGGAGAAGTGTGTGTGTGTGTGTGTGTGTGTGTGTGTGTGTGTGTGCAGGGGCAAGGCTGGAAGAATGCCACTCTGCTGGCGCAGCCTTCGTCAGAACCCTGAGAAGGGCTGAGTGGGCTCTGACTCAGCTTCATGACTCACTCTGTGTTGCATCTCCGAGCTCTGGGTACATCTTCGGGATTATTTCAGCTCAGCCTCGAGTGGAGGAGGGAGAAATTTGGGCCAGCACCTCTGGATGACTCACTCTGCTGAGCTGGAAGGAAGAGGCCAAAGCGATTCTATCTTGTACCCTCCACCACCCCCCATCACCACCCCTGCCTCCCCAGAGGTTCCCATGCAGTCCCAGACCTCATGTGTAGGGTAGGGCTGCTCTAAAGGCTCCCACCCAGGCACTTCCTACCCACCCACACCTCCCTGCCCAAACTGCTATAATTTCCTTGGTTCCTTCACTTGGTTGTTCTCTGTGCTTCCTGTGGGCATCTGAGGTCAGCTTATAAGGAGGCTTATAAAACTCTCCTGAACTGCCTTTCATTCTGTTCTTTACTTCCCACAAAACTTTCCAGTTTACAAATTAGTTTTACATCCCTTTTCTCGGTTGATTCTCTCTGAGACCTTAGGAAGCCTGGCAGAGCGGAATATCACCATTCTGTAGGGAAGGTCAAGGGAGGTCAAAGAAGTGAAGGGACCAGTAAAGGGACTGATGAAAGGCATTGAGGGCTGGGCAGGACAGAGCTGTCGGGAACTGCAAGGCACTTGGCTGGGCAGTGAGCTGGGGAAAGGGGCTGTGCTGGCTGTGACATGACAAGAAATGTGGCTGCATGGGGGCAGAAGACAAAGTGTTTTGACTCTATCCCAAGACCAGTGGAAACCATTGAGGGTTTCATCAGGGGCCTGGGTGTGGTGTGGCAGAGAACGGGAGCAGGGCAAGCCAGGAAGCTGTCCCCGCAGTTCAGATGAGAGAGATGGTCTGCCTGTGCAATGGCTCCTGGGATGTGTCAGCCCTGAGTATTCCCCTGTAGGGGGCAGAGAGCTTCCTATAGATCAGTGGTTCTCAACCTTCCTAATGCCGCGACCCTTTAATACAGTTTCTCATGTTGTGATGACCCCCAACCATAAAATTATTTTCGTTGCTACTTCATAACTGTCATTTTGCCACTGTTATGAATCGTAATGTAAATATCTGATATGCAGGATGTATTTTCATTGTTACAAATTGAACATAATGAAAGCATAGTGATGAATCACAAAAACAATATGTAATTATATATGTGTTTTCCAAAGGGGTCGTGAACCACAGGTTGAGAACTGCTGCTCTAGATGGTGCGTGGAGCCAGGCAGTGGGTGAAATGGCTCAGGGAAGAGGGAGAGGCACGATGCACACCCACACCTAAGAGCCGAGCAGAGGCAGGTGTGGCATGACAGGAGGGGGCCACGCCACCCCGTTAAAGCACCACCCATCGTGACTCCATCCCTGTGCACAAGGCCCTGCAAGGAGACACAGAGGCGGGGGGTGAGATGACCTGAGGGGACCTCTGGTTCTTCGCTGTGTTGTGGTTCCTCTCCTTTCACCCAGTGCCGGTTGCGTGGGTCACCAACCAGGAATGGAAGCCACAGCCGTGGCAGGCAGCCAGGAAGTGGTCTCTTAGGAGAGTCCTGGAACCTCCAGCGGCTGTGACTGTGGGAAGGGGCGGGGCCCCCTGAGCCCTTTCCCTGGGAGGGGTATGGTTTCCAGATAAAGCATGGAATATCCAGTTAAATGTGAATTTCAGGTCAACAGAAAATAATTTTTAATATGAGCATATTCCAAACATTCCATAAGACATACTTGTATTTAAAAAGTACTTGATGATTATCTGAAAATTCAAGTCTCACTGGGTATCTGTCTGTATTTTTATTTGCTAAATGTTGCAGCCTATCGGGGGGTGCCTCACTGCCCCTGCATCCCCGGGCCTTGGGGTCTTCCTTTGTCTGAGGCCATGGTAAGACCCAGCCTCTGCATCCGTCAGCCTGCCCGGGGGCCTCCCGTGGGCCTCTGGGGAGACAAGCCTGCTTCTGATGGCCTTGCAGCTTCTGGCTCCGGCCCAAGCGACTGTGGCCTTCCACGTGCCCATGGCTCCCCATCTGGGCAGACAACCTGCTGTCTCCGGTCCTGAGGCGACCAGGGCTCTCTTGCACTGGCCAGGGTGGCACATCCAGGCTGGTAGGTGGCCCAGGAGCCTGTAGCCCTCAGCCAACTGACAGCTTGCACTGAGGGGCGCAGGCTAAGGACTAGAGGAAAAGGGAAATGGAAGTTCTGCCCTGGGACTAGGGACCGAGGGTGTGTGCGTGTGTGTGTGCGCGTGTGTGTGCGTGTGTGTGTGTGTGTGCGTGCGCGTGTGTCTTCAGAGACCTACTGTTAGAAAGAAGCAGTGCCCCACCTGGCCTGGGTTTTACAGCGTTCAAGGCACTGTTTCATGTCTGACCTCATTTGACCCTCACCAGATGGTCAGATGAACAGGGAGGGTATTCTCAGCTGCCCACCCTCCTTCATGGAGGAGTTAAAGGGTTGAGAGAGGTTAAGTTTTTGCCCAGAGTCATATATCCTAACACCAACACAGAGGAAAGTGATAAAAATTCTGCACCTCCAAGGAGCCTGGGGTATGATGCTCTGGATGGAGTTCCCGCATTTACACAGTAGGGGGCAGACCTGAGGCTTTGCTTTAAGAACTAGGTAGAGGAGTCCACAGCCCTGCCCTGGACATAGGCCAAAAGATAGGCTGGCAGTTCTCACCGGCGGAACTTGAAGCGCTTCCTCAGGACACGTCTTCTTTCCACCGCTGCCCAGACTTGGAGCGGGCAGTGGAGGTCTTGGGTAGATTCTGGGGAAGCAAGACTCTGTGCTGGGTGTTGTGAGTGGGGATCTGGGTCGGTCACAGCAGAATCTGTTGAATGTTGAACCAGATCTTGAATGGGGACAACACAGCAGTGTGTGTGGCCAAAGTTATATATGTGAAGAGCTGTGTGTATTTATCCCACACATATTTTCAGAATGTCCATCATATGCCAGACACCAGTGTAGACACGGGGGATACCACAGGATGGAACAAATATGCACACACAGATGCCTCCCAGATTGCCCTCTCTTGCTTTTGAGTTGACTATTTTGACCCCAGCAAATATACTCCAGCCCCTTTACCAGCTTCCAGAAAAACAACAACAAAACCAAACCTTTCCCATCAAACATGGAGTGGAGGCTGGGGTGAAGGCGGGTGGGTGGAGGGCATTCATTTTACTGAGGATTTACTGGGTCGGGGGAGAGGCTACACCGCTCCTCTCCCAGCCTCTCACTCTGTGAATCTTTACTGTACATGACCCTTCTGCCAAGTCCCCCTTTGTCCCTGCAGCCAACCTGGGGGTGCACCTCCTTCCTTCCACCTCGCACCCCAAGCTCCTAGCCTGGCCAGACTTTCTACAGCAATTTTTTCACAGACATTCAATCTTGGGAAGGAAGGCTTTTGATTCCTTCTTCTCTCACTGTTTGGCCTTGAAGGACAGTCTCTGACATGGGGATGCAGTCCCTATCCTATTTCTTTCCTTTTTTTTTAACTTAATACTTTTATTGATTTCAGGGGAGAAGGAAGAGGGAGAGAGAGAAACATCGGTGATGAGAAAGAATCATTGATTGGCTGCCTCCTGCCTGCCCCACACGGGATTAAATCCTCAACCGGGCATGGGCCCTGACCTGGAATGGAACCATGACCTCCTGGTTCATAGGTCAGTGCTCAACCACTGAGCCACGCCAGCCGGGCCCTACCCCATTTCTAATTCTCAAAATATTCCTGGGTGAAATGAGCTTACACCTGCAGAGGGCTGTCCTCAGGACCCTCTCGCGACACCCCGACAGCCCTGCTCTCAGGTTAGACCAGCCAGGGGCAGGCCCGCCCCAGTGTTTTCCCCACTAAGATGATTTCCCATGGGAGCCACGGTTGCGCTGCTCCTCTTTTATTTTGGATGGGATGTCATTTAGCACCTTGTTCTCGCTCTTTTGTTCATAAAATGAAACAAACACAGGCTACCATCAGAAGGAGGTGACAGCCTGTGTTTACGTGTTTATGTTGTGTCTCTAAGAAGCGGCAACTGCTATGTAGATTTTCCCTTTTGACAAAGTGTGTTTTCACTCAGTGCTGGGGGTCTGATCATTAAACACAAAAAGGGGGAGCCGCTCCTTCTGTGTCTTTTCATTCTTGCTCTGTCTCTTCCTCTTAGTCCTTTTTTCTTTTTCTTTAAAAACAGATGCTGATCTGTCTGTAAGGTTGACCTTGGCCACCTCTGACATGGCCACATAGAGAAGCTGGGCCCCAGTGTGTCTGTTTTCTCCTGGAGACTCCTACTCGGGAGGCAGGCAGATGCTCCTTCTCCCGGGCCTTTCTCACTGCTCTGCCCTGCCCTCCCCCCCCAAAAGCACCTCGGTGCCATCTGGAGCCCTGAATAGGGTGCCTGGACCCGAGATGAGCCAGGCAGAAGAAAAAGAAGGAAAGAGAAAAAACGAAAAGAGAGGAGCAATAGCAGTGAGAGAGACTACAGCCTCAGTCTAAACTCTGTGAGCTCAGGGACAAGGACGACAGAGACAATGGTCATTTACACATGTCAATGAGGAGTTCAGGCCTTTGGCTGAGGGTAATAGAAAGGACACTCTAATTAGCTTGAGCCCCAAAGGGGAAGGGGTTGACTCACAGAAACTGGCTGTGGAGACAGCAAAAGGGCACGGCTGGCGGGACTCACCCTTCCCTCCTAGGTGTTGGTTCGTCCACAGCTCACAGGACTGTGCCAGACAGCAGAGAGCTCTGCCCACTATCTCCAGTCAGAGCAGCGGTTCTCAACCTGTGGGTCGCGACCCCTTTGGGGGTCGAAAGACCCTTTCACAGGGGTCGCCTAAGACCATTGGAAAACACATATATAATTACATATTGGTTTTGTGATTAATCACTATACTTTAATTATGTTCCATTTGTAACAATGAAATTGGGGGTCACCACAACATAAAGAACTGTATTAAAGGGTCGCGGCATTAGGAAGGTTGAGAACCACTGAGTTAGAGGCTCTAGCAAACAGCAATATACCATTTTTTAGTGGCAGATTTCTAAAGAATGTTACACTTTGATGCTCTCAACTATTGGTGAAGGAATGGAAAAATGGGGGCCCTAATGCTCTGAGACACTGCTGGAGGGGGTGTACATCTTCCCAGCCACTTTGGAGGGAAGTTTGGCACTACCTATTATGATTCTAAATGCGGGTTTTGCATGCCCTGGCTGGTGTGGCTCAGTTGGTTGAGCATCATCCCATGCACCAAAAGTTCACCGATTCGATTTCCGGTCAGGGCACATGCCTGGGTTGTGGGCTCGATCCCTCTCCCTTCCTTTCTCTCTAAAATCAATAAAGCATATCCTCAGGTAAGGATGGAAAAATGATATTATTGATTTGGTGATGCTACTTCTCAAAACCAGACCAGGAACTTTTACGCGTGTGTATAAGGAAATATGGGCAAGGATGTGCTGTAAAGTGTTATTTGTAGCACAAAATTAGAAATAACTTAAATGTCCATCTTTAGACCATGGTCTATTTTATGCTGTGAAAATATGGGAAGTTTTAAAAAGCATGACTATGTACTGACATAAGCCCTAAGACATGCTGGTAATGAAAAAAGTACTTTTCAAAATGATACATACAATATGGTATCACTCAAGCTGAAACAAAAACAAAACCTTGAAATGATCATAGACATGTCTCTGTGTGTTTATAACATACATTTCTAAATGCATCCAAATGTATAGAAAAAGGTCTGGTGAACAGCTAAGATTGGGGGAGGGGTTTGAAGGAGACTGTCAGGTTTGAATTTTCTTAATGATAACATGTTCGTGGAGTAAAGGGGTCCGTTTGCTTGCGCACATCAAAGCCCAACCCAACTCAAACAAGAGTTTGCAGTCAAGAAAGTAAGGGTTTATTAGTGGAGGAAATAGTGCCAAGTCTGGAGCCACAGATAAGCTAGTGCTCAAAGACCTGGCTCCCCTTGGCTTCCAGGGGATGGTTATACCGGGGGAAAAGCCATTAGTCATGGTTCTTAAAGGGGTTTGGGTCATGGGCTCTATTGACTGGTGGGGGCCAGGATAGGGAGTAGCTGATCGTTATATCAGGTCCTGAGGTCAGCCATGGCATTGTTCTCTCTGGTTTCTGCCTTCACGGGCCTGGGGCTGGAACACAACTGCAGTCAAGATGTTATCTTTAGCTCCACTGCAACTGTGCTTCTGTGGTCAACAGACCTGAGGCTTTATTTTTAAGACAGTTTGATGCTGACCCAGAATCTGATGTCTTAAGGGCTTAATGATTTAAGGAATGGAGTGGAAGGACAGAAAGGAGAAAGTTGAAGAAAAAGGTCATGTTAAAGAAATGGAGCTTCTGTGTGGTCACAGGCATATTCGTGTATAATTTATATATTTAGAATTAAAATTTTAAAGGAGAAAGCTATGGAAGCATTCTGATTGGTTCCTGTGACTATTCCTAGCCCAACCCATGAGGCCAAGGAGCCCCTAGGATTCTATGACTGGCCCCATATGTTACATACGCACCCCTGTGAGCAATACACACGACTGGCAGCTCCTTCCATCATTAATGTCAGAGTGGGGAAGGAGCAGTTCCCCCAAAAAGGGGTCTGTTCTGGGCAGACAAAGAATAAATCTCCCCTATAATGAAAGCATTTGGGCCAGCAAATGTGGTTATACATATGCTATCCAAGGCTGAAAAGCTTGTTTAATAGTTCCTATTGTTCTATAGGAGAAGGATTTATTCTGCTCACTGCTATACCCCAGAACCCATGAAAAGAGGTGCTCAGCTTAATAGATATTGACTGAACGGAGATACCATTACTACAGCCTATGGTTATTTAATAGGAATCTACAAAAGGACAACTCCTCCCAGTGCTCTCAGCAGGGGCAGGAGGGAGAAAGAAAGAGGGAGTCAAATAGCCAGCTCTGGACTCACTCCAGTCGCCATGTCACACACCTGGGACAGTGTGACAGTGACCCAGGTGAGGCGTGGGGCTGGGTAGGGGTGTGTTTTTCAGCCCAGTCACTCACACCTCTCATGATTAAGTGGCGCTTGCTTTCCAGGCTCCTGGAGTGAGTAATTGCTCCCTTAGCTGGTGCCATGGCCTTGCAGATCAGCTGCGGGAGACGGGGCCACAGTGAAAGAGCTATTGCAAAAGATAAACAATTCGTATCTCCCCTTTTTTCTCCATGTAACACCAAACCACAAACATTTTTCTAGATAATAAAAAATTTGTGAAGGTATTTTAATTAAGGCCAGGGGAGGCCCGTATATATTTGTAGGCAAAGAAGGTGTGAGTGGAGAGAGGATGCTCAAAGATGCTACTGGGTGAAGTAGTTCAGCCGAGTCCAGGGGGCGGGTGCTGAGGCGGTTAGGGTTGGATGACTAGGCAGATGACCTTCTGCTTTTACTCTCACTCCTACACTCATTCCTGCACACCCTCCTCACATCCCCCAGGCAGTGAGTCCACATTCTTCAGGTTCGATGGACTTCCTGGTTGGAGAAATGATAATTTTCATTGTTGCACCCAAACCAATGTAGTTGCCGAACAATGGGCTGAGTTTGGCTTGGCTGAGCCTACAATAAGGAACCAAGGGGAGTTAGAGGTGTACGTGCCTGGCGGAGACTAGAAATCCAAGTCAGACAGCCCATGAACTGAGTGGGTCCCAGGATGCAGCTTTCAGACTCCTTCTCTACACTCCCTACCACCGTCCCCTCACCAGCCCTGTCCTCACTGACCACCTCGACTCCCACAGCTGAGATTCGGCACCAGCAAACACCTTTGCTGTGGTCATTACCCAAAATGTCATTCATTCAGCGAGTATGTATTGAGCATCTACTGTGTGCCAGATCCTAGGTTATGTTCTTCTTATAAGACACAGCCTTGTTTTCAAGAAACTTCCATCTACCCAGCAGCCAGTTCAAGGGGCCACAGATATTACCAAAACTTTTGTCTGGGGAATAGACCCCTCTGTTACCTGATGACAACTTTACACACATCCCCAGAAAAATACACAACACGTACATAAATTTGATTACAATTGAGGGCAGCACCAATCCCCTGAAGCACATTTATGATTTAAGGGTCTATATTCCCCGAGTTACAAACACTTGATCTAATTTGACCTTCTCATTTTATAGACTAGGAAACTCATTTTATAGACCAGGTTACACAGTGGGTCAGAGGTTCAGCCAGCCCTAGAAGCGGTCACACCTCCTCTCCCTTCCTTGGTTGGGAGAATCTGGCTGGGGAGGGGTCCTGGGCCAGTCGCCTGTTCGGCCTTCAGCCCTGGAGCTTTCCAGCCTACAGGCCTCTCTTCTCCATCACTCTGCAGGCTCTTGAAGGATGTGGGTCAGTGGTCAGGAGCTCCCTGAATAATTGCTCTGACCTTGACCAACGGGCTCCCCCCAGACATCAAGGGAAATGTTCTGGAAGGCACAGGATGCATTTTCCTGCAAAATCATTTGTCTCCCAAGATGATTTGCATACTGGTGAGGACACAAATGTCATTCCCTGCCCATTTCCTCCCCAGAGAAAAGTGTTCCCATCACAGCTTTCCCCTCAAGACAGGAGGCAGCTGTGAGGGGCCAGGCCCAGACCCTGAACCAACTTCCTGAGAGAGAATCAGACATGAATGAGGGCTCTCAGAGTGAGAAGGCTCCTTTCTTGACCTCGCCCCACTCCCGGGGCTTGGCCGGAAGGGAGCTCCCACCTCCAGCTTTGGCAAACAGCAGGCTCCTATGATCCCCAGAAACCCGGCATCTACCTTGGTCTCTATATCAGTGCAGAATCAGCTGCTAGAAGAGAGGCTTGAGGGGATGTTAGGTGAAAAATAATAACAGATACTTAGTGGTTGCTACGTGCCAGACATTGCTCGAAGCAGTTTACTGTAAAGTCATGTAATCCTCACAACAATCAAGTGAGCTTGGTTTATTTTTCCATTATCAAAATGAGAAATCAAGGTTCACAGAGATTAAATAACTTTCTAAGGTCACACAGCTGGTAACCTGTACAACCGGGTTTTGAACTCAGCCAATCCGCCTCTAAATACTGTGTAATAAGAAGGAGAGTTGGAAGTTGGAAGTTTATTCTAACCTTGAAGGCTCTGCTCTGGCCGGAAACACTGGCATGGCATTCAAGGCCCTGGGATCTGGCCTTAGCCACAGCGCTATCCCTCCCTGCCAGGAACATGCCCCCTGGTCTGTCTGTACCTTTTCTTCTTCCCAGGCAGCACTTCCCTATGTCTCTGTCTGAATTGTTTCTTCATCCACCGAGAACCTCTGCCAAGCCTTTCCAATGTCTGTAGGCCAAGACAGTCAGGACCTTCTCCATTTTTTTTTCAATGTGGCTCTTACATTGTTCTAATGATTGGTTAATAAGTCTCATTCTAGCATTCGCTTCTCAGACAGGCTGGGTGTATGTCTTACTCATTTCTGAATCCTCAGCCCTAAGCCCAGCACCTGTATGTGGTAAATACTCAGCAGGTAGACATTTATTATGTACCCGATATTTCCCAGAATGTTAGCAGTGATTTCCACAGGTTTTGAGGGCTACAGGTGGCTTTTATTTCTTTGTTTGTATACTTGCATTTTAAAATTAATGAACATGTATTACTTTTGTAATACAACAGAGAAAATAAATTATTTAAAAATTGTTTATGAGTGAGTAATAATAGCCGATCCTTATGGAACACTCACGACATAAAAAATTCAATGCCCTATGTGCACTGTCTCGAATCCTCACAACAGCTGTGTGGTAGGTGCTGTTGGCATCATTGCCATTTTACAGATGAGGACACAGGCCCAGAGCGGTCGAATACCTCATTCAAGGTGACACCACTAGGAAATAGTGGAGTTGAACTTGGAACCCAGCTTGTCAGACTCCAGAGCCTGTACTGCAACCTCCCTGCAACCAGCCTCTAGATCAGTGGTCACCAACCTTTCGGACCTCACGGACCACCAGTGGTCTGCGGACCACCGGTTGGTGACGGCTGCTCTAGATGGAACATGGGTAGATGTGTCTCTCTTTTTAAAAGAGCACCTTTAATTCTGAAATAATTTCAAACTCAGAAGAGAGGTGAGAACTTTACAATGAACTGTGGGATATCCTTCTCCCAGATTCGGCATCGTTAATGTTTTGCCACATTTGCTTTGTCACTCACTTTCTCTCTCTCTTGACATAGGTGCTTGATTGAGGTATAATTCGCATCCCATTCGATTCACCCATTTCAGGTGGTTTTTAGTGTCTTCACAAATATGTGCAACGATCAGCACAAGTTTAGAACATTCCATCGTCTCAGAGACCCTGTACCCTTTAGTGCTCTCCCCCGACCCCTACTCACTCCTGCTCTAAATTACGAATCTACTCTCCATCTCTGTATATTTACCTATTCTGGACGTCACAGAGAAAAGGAATCTTATAATATGCCATGTTTGGGGCCTGCTTCTTTCTCTTAGCATGTTTTCAAGGGCCATCCATATATAGCATATATGTAGCATTTATAGCCAAATAGCATTCCAGTATATAGATAGAGATGACATTTTACTTACTTATTTATCAGTTGATGGACATTTGTTTCTACATTTTGGCTATTATGAATAATGCTGCTACGAACATTAGTGTACAAGTTTTTGTGTGGATATATGTTTTCATTTCTCTGGGACAGATATCTAGGACTGAAATTGCTGGGTCATATGATAACTGTATACTTAAATGCTTGAAAATAATAGTGTGTTTATTATTATTATTATTACTATTATTTCTGAGTCATTTAATAGTAAATTGTAGACATACCCCTTATTCCTATACTAGAGGCCCAGCATGCAAAATCGTGTGATACCCAGACCCTCTGTGCGGAGCCTGGGACCCCTTCTCCACCTCATAGCTCTGACCCGTTGTTTGGTCATGACACTGTTAGGGCGTCACAACCACAGGCCTTTTATAATATAGGATTTCAGAGAAAACAAACCAAGGACATTCCTTGTCATAACCACATTTCAATGATCGAATTTAGTAAAATTTAATAATATTACTATCTATGATGTAGCCCATATTTAACTTTTGCCAATTATGTCCTTTACAGCAATACCCGCCCCCCTCCCCGCCCCCATCTAAGATGCAATCCAGGACCACGCAATGCATTTAGTTGTCCCGTCTCTTAGTCTCCTCGGGTCTGGAACAGTCCTTAGCCCTTCTTTATCTTTCTGTTGTTTTGTCAAGTGTCCCTCGGCTCAGGTTTTTCTGGTGTTTGGATGGGTGAGTGCCCATCGTCCATTGGGTGGGCACTGAGGTCAAGTGCAGCTGCAGACAAGGGGAGAGGTGGCTGGGCGCACACTCTGGTCCCTTCCACTCCGGGGAGCGGCCGAGGGTAATTCTCTGAATCTGAAGGGTCCAAATCAGACCTGGACCCAGGGCCGGAGCCGCTGTGGAAACTCCCCGCGGGAGCCCTTCCTGGGAAGCTCAGGAGACAGAAAGAGGCTCTGCGGGGGCTTCTCCCACACCCTGTCCCGGAACCGCTGAGAGCGCGAGTGGGTGCGTCCCAGGGCCCAGTGCCCGCGTGGCTTCGGGCTCCTGAGGCCTCCGGCAGCCTGCGCTCCGCCTGGGGAGGCTGCAGCGAGACGCTGGGGTGTCCGGGAAAGGGCGGGCGGGGGAGACCCGCAGGGCCCGTGCTAGGAAGGAGCTGCCTCTTTCTGGGAAGGATTTTGATGCAAAGTCCCACCCCCTGCACCCCTCCCCTGCGCCCTGCACTCCCGCTTCCGGCAGCCCCGGCCTGATTCTCTGGAAGGCACCGGGGGTGGGGTTGGGAGGCGTCTTGCTTCACTGGTCCCTGAGCCGGTTTGCTCTGCCAGGACTCCCAGCCAAAGGCCCCACCAGCCTTTGCAAGAGGCCCCTGGGCGCTCCGTCAGCATTACTGAGAAGCCAGAATCTTAGGTCCTGTCCCACCCGCCAAGCAAAGTTCTGCCTGAGGCAGTAGTGGCTCGGGTGCTCATTCATTCATTCATTCATTCACTCATTCATTCACTCATTTTGTGGCTGAAGATCCCTGTTCCTCACCCTTCCCTCACCCTCCTGGGGAAGAGGCTGAGGTGGCAGTCCTGTACGCAGCCTTTCTGTGCTCAGAGCACCAGAAACCCTGCCCTCTCTCCGCCCAGGGCCTTGGGTTCAGGCCACCCCAGGGCTGAGCTGAGCCAGTGTGGGTGACAGACCCCACCAGGGAAAGGCAGCGTCTCCGGGAGCCAGTAGGGAGAGGAGGAAGTGTGGGGACAGACCTGCAGGGACATCCCCCTGAGTTCACGCTCGGATGGGACGGCCTGCCAACACGCCTGTTCTGTCCTCACAGGCTTTTGAAAATTGAAAAAGTTCCCATAAAAATCCAGGTTTCTCGTTTCTTTAAAAATATATATGTTTTCTTGATTTTTTACAGAGAGGAAGGAAGGGGGATAGAGAGTTAGAAACATCAGTGAGAGAAAAACACTGATCAGCTGCCTCCTGCACACCCCCCTACTGGGGATGTGCCCGCAACCAAGGTACATGCCCTTGACTGGAATCGAACCTGGGACCTTTCAGTCCACAGGCCAACGCTCTATCCACTGAGCCAAACTGGTCAGGGCTCTGGTTTCTTTTGACAAAAAGACCTGGCCACCCCATGGGAGCTCTCTTCACAAGTCCCATTACCTGCCCGTTCCCCTGGGGCACCTGTGATCTTGTTGGGGCCTCACCACCACCCTGTGAGGCCAGGAACACGAACCCCATTGTATACAGGAAGAAAGCAGGGGAGAGGTCCATAGCCTCACCCAGGGCCTGGCCAGGGAGAGGCAGAGCTAGAACCTCACCCATTCCATCTGCCCCCAGGCCCATGGTCTTTGCATCCCCCCACCCCCCGCCTCCACTGTTTCCTGCTCAGAGAGCTGGCCCTCCCAGCAGGGGATGGACTGCAGGTGTGGACGCCAAATGCAAACCCTCTGGCCGCCCAGGTCTGGGGCCTTGCAGGCCATGCCGAGTCCTGAGCGGGCCGCACAACTCTGGGCTGAGGCTCTGCAGAGGCAACACTTACAAAGCACAGAGCAGGGAGTGGTTGGTCAATGGTGCCACAGCAAACTCGGGGCGAGAGGACTCGGGCACCTCGGCGTGGGGCACGGACCTCTGGTCGTCCAGCTGCTGCCTCCGTCCTGGCTTCTCTCCCTGCACTGAACAGTCTCCCTTAGCAGTTTGCTCCATTGGCCTTTCTGCACATGGTGGAAGCTGGTGGCACAACAGTGCCAGGACCGTCGTCCATAAATCACCACACAGCCAGCCAGCCCATCGTCCTTCTGCAAAGCACTTTCTGGTCAGCCGCACGGCTCCGCCTGCAAGGCTTGCTGACCCTTCTCCTGGATTGGCTGTCCAGTGCTCTCTAGTAGTTTCTGGGAATGAATGGAGGGGCAGCACCTAGGGTCACAGAGTATCAGAAGTGGGGTAACTGCTTTTAAGAATAACTCCGCTGTCTATGGCATTCATGTGTGTGATTTTTTAAAACGATTTTTTATTTATGGATTACTAGAGGCCTGGTGCACGAAATTTGTGCATGGGTAGGGTCCCTAGGCCTGGCCGGCAATCAGGGCCAATCGGGGTCTTCCGGCTGCCAGCTGGGGCCTTCCTTTGTTCTGTGCCGCCCCCTGGTGGTCAGCGCATGTCATAGTGAGCGATGGAACTCCGGGTCTCCCGGTTGAACTCCCATGGAGACACTTTGCATATTAGACTTTTATATAGAGAGGTTTTTAGAGAGAGAGAAAGGAGAGAGACATAGATTTGTTGTTCCACTTATCTATGCATTCATTTCTTGTATGTGCCCTGACTGGGGCTTGAGCCTGCAACATTGGTGTATTGGAATGATGCTCTAACCAGCTGATCTACTCTATGAGCCAGACAGAGCAGCAGTTGGCAAATAGGGATTATCTAGGAAAGAGCAAAGGATTTTGAGTTTCATTCTCAAACCTGCTACTTACCTTGAGCCAGTTCACTTCATCAATTTTAACTTTTATTTCCTCATTGATTGCAAAAAAGTCTCTCCCAGGCAGGGTTCCTCCAGATAGTGCTCTACAGGTCAAATGCCATGTGATGGGTCCCCTGGAGCTGTACAACCAGTGGACCTCGCCATATGCATGTTGTGAGGCCTGGGAGATAGTATGTGATTAACAAATGCTCTCGTGCAAATGAACTGCTCACTCAGCCGTAATGGGTTCTGAGGGGAGCTCCAGGAAGAAGGAAGTAGTCCTGGCTCCCTGTGGCTGCTGGTGTGTTTCCTGCCCGTTTTTCTGTCTCTTGCCAAGTTGCCCTTTGTCCGAGGCCTCTGGGCTCCCAGCTGGCTGGAGGCACAACTTGTCTGTGGGGCCTGGAGAACTGGGCCTGGGCTGGGTAATGACCAGCCTTCCGCTTACTTGCAGTTTCCGCTGCGGGGCTGGAAGCCACAGCATCCAGATGGCTAATTGCTCGGTGCCTGTTTCTGCAAATCACAGTGATTCACTGTCCCTGCTGAAAACACGCTCCCTTTTCAAAGATTTAATGGTTTCCAAAATTAATTTAGCCTCATGTGTTATCCCCCTGCCCTTGTGCCCCGGCCCCTCCCCCTTACACCTCCCTGCCCCAGGATGGAACTTTCTACTCCAGAAAGCCCACGTTCACTCGGCAGGGCATAGTGGACAGGGGTGGGCAGCACCGCTCTCTCCCGAGTCCCCGAGC
>NW_006293779.1:4809841-4823880 GCF_000327345.1 Myotis davidii | reverse complement strand
GGTAGAAGAAAGCAGGTGGCAAGGGCTGGTGTCCACGGCTCATTCATCTCCCATCATCCTGCGTGCTCTCGGCCACCCAGAGCAGGTCTGCCTGACACTCCCAGAAGCAGATCTCCAAGAAGCTCCCATTTGTACTGCTTCGTTTATAGAGCTCCCAAAGGTCCTCTGTGTTTCACACTTGAGTGACATGGTCAGTGTTTCAGACAGTCATGATGAGTCAGTGAGACCCGGCGGCAAGAGCCTGGCTAAGAGGCCAGAGTTCGGGGAATGTACCGGCATCCGACTCTGACTTGCATCCTGACCATCTCTGGGCATCTGTTCTTCCCCAGTAACATAAAGGTGATATCATTCCTACCTCTGCCCACCATTGTTTATTTAATAAACAGTTATTGGGCCTCTGCATATGTCAGGCCTGTGCGAAGGACTGGGGGTCCAGTGGTAAAAAGGCCTGATCCTGGCTGGAGCAGAGAAGGAAAAGGCCTGAGGCTAGGAGCTAGGTCCACAGCACATTCCCAATGGTGGACTCTTGGTCTACTTCTTCTTAGTGGTTTTAACAAAAACCCTGTGCCCCAAAGCTGTGTCTTCACCGGCCTCATGGCACATAGCATTTCTCTTTTATTTCCTACTGATGGTCCAACCCTGCAAGACCTCAAATTCTGGATTCCTTTTTACCTGTCATTCCTTCTCTAAAACCAGCCTGTTCTTTTCTAAACCCTTTTCTGTCTTGTAGAAAGAACATCGTCAAATGCACATAGCGATAGCCCAGGCACTCAACTCAGCCTGTTTCACAACCCCTTTACGGAAATCTGCAGGTTCACTAGGTCCTCCAGCCTCTGAACGTCCACCCCCGACAGCTTTCCAAATGTTGCAGCGTGGGTGACCACCGCAACAGGCGGGCCACCACTTTCCAGCCTCCAGTAGACCTCCCTCACCATCTCCTGCACAACTCCAAAGCCAATGTCACATATTGTAGCTGTTTTCTTCGTTACGTTGGCATGGAGCCCCTTCAGTCTATGTGGACATGCTGTTCACAATGATTTCCCGTGAGGACACTGAGGCTATTCCTTCTTTCTCTTCGTCTCTGTTGTGGTTGATGAGAAGCCTATCAGGCTGATTTTTGTTCCTTTTATTTTATTTTTTATTGCTTTATTTTTAAAAAACTATATTTTCACTGATTTCAGAGAGGAAGAGAGAGGGAGAGAGAGAGAGAGAAACATCAATGATGAGAGAGAATCAGTGACCGGCTGCCTCCTGCACACCCCACACTGGGGATCAAGCCCACAACCCAAGCATGTGCCCTGACCAGGAATCAAACCGTGACCTCCTGGTTCATAGGTTGACACTCAACCACTGAATCACGTAGGCCAGGCTATATCACCTTTTCCATTTTCTCCCAGAATTCTTACTGTAGGGCTTTTGCCACTTCTTTTTTTATCCAATTTCTGTTTACTGCTGAACAATGATATTGCATAGTTATATGCCCTCCAACTCTGTTTTTCCTGCATTTCACAGTTGCCATCGTTTTTTCTTTGGGTTAATTTTTTTTTAATAATTATTGCTAATATTCTCAAAATGTTCTCTATGTATCTATTACACATCTGGCAATGTATTTCCAAATATATAAAAAGATCACTATTCCCCCCCTGCCCCCACTCCCCTTCTGTCCCCTCTATCACCTTGCTGTGATTTAGCAGGATTGCTCGCTACCCCTGGGGCCCTGGTGTCAACTTCGGACTTCCTGCCATCTTTCTTCTCCTTTGGCTTGCTCCTTTGTTTTCTGGAGTCTCTTTGTTCCTCCTTCTTGGGCTAGTCTTTCGTTTCACTGAATCGTATCCCTCACTCTGTTCCTAAGAAAAGGTGTGTGGGAGGTAGAACTTTTGAGTTCTTACATATCTGAAAATATCTTCATTCCACACTTACCCTTTGGGGATAAGTATAGAATTCTAGGATAAAAATAATTCTCACTCAGAACTTTGGGTGCCCAACACTGCCGTCCTCCGGCATCCATCCCATCCTGCTGTGGAGATGCCCGAAGCCACAGCTTCTCACTCCTTCACACATGACATGATATTTCTCTGTGGACGTTGGGAAGTTACTTCTTTTATCCTGGGATTCTAAAAAGCACAGCTACTGTCTTGGCTTTCTCCCACTCCATCCTACTGGACATTAGTGGGTACTTTCTATTTGGAAATTTTGTCCTTCACTTCTGGGGAACTTACTTACATTTATGATGGTGCAAAGTTCTCATATATTCCACACCCAGTTCCTTCTATTCATAACATCGCACGTTAGGATGGTGCATTAGTCACAATGAACCAATATTGACATGACATTTTTAACTAAATCTAATCTTTATTCAGATTTTCTTAGTTTTTTTCTCCAATGTCCTTTTTTTTTAAAAATATACTTTATTGATTTTTCACAGAGAGGAAGGGAGAGGGATAGAGAGTTAGAAACATCGATGAGAGAGAAACATTGATCAGCTGCCCCCTGCACACCCCCCACTGGGGATGTGCCCGCAACCAAGGTACATACCCTCGACCGGAATTGAACCCGGGACCTTTCAGTCCACAGGCTGACCCTCTATTCCCTGAGCCAAACCGGTTAGGGCCTTTTTTTTTTTTTTTTGTGGTTCTAGGATCTCATCCGGGTACTACATTATTTAGTTGTCATGCCCCTTTAGACTCCTCTTGGTTGTGACAATTTCTCAGATTTCCCTTGTTTTTGATAACTGTGAGAGTGGTGATGTGTTCTGCCTGGATATTTTGTAGAATGTTCCTCAGGTGGGATTTGTCTGATGTTTTTCTCATGATTAGACTTGGGTTATGGATTTTTGGGAGAAAGACCATAGAGATAAAGCACCATGCTCATCACATCATATCAAGGTTATCAACATGACTTATTTATTACTTCTGATATTGATCTTGGTCACCTGGCTAAGGTGTACTTGACAGGTTTCTGCACTGTGCGCCCCCCTCCCCCACACTGTACTCTTTGGAAGGTAGCCACTATAGGCAGCCCACACTTAAGATCTGGGGAGTTATGCTCCCCCTCCCTGAAGGCAGAGCATCTACACAAGATTATTTGGAATTTTTCTGTCTGGGAGATTTATCTATTCTCCCTCATTTACCTATTTATTCAATTATCTACTCATATCGGTATGGACTCATGGGTCTTTATTGTATACTTTTGGTTATAATACAATAACACGTCATTGCTTTTATTGCTCAAATTGTTCCAGCTTTGGCTATTGGGAGCTCTTTCATGTGGTCCCATGTAATTGTGTGTTCTCTCCCCCCATCACTTCCTTACTCTCTGGCACTATAAGATGCTCCTAGATCCTCTTGGATGGCTCCTGCCCCAGTTCTAGGACCAACCACTTCTCTAAGATGACCAAGTCCTTTTTATTGAAGAATGATATTAGAAACCAAGATCTGGGCACTGGGGTGTTTGTTGCTACCGGAATGTCTCAGTTGACAGCATAGATGTGTGTATACTAACCCATGTATGTACACATATTTATAAATATTTCTATATGTAACCATCTGTATCTGTATTAAGTTAAATATGAGTTCCCACTAATGTCTTCAACTGTAATTCATGGCCACATGGATCATTCTACCCATCTCTTGTTTATCTGTAAACATCTATAAGAAACCTGGCTCCCACCATCTGCCATCTATTTACTTAATTATTCAACTCCAGTATAAATACATGTATTGTCAATCACCCACTTTTTAAATAGGAATTCATTTTAGTTGTTCCCAAACTACTTAGTACATGTGTCCAGGATTCCATATAGGACTTTATGTCCCTCGATCCTAACAGTCCCTGCTCTGTTTCCAGCCTTCAGTTCTCCAAACTGAAATGTGAATTCTCACATCCATGGGAATTATTTTCCGTGGTTCTCAGTCCTGGAGGTCCACTGACAAAAAAAAATGCATCCATCCCAAGCTTCCCTTGAGTGACAAACTCCGATTCTACCAAAACCTGTGCCCTAAATGCTTGCCCAGGCATTGCAAAAGGCAGGGCTTGCCTTTGCTGGGAGAGAGGAGTGTGTCCTTACATTGACTCTCACTGTAGGCAAAGTTCTCAAAAGCTACTTTGGCTTCAGAGAGAGATAGAAGTATCCCTTAAATGGTGTGTTCCCATATCACCACACACCACACTGCCCAAGAAAACACTGCTATAAATAGCACTTGTTCTCCTCACAGTCCACCACAGCCCACTCAACCCCGACGGGATGGAGACATGGTGGAGGGAGGGAAAGGCAGAAAAACACATCAAAGGAGGAGAGGACAGGAAGAAAGACAAAGGGGAAAGGGTGGCTATAATGATAACATTTATAATTAATGAACTACCTACGTTTGCAAAGAACTTCCCCATGGTCTCATTTCATAAAGTATAAAAGCTTAAAAAAGTATATATTTAGTTCATTTAAACTATTATGGGTTAAATTGGCTTTTGTAGGTTTTGGATTTGGGGATAGTTACATGACCCACGCTGGGCGAATGGGAGCTGGCCAGGGGCTCTTGCTAGAACTGTTGGAAAAGAACATGCTCCCCTTGTGCTGGGTTGTAGCGTAAGTGCGGGTGGCTGCCCAACATACCTAGTCATTTGTTGGCTTAGTTGTTTGTACGCAAAGAGGAGCTGAAGGAAGTGCCCCCAAATGAATGTTAACAACCATTAATTTTAGGTGGTAGGATTATTGGTGATTATTTATAGTGGTTACACATTTATGTATTATACAGGGTGTCCCCCCAAAATGTATACACACTTTACTTTTTATTTATTTTTAAAATATATTTCTTTATTGACTTCAGAGAGGAAAGGGGAATGAGAGAGAGAAACATCAATGAGGGAGAATCATTGATCGGCTGCCTCCTGCACGCCCCCTACTGGGGATAGAACCCGCAACCTGGGCATGTGCCCTTGGCTGGAATCGAACCTGGGACCCTTCAGTCCACGGGCCGATGCTCTATCCACTGAGCAAAACCGGTTAGGGCTGTATACACACTTTAATAGCTGGTGGCTCAATTTTGAAAATGAACTATATTTTAATATATACAGTTTATCTAAAGTAGAGTATTACTTTATATTAACAGATTTCTGTTATAAGTTATTACTTTTAATAGTTTTAATATTACTTTATGGTACTATATTTATATATTTATACTATACTAGAGGCCTGGTGCACGGATTCATGCACTGGTGGGGTACTTCAGCCTGGTCTGTGGGGATCGGGCTGAAATCAGCAGTCTGATATCTCCTGAGGGGTCCTGTATTGCGAGAGGGCACAGGCCAGGCCAAGGGACCCAACCAGTGCACAGGGCCTCTAGTATGCATATAAGTCTTTGGTTATTCTCTTCCCACCAGTCTCTTAGGCTTTTATACACACACACACACACACACACACACACACACACACACACACACACTCTAGAGGCCTGGTGCACAAAATTCATGCACTGAGGGGGCGTTCCCTCAGCCCAGCCTGCGCCCTCTTGCAGTCTGGGACCCCTCGCTCCTTACCGCCTGCCTGCTTGCTGCTCCTTACTGCTCAGCTTGCTACTCCTTAACGCTGCTGCAGAGGTGGGAGAGGCTCCTGCCACAGCTGTGAGGCTGGCTTCTGGTGAGCCGCTCCCCCTGTAGGAGTACACTGACCACCAGGGGGCAGCTCCTGCATTGAGCATCTGCCCCCTGGTGGTCAGTGTGCATCATAGCAACCAGTCACTCCACAGGCTTATATATAGATAATATATTTTGAACATTTATTATTTCTATATCTATTATAATGTATAATATATAAACAATATAGAAAATATACTAACATGTTTATACACCTATCTATTATTATTTATATCTATAGCCCAGCGTCTGGCTGAGCGGTTCTCCCCCTGGGGGTCAGTGTGCATCAGTGAATGATCTGTCCACTGTTTGGCCGATTTGCATGTTAGGGTTTTATTATATAGGATAGAGATAAATAATAGATTAAAAAGATAAAAACATCTTTAAAAAATACTTTTATTGATTTCAGAGAGGAAAGAAGAGGGAGCGCGAGATAGAAACATCAATGATGAGAGATAATCATTGGTCAGCTGCCTCCTGCAGGCCCCACACTGGGGAGTGAGCCTGCAACCCAGGCATGTGCCCTGACTGGGAATTGAACCCTGACCTCTGGGTTAATAGGTCAATGCTCAACCACCGAGCCACGACGGCCAGCTCCACATGCCTTTATCACTCCCCTTGTTACTGTCTGAAACCCATTCCCTATGCTTGCAGGGCACGAATCCTTAATCCCAGGATAATCCAGTTTCCTGGAATAATTTTTTCAAAATAAAATATTTTACCTTTTCAAAGTAAAGTATGTAAGAAAAAGAAAAAAATCCAAAGCAAACCATTTAGGAACGAAGAGGTTCTACTGATTTTGTTCGTATCCCACCTGACCTCAGGCCTCCTGACAGAGCAGAGTGGAGAGCTGGGCGAGGCTCTGCCCTCACACAGGTGCTCTAACCTGGTGGGCGGGCAAGGCCCAGGGGGATGTGCCCGTCTTCTGTAAAGAACTCAGTGGGTTTGGACTGGCTTCGATGCTCTAGGTAGCCCTGCCAGAGAGAGGAACAGACCATAACCCCAGCACAAGAGGAACAGCCCATCCCAGCCCAGCCCTTTCTCGGTTGCCTCCTGCCACGTTGGTGAGGACTCCTGGGGATTCTGCACAGACTGGGATGCCCTCCCTGCCGTCACCAGCTCCAACCTGCTCTCTCCCACTGCAGACACAGCGCGGCTCAGGCCAGCCTGCTGCGTTTAACAAAACCCCCCAGAAACTCCAAGAGATGCCATTCATTCCGAAAGAAAACCACTTTTTACAATTGCAGCCAGAGCCCAGGGCTTCACACGGCTCTGAATCGCACGGTCTCTTTTCCAGAATAGGTTTCAGTCTTATCCCTGCATAACCCAAAGACCTATTAAAATATTTTCCTAAAAACAAAAGGGATTATCCCCACAGGAGCAATTTGCCTCCACCTCCACAGGAAATAGAGGAACTGGGAGAAAACGGCCAAACCCATGCCGTTTAGAATAGCAACGTGTCCCTTTCCTCGCCACGGCAGTCTTCAGAAATAGCGGGGGCCGCTTTCTGCACACTCCAGCCTACACCTGCTCGGAAACCAGGCTGAGGAGGGAAGAGGGGCTGGGGCTTGGCTGGCCCAGGACCATGGGAGAGGCCCAGGAGGAGGAGGGATGTCAGTGGCCACAGAACTTGACATCTTGCAGGGCAGAGAGGGACCGGGTCAGCCAGCCCGGGGATCGTGGGCAGTTCTAACCTCTGAGTGTTCATTATTTCATCTTGAACGGAGGCACCTGGAGTGGATGGCTGGCTCTCAGGGTCAGTGAGGCAAGGGGCTCGCTCCCCAGGTGTACGTTCTGTTTCCACAGGCTCCTTCCGGGATTGCATCACCGCTGTGCTGCCAGGACTCATCCTCCCTCCCCCACAGGCGCCTACACCAGCCGCCTCCCCCGCCGACCTCCTCAGTTTGAGATAACACCCTTTTGTTCTCCCTGTGACTCCACACCCAAGGGGAGAGGGAATGAGGAACCTATCTGATGAAGGTATGAGGTAGGAGGCGGCCTCTGTGTGCCTCTTGCCTCCCAGGGCCCCCGCCCAGTTCAGGAGGCCTCTGGGCTTGGCTTCCTGGCAGCGGAGGCTGGGGCACTGGGGGTGCTGAGGAGGCTGCTCATGGTGTAAGAATGGACCGTTTCTGCTGGGTTTGTGGAAATTTGAGGAGCAGTCAGAGGATGCTTCTGTCACCATGGACGTTCCCTGGCCCACATGACGTCTCCCCAAACGAGGGTCAAATACCTGTGAGTTTGTATATTACACACAGCTCCCCAGGTAGTTTTACATCGGATTGGTTTATTTTACACGTTAGCCCTGTGGGTGGTAATTATAGTTACCATCATAAGATGAGGAGACTAAGATAACTAGAGCTTAAGGAACATTATGTTCAGGGTCACAGTACCTGGGTGGCAAAGCTGAGGGTGGTGGTGGTGGGGTGGGGAGAATGTTCTCTTAAGTCTTCATCTTTCAGATTCATTAGGGCAGTGGTTCTCAACCTATGGGTCGCGACCCCTTTGGCGGTCGAATGACCCTTTCACAGGGGTTGCCTAAGACCATCCTGCATATCAGATATTTACATTATGATTCATAACATAACAACATTACAGTTATGAAGTAGCAACGAAAATAATTTTATGGTTGGGTCACAACATGAGGAATTGTATTTAAAGGGCCAGAAAGTTGAGAACCACTGCATTAGGGGTTTCCCAAGGAATCTTCCAGGGAGGAGGTGGGACTGTCTTTCGGAGGCTCCCCACCAGACCCACAGTCAGGTCTAAAGTTCTTATCATGGCATCCAGGATTTTGCAGAATCTTTTATTTTTTGTTTTATTTTGCGGAATTTTGCCTCTGCCTTCCTTGCCCACCCCCTCATCTGCTCTTGGTCCCCAGACCCACTGAGCTCTAGCTACTAAGGGCTCCGACTATTGCCCTGACCATGTTATGCGTGCCCACACCGGTGACCGCTTTGAACGTGCTGTTGTCTCTGCCTGAGTGCCCCCTGCCGCCTCTCTTAAAGAACTCCTATTCATCCTTCAAGACCCTCCTCAGAAGCCAGATGCCGTGTCACAGCCTTGCAGACTCCCCAGACAGAGTTGGTTGCTCTGTGCTCCAAGGCACAGGGTTCCTTCCCTGGCTCAGCACCCAGCAGGGTAATTATTAGGATTTGCATGCTCACCTTCCTCCTCGCTGCTCCTGCAGGGCCGGGACTGTCATTCACCTTTGTAAACAGGCCAGGCCCTAATGATTCCTCGGGCAATACTTGTGTAAGAATGAACACCGTCTCTGTTGGGTTTGTGGAATTTTGAGTAGCAGTGAGAGAATGCTGCTGTCACCATGGACGTTCCATGGCCCATAGTGACGTCTTCCCAGACGAGAGTCATATAGCTGTGGGTTTGTGCATGACACAACACCAGTACCACACTCCCCAGGTAGTTTTACATCTGATTGGTTTATTTTACACGTTTGCCCTATGGGTGGTTATTGTAGTTACCATCGTAAGATGAGGAGACTAAGATAACTAGAGCTTAAGCAACATTATGTTCAGGATGACAGTACATGCCCGGCAAAACTGGGGGGTTCACGACCTCTGCCTACATCAGAGCTTCTCAATAAGTGGTCTTTAAATGAGCAGATCAGCATCACCTGCGAATGGTTAGAAATGCAAATTATTGGGCCCCACCTCAGGTCTACTGAATCAGAACTTCTAAGCGTAGGCCCAACAATGGGTTTTAGCTAGCCCTGCAGGTGGTTCTGTGACACTCTAAGTTCCACAGCCCTGGCCTGTAGCCCAACTGCTCCCGTGGCTGCCAAGAGCCAGCCAGAGGAGGGCGCTCCAAGGCAAACTTTCACTTTGGACTGTCAGCAGCTGGGATGGGAACCTGGCAGGGAGGGCAGGAGGGAAGAAACACAGGGGCTGGGAGTTTGGAGCCAGAGTTCTAGTACCACCCGTTCTACAATGATTGGCTGAGGATTTTGAGCACCACTCCGGGCCTCACTTTTCTCATCTGTAAAATGAGGATGTTGACTAAATGATCTCACCTCTAATTTCCCTTTATGTTCTATTATTTAGCCCTCCGAAGGATGAGTATTTATTTTTCATGGATTTTCCCCGTACGTGGAAACTGGTAGCCCCAGTTCCAAATCCTTGCCCCAGCTATGTGAAGCTTGGTTCTACTGGTTTCATGTGGACCTGAAGGCTCACCCTGGAGCCCACCCAGTGGTGGGTGGGGCTGTGCCCATGAGGTACGTGGTGGGGCCCAGCATTTAACTGGCAGCTGGAAAATCTCCTGGGCACATAAGACTGAAGAGAAGGAAGGACCTTTTTTGTCCCTTTTGAGATTATTATAAAATTCGAGGCAAGTAATTGCATTTTAAGGCAGAGCCCTGAACCAGAAAGGTGAGAAGAAGAATTTTAATCACTCGGGACCTGGATGTCAGCGGGAGAAGCCTGGTGGGGCTGTGGGAACGTGAGTAGTTTTAGAATATTTGATCAACGAATACTCAAAACCACGGGAGCCAGATAAACAGCCCGAGGGTCTGTCACATCAGTATCATACCCAGGGGAGACTGTCAGCGGGAGGTTTCCAGAGCCCAGGAAACGATGGAAAAATGCAGGACGTCGGTGTCGCCCGGGGGCCTTAGGTTCATAGACAAAGAAAGTGGTTCTGGAGCAAGGCCCCAGGCAGAGCAGGGCGGCTGTCAGAGGCAGCTCGCGGAGGATGCAGCTCTCAGCGGCAGTGGGCAGGAAGCTGGCTGCCTCCTAGACTGAGCACCAGTGGAACTACACATCAGTAAACAACACGTGTGCATCCCAAACCCATCCAAGTGTACACATCAAATATCTCCAGCTTTTTGTATGTCAATCAGACTTCAATAAAATGGGTTAAAAAAGAAGAATATGGGTGTGAATTTGCCTGCAGTTATAGCTTCTAATATACCCTTCACATCAGCAACACATTGTCAATAGTTATTATTGCAACAGGTACCCTGGATCCGTGTAAACACCTTCTTTTCATGGCCACCGTCTTTGCCCATCTGAGCCTCCCACTGTGGGCCTGGTAGTTGAGTTCAACTTGGGACCTGCTGACCTGCCTCAGTGGCCCTGAGTCTTCCCAGGAGCCAGGGGACTTGAGGGGTTGGGAAGACCCAGGCATAGGTTAGGGTTCCTGGAACTGGGTCTCTCTCTTCTGCCATGGTTTGCTCCTGTCTCACTTGCCTGCAAGACTTGGATTACAGGATTCTTCTATATATGTTCAGAATGGATTTCAATTTCACTCCTTAGACTCTCCTAAGCATCCTGCTCTCCGGCTTATATGACTTCACAGACTGCTGAGTACTCATTTCCAGTGCTGTCTTCCATCCAAAGATTGGACAGGTCTGAACACTTTGGTCCTTTAACTGTGCCTGAGGTGGTGCAGGGGAGATGTGGGCTACAGTCTGAACAACCTGATGCAATCTAGCTGTGGGCCCTTTGGCAAGTCATTTTGCTACTCTGGGCCTCAGTTGTATTGTCTGTAAAATGGGAATGTTGCTTCAGATGCCCTCTGAGGTCTTCTAGCCCTCACATTCTGAGACTCTGGAGTCTACCTTGGCCAAAACAGAAGGCTCAGGGGCCCTGTCCATTACTGCACACGTGCCCAGGTAGGAGGTAGAAGGGAGTACATGCAGTGTCACGACAGTGGGGAGGACTTGGAGTCAGATGAGTACTTGCCCTTCATGGACTTGGATTTGAGGAGCACCTGTTGGGTGGGTCCTGGCTGGAAACGGCGAGACGACTCCTCCAGACTTCCCCCTGCCTGAAGGGTTGCCTCACAGGCTATTGCTTAACTCGCCTTAACCACTTTCCAGGGTGGGGCAGGGAAGGGCAGATGGGTAGCAGCTGATGCAATAGCCATTTGCAAGCCTGTGTTGTTCTTCGAGGACTAAGCATAGGTCAGCTGGCTGGGCCAACCGGGCTGCAGCTGTAAGGCCTGCTCTTTGCACAGTTTCAGCTTTCTCTTCTCTCCTTGACTTGTCCTCATTACTTAAATGGGGTTCACTCTCTTGTCATCAGAGGCAGTGATTTATAGTTTATGTGAGGATTAACCCACATCCATTTACTTGTGGTGCTCTTTAACCTGGACCCGAAAAGAATATCCTTGACTGCTAGGAATGCATGTGTGCACAGGTACACACACACACACACACACACACACACAGTGAGGACACCCAGCACCGGATGGCTGTTCTGAGAATCTGCTTCTACTAGACCATACTTCCCACAAGCTCTTCCAGAAGGAAATGGATCCAGTTAGAAGCATCAGAAAGCTGAGAAGATTTGGAAATTTCCTCTGTAGAGCCAAAGCTTCCAAATATGCCCTAGGGCAGTGGTTCTCAACCTTCCTAATGCCACGACCCTTTAACACAGTTCCTCATGTTGTGGTGACCCCAATTTCATTGTTACAAATTGAACATAAGTAAAGCATAGTGATTAACCACAAAAACAATATGTAATTATATATGTGTTTTCTGATGGTCTTAGGCGACCCCTGTGAAAGGGTCGTCGACCCCCAAAGGAGTCGAGACCCACAGGTTGAGAACCGCTGCCCTAGGGAATGCCATTTCTATTCAAGGCCTCACCTATCAAATATAAAGAGACTCCTGTCTACTTTTTCTCACAGGGATCTGGATGCCTAGAACACAATAACTCTTTTAATCTTTTAAGTTTAAAAAAAGAGCCTGTGAGGGGGGAAAAAGAGAAGGTGCATCAAGTCCTTGACAAAAAGAAAATTGCTCAATATTGTACCCAAACTAGCTTGATAATGAGCAACTATACTCCATCATACACTGCAAAGAGCTGGGTCTTAACTAAATTCATGCTTCAAGGCTGTGCATTCCCTGCAGACAGCTCAAGAAGGAAGGCTAGCCCTGGCCAGTTTACTCAGTAGTTAGCGTGTTGGCCTGTGTACTGAAGGGTCTCAGGTTTGATTCCCGGTCAAGGTTTTCCTTGGTTGCGGTTTTCCCCAGCCCCAGTAGGGGTGTGTAAAAGAGGCAACCAATCCATGTGTGTCTCTCACATCCATGTTTCTCCCTCTCTCTTTCCTTCTCCTCCCTCCTTTCCACTCTCTCTAGAAATCAATGGAAAAAATATCTTGGGGCCCTGGCCGGTTTGGCTCAGTGGATAGAGTGTCAGCCTGTGGACTCAGGGGTCCCAGGTTCGATTCCAGTCAAGGGCATGTACCTTGGTTGAGGGCACATCCCCAGGAAGGAGTGTGCAGGAGGCAGCTGATCGACGTTTCTCTCTCATCGATGTTTATAAGTCTCTGTCCCTCTCCCCTCCTCTCTGTAAAAAATCAATAAAATACATTTAAAAAATATCTTGGGGTGAGGATTAAAAAAAAAAGAAAAAAAAGAAGAGAGTCTAAACATAGTTAGGCCCCATGTCATTAATGATCGCCATCACTTACTTTCCCCTTTGATGTGCCAGGCCTCATGCTACATGATTTACATGAATTATCACACTTCACCCTCACAAAAACCCTATGAGATTGACTATGTTCTCCCTCACTTGACAGCTGTAGGAAGAGAAGTTTAAGTAACTCGCCAGAGGACACGGAGCTGGTAAGTGTATAGCCACGTTGCTAACCTGGTTCCCCTGGCTCTGGAGCCTATCCTCGCACCATCTGGAAAACCCACATGCGTGTACAGATAGAGAAGTTAAGTGAATAGAATCCTTCAAACTCTTAGAGGATCGCCGTTTCCACAATGTTCTCTAAATCCCGAACCCCACTCTAACTTCAGTCAATAAAACCCATAACTTTACTTTTCTGGAGTTTGTTTTAGGTCCACATCTTAAGGAACATATTTTTGGAATATAACACAGAGGCGTTGTTCTCTGGGAAGGGTCACTCCTGAAACTTTCATCAAAGCAGTTCATTCCGATTTGATTAATTCTGTTGACAGGTAACGATGGACTTATTTTCTTCCTGGTATTGAGTAACTAAATTTAGAAAGGAGCTTTGGGCAAGGTAGTTTATAATTTAAGTATGAGTTTTATAATTATTCATTTGTTTATATCTATTTATACATAATCAAATTTAATCAGATGGACCACTCCAAGGAGGGAAATTACAGTGTTATCACGGCGGAGCAGGAGTTGGGTGCTTTCTCCTCGCATCAGCCATCAACTTGATTTATAGATGTTTTATCTCATTAACCTTTATGTCGTGGAGCTAATTGGTGAATCTGGGAACTGCAAAACATGCTTGAAGCAATCACGTAGCTCTTTAACTTCGATGTGCACCAAATTAAAATGGACCCAATTACTCTGAATCATAGAAGGCATCTTTTGAAAGGCTTTCCTGCCTCCATATGAAATGGCTCATTGGAATGGAAATCGAACTTGTTGTGGACCCTGACTTTCTTTTAATTTAGTTTTTCTTTC
>NW_006293779.1:4804699-4809582 GCF_000327345.1 Myotis davidii | reverse complement strand
GAGAGAGAGAAAAAGGAGAGAGAGAGAAAGAGAAAGAGAGAGAGAGAGAGAGAGAGGGAGAGAGAGAGAGAGAGAGAAACATCAATTGGCTGCCTCTCATGACTGGGGATGGAGCTGGAAACCTGGGCATGTGCTCTAACTGGGAATCAAACCAGCGACCCTTGGGTGTACAGGACGATGTTCAACCAACCGGCCAGGGCAACCCTGGTTTTCTCTATGGCCGAACCCCATATTACTTAAAACAATTTGAATTTTTCAAAAGCTCTTGCTTCACAGAGAGACAAACATATACAGATGGTTGTGATGATCCCTGTTTGGATAAGGTTGTCCCAGGGGGGTCCTGAGGATTGTGCTGCCTACCTTCCCCTCCTCAGGGCAGCCGCGTGGGAACCAGCCCTGTTCCGGAGGCTGCATCACGAGCATGGAGAAGGTCCCTTCGGTATGGACAGCGCTGCAGACATCCTTTGGTTTCCCTTCCCTGTTCTCACTTCCGGAACCAAGACCCTGAGGCCCACGTAGTTACAGCCTTCTTCCCTCCTGGCCTTCAGTGGGAGGACCCTGGGCTGCTTGGCTCCTCCATCTCTTGTGGCTTGAAAAAAATATGTGGTTGATTTTTTAAAAAAAATAGGATGATAGCTGGAAATTGAACAGGTTAAATTAATGTACATGAGAAAAGCCACCAAGTAACTCTCTGTGAAAATAGGCTGAGTACAGCTGTTAACTGGGACTTCACGTGAGAAAAATGGCCACTTCAAGAAACTTATTAAACATTTACATTATTTTTAAGGCACTTGAAGTTCAACTTATGTGTTTTTTGTTGTTGTTGTTTTTTAATAGGACACCGCAAGAGGATGGACCTCACAAGGGAGAAAGAAGGTTCAGGTTTATTCAAGTTACACTTCAAATAATTTTCTGAGAGAAGAAAGTAATTTGGGTAAAAAAATCTAAGGTGATGACTTGCAGTGGGGCTTTCTGAATTTGCATGGTCTTAGAACAGGCCTGTGAAGGGTAAGGAGTCATAGAGAGGGGCCTTGGGTGAAACATCAGGTGGGGCCTTTACCTCCCTTGGATTTGTGGGCAAAGGGAGGTTTCTTTTTTTCTTTCTTTTCATTTTATTAATTAGTAAACTTAATTTTTTAAAAGTTGATATTAGAGATGGAGAGAGAAACATTGATGTGTATGAGAGAGAGAAACATCAGTCAGTGGCTCCCACATGCACCCCTGCTGGGGATTAAACCTGCAACCTGGTTTTGCGCCCTGACCGGGAATCGAACCTGCCACCTTCTGGTGGATGGGACAACAGTTCAACCAACGGAGCCACACAGCCACAGCTCAAGTGAGGTTTCTTATGGGGTGATTTCCCATAAACAGCAAACCCCTTGCTGGAGTACTGTGACACCAGACTTCAGTTTCTTTCCTCGGTTTAGTTTGAAAATGGACTACACTGTTAACACACAGAAGGATTTTGTGTGGGTTCTTGCTCCTGAAGTGCCAAACTGATGCCGTTCTAATGCCGTTGGACGTGTCTCCCAGCTGAGTGACTCAGCCTTGGCCCATGGACCCTCCACAGGCTCTCCCTCCCTCAGGGGTGCAGGTGTGTCCCCACCTCTGTCTAAGGCCAGGAAACTAACCACAATCTCCTGGCGATGGCACTCGGGCTCCTGCCTTGGAGGCAAACAGAGTGAGACACAGGCAGGCAGGATCCCAAACCACAGAAGCTCAAGTTAGGTCATCCTCCCGCACATGACAGCTGAGCGACTCGCTCAGTCAACAGCAAGAAGTACAGACTCCTTCAAAAATGGCTTCAAAAGACTGGGACTCTGCCTGGCTATGGTGACTGGCCACTGAGTGCCATTCTAAAGCATTGGAGAGAGTTAATTAGCCAATCCTTTCAACCAGCTAAGAAGGGTGCGATGGCACAGTCACAGCAGGACAGCTGAGTCCGGAAGTTCAAATCACTTGTCTGGTTGCCAGTAAAGTAACGTGTCTGACCTCTTGTTCCCTCCTCATGTGCAACTGGCAACTCGTAGGACTGCGTGCTGGACAGGAACCATCTTTCGACATAGGAGTGTCCCTCTGTGGGACCAGGCTCTCTGGGACAGTTAGAAATTGGGTTGAGGATCAGGCTAGGGCGGAGGAAGCAATAATGCAAATGGTTATTACTGTGAAAATAGTTACTCATGGGTGTGTTGGCATGACTGGTATGGCCGTTAACATGGTCATTTCACGTTTCCTGAAACGAGGGATTCAGCCCAAGGTGAAGGTAGATGAGTCCTTGGGAATGCACACTTACATTTGCTCAGTTCACTTGTGGGAATCAAGCAAATGGAGTTGCCCGACGAGAACAATGACACGGCTTTCGAAGGCATTTTCTCATGTTCACAGTGTATTTAAGAGAATCATTAAGAAAAAGGGCCTGGAGTTTTGAAGAAATGTCAATAATCAGCCCAATTTTTTCCTAGGGCAGGACGAGAATGGATTTATTTGAGCGGAAATCCTAACATCTATTGTCAGGATTTCTATCCAAAAAGTCTGGACAATGCGACACACAGGAAAAACAAACTGAAACATTTTCTGTTCTAGACGGGCATCCCTGAAGAGTAAGCGTAGCCATCACTTCGGACATGAGTTACTGGTCCATTCCTCTAAGGCTAGTTAATAACAAAGGCTGCTTGTTCCCTGTGGGATTTAACATTTCCCCAGCACTGCCTGGTTCGTGGAATCACTCCTGTAGACCAGATGACTTATTTCCGGACCTGGGCTTCTCTGGCCACCTACCTCCCATTGGCTGTTCCAGTCCCTGGTTCTAGTAGAAGACATACCTGAGAAGGCCACTGTATTTCTTGGTTGCATTTCCATGTAGCCTTTTAATGTTCACAGATGAGAAACTTAACACACTCCTGCCTCAAATGGCCATGAGTTCTGCTCTGGGCAGAGGGGGGCTGAGGACCGGCCTAGTAGTTAGCGTCAAGTTAGGGAGGTTACTGGCCCCAGGTTGGCCTCATGCCCTGGCTCCAGAAACTCGATGCTTCCCTTGTCATATATTTATTGAGTACCTACTATGTGCCAGACCCACAAAACCTGCCCTTCTCTAACTTTTTCATGTTACGGAACTGAGTCTCACCCTCCCATTCCCAAGTATCAACCTTGGTTCACTGATCAGTGAGTCATTTCTTCTAGAACAATGTTTCTCAAACTTTAACGTGACTACAAATCACCCGGGGACCTTGTTAAACTGCAATTCTGATTCGGTGGGTCTGGGTGGGGCCCAGGATTCTGGGTTCAGAACAAGCTCCCAAATGCTGCTGCCGGGAAAGCTGCCCGGATTCCACTTGGAGTGGCAAGGCAGTGCCGCCAGCAGCATCCTCGCCACCTGCACGTTTCTGTTAGGGAAACAGAATAGCAGGCCTCACTCCAGAAGCACCTGCTCAGAATCTGCCCTTCGACAAGATCCCCAGGACATGAGGAGCCCTGATTCCCAAAGCACTGGCAACATCAGAAGCACCAGGAAGGAATTACCATATAAAGCACCGGTGGCTCTCCCCGCCTGCCTTGCCACTGAACCCCATTCGCTGGCAGAGCCCCAGGTGATTGGGGTGGATAGCAGGTTTAAATGCTTCAAAGAGCATGTTGGGGGGGGGGGGTCTTCCTAGTCATGGGGCTTCACAGTGGGGAGGCTTTAGAGATGATCTAATGACAATTATCTGAGGTTGTGTGCTCCTCTGAAGTTATTATCACGCACGTCCCACATAGGAGACCCGGGCCAGGTGCTTGCCCAGGGTCACGTGGTTAGTAACCAGCGGAGCCAGGCCTCCAGAGCCCATGTGATTCTTCCACCGCAGCGCCTGTCCTGGGCCGCAGTCTGCCCAGCTTCCCGCCCGTCTCAGGAATGCATCTCCTTGACCGTGATCCAAATCTTCCCCTCCCCCGTTGGAGTTTCAGTCCATTACCTGCAAACCTCCACGCCCTCACAGATGCTTTTCTTTGGCACCCATAAATGCCGTCCTCTCCCCACCCACGTCACTCACTAACCAAACCACATGTTTAATTGGTTGATTTTCCCCAAAGACTGATTCTGTCAGCCTTTTGATAATGTGTGCGGCTCTCCTTGGGCAGGTGAGGTATGTGGGTGGGAAGGGTGTTGTCTGCTGGACTTCCATCCATCTTTCAGGAAGGCAGTTAAGCTTCCTGCTCTTTGTCTTCTGTCTCCACGCCTCTTGCTGTGTTCTGCAGCCTTCTGGAATGCATGTGAGCCTCCACTCTCTGTATTTACAGCTTCAGGACTTCCTCATTCTCCTAAATTGGCCATGTTCTCCCCTCCTGTCTCTACCCAGGCAGGTGCTGCTCACAGTGCAAAGTTAAATGGACATCTCTGGAATTTATGGTCTAAGATAGGGGTCTTCACTAAGATAGGAGTCCACAAATCTCTAGCCTGATACTTTCAAACTTGAGAGTACATTGGAATCTCCTAAGGAGTTTTTTAAAAAAGTCCAGACTGCACTCAGATCCATTAAGGTAAAGATCCTGGGGGTGGGAGGCAGGGATCAGTAGGTTATAAAGCTCCCCAGGTGATTCCAACGGGCAGCCAGGCTGAGCACCCTGGAGAGCAGGCGACATTGCTTCTGGATAGGCAGATGCGCATTCCCTGGGCGAGCTGAGCCATAGCTTTTAGCCCAGTGGTTCTCAACCTTGGCTGCACATTAGAATCACCTGAGAATCTTTTCAAAATCCTGATTTCTGGGCCTCATCCTCCGGAAATTCTGTTTCTTTGTTATGGGGTGGGGCCACAAGGGCAGCAGCAGGCAAGCAGAATTTCTGGAGGATGAGGCCCAGAAATCAGGATTTTAAAAAGATTCCCAGGTGATTCTAATGTGCAGCCAAGG
>NW_006293779.1:4799049-4804427 GCF_000327345.1 Myotis davidii | reverse complement strand
GTTTCTATTCTTTCCCCAGTTCCTCCGCTCTCCCTGTCTCCAGTGTCCTGGGAGGGGAGGTAGGATTGAAGAGACAGAGAATGGCTGGAGGCAGGGTTCTCACATGACAGAAGGGGCTCTGTTCATATTTGTCAAAATGAGCGGGGAGCCTCCTTGTGTTAGGAGCTCCTGTTTGGGGGGAGTCTGGGGGGTGATATAGTGAGATTCAGAAGCTCTGGCCCTCAAGGGACCTAGATGCCTGGGGCTGGCTGACCAATGATCTGAGGAGTGAGGGAAGCATAATAGGTGCGGTGAGAGGAATGTGTGGGGAGGAGGTGGATGGGGTGGGGAGTGGGAAGTTAGCAGAGATTTCATCCAGAAAGGGACCCATACTCAGCACAGCGCAGTGGGGACAGATGGGGCTGAAATAGGAGGCAGAGGCCAGATTGTGGAAGGTGATTGAATCCCAGCGCTGAGTTCCGGGAATGCAGTGTTGGCCCATACAACACAGGCCCTGTGTCTTAAGTCCTGCAAGAGTAGATATTCAATAAACGTGCTCTTCCTCCGTCTGGTTTCCTGGGCTGCGAATCCAGGTGAGATAGCTGTACCTTTTCCTCCCTTCAGCACCTCTCCCGCCCAAAGAAGATGCCACCCCACCCTTTCAACTCGGGCTGTCGTAATTGTTCTGTACTTTGATAAGGCGCAAAGGGCTCATTATGTAAATTCAGGGGGAAAACCCTCCAAATTATGAATTACATCCGTATTAATAAACATTTTAATTAACACTTACCAACTGCCAACAGTGTGTTAGGTGTAAGTAACAGGTGGATGTAGGCGGAAGTAAGGAGACGAGAAAGCCACTACTTCATTTCTACTTCAGGAATTTCAAGAAACAATTCAGCCCTCGCCACTCTCACTCAGTGGATTGAGTGTCAGCCTGTGGAGCAAAGGGTCCTGGGTTCAATTCTGGTCAAGGCCATGTACCTTGGTTGCAGGCTCCTCCCCAGCCCGGACTCTGGCCTTGGTCGGGGCTCCTGCAGGAGGCAACCAATCGATGTGTTTCTCTTACATCGGTGTTTCTCTCTGTCTTTTCCTCTCTCTTCCACTCTCCCTAAAAATCAATGGACAGATATCCTCTGGTGAGGATTAACAACAACAAAATAGAAACAATTCATATGCTTATCTCTTCTTAAGAGCAAACTTGTAAATTCTACTGAACTCTGAAACTATCGACAATACACAAATATTTAACTTTGCCATTTCGATGTAAATATTTAGTAATAAATTAACATTTGTAGGGTGCCTCTCATTTTAGACTCATTCATTAATTCAATTCATGTATTCAACAGGTATTTAATAGATGTAGCAAGCATTGTTCTAGGCACCAGGATACAGCAATGGGTGAATAGGACAAGTCCTTGATCTTAAAAAGTTTACATTCTGGTGAACAAAGACAGACAATAAGGAAATCAACAAGTAATATGAAGTGGTGATAAATGTTATAGGAAAACGTAAAGCAGGGTGTGTGTGTGTGTGTGTGTGTGTGTGTTAGGTGGCATTTGAGTGACAGGGTTTTCTGATGGCTTAGATTTAGGGTGTGAGAGAAAGAAGTGTCAAGTTGGCTCCTAGGTTTTTTACTTGAGCAACTGGAAAAATGGAATTTCCATGTACTGATACTAGGGAAGCCTGTGGGGTGCAAAGCAGGATTTGGAATTGGATTTTGGACATGTGAGGTCACATAGGTGAGGACATAGGTGGTTCAGTACACCGAGCTGGAGTTCGGAGGAAAGGTTGGAACTGGAGATATAAATTTAGAAGTTTTCAGCCTGTAGATTTTTTTTAAAACTAGGAACGTAGGTGTGACCATCAAGGGAATGAGTGTGGACAGAGAAGAGATCCAGGGCCTGAGCCCTGGGTGTGCCTCTTTTGAGAGGTCTGTGAAGTGGAGAAAGAATCATTGATGAGGTAGAAGGAGACCCAAGACAGTGAACACCTGGACACCCCGTGAAGTCAGAGTTTCAAGGAGGAGAGAGTGAGCGACTGTGTAAAATGACACTGATAGATGCAGAGTAAAAGGAGGCCCCAGAACTGACCATGGGTTTGGTATCGTGGAGGTCACTGGGGGCTTTTCAAGAGTGGATTCTATGGAGGGTGGGGGAGGAGGCAAAAGTTTGATGACAGACTCTCAGAGAGAGATACTGTCTTAGTCTGTGCAGGCTGCTAGAACAAAATACCGTAATGGGGTGGCTCATAAACAGCAGGCACTTATTTTTCAAAGTTCTGGAGGCTAGGAGTCAGTGTGCTAGCATGTTCCAAGGTTCTGGTAAGGCCCTCCCCACTGACTGCAGATGCTGAATTTTTGTAGTATCTTCACATTGTAGAGGGGGTAAAGGAGCTCTCTGGGGTCTCTTATAAGGGCACTAATCCCATTCATGAGGCCTCTGCTCTCATGACTTAATCACCTCCAAAATCTCCCCCTTCCAAATACCATCACATTGGGGATTAGGTTTCAACACATGAATTTTGGGGGGACACAGACATTCAGTCTACGCAGATACTCCATAACCTTGGTCCTGAATTATTTCTGAAATGCTGTTTCCTGTCTCTGAGGCAGCCCAGGCCTTAAGTGGTTTTCTGCTCTAGCCTGTTCCTGCTGTTGCTGATAAGGTGCCTACAGGGCTATGTCCTGACTGGACCAGGCCTTTGCAGGCTGAGACATAGTGAGAAGTATGGGAGAAAGTTCTAGGACCTTGAGGGGTGGGGTTTGAAACTTCAAACTAGAATAAAGGCAATGGGGCTGGAGAAGAATGTGGCCATTCCTTAGTTCAGACCTTCTGTGACCTGCGGAGTCCAAGGCTCTGAGACCATTCTCAACACGTGAAGCTTTATTTTACACAGGGAGCTCCTGATACAGGTTGCATTTGAATGACGATTCCATGATTTAAAGTAAAGCTTAAAATCCACTAAAATCTAATCCAGTGACTGTGCATTAGACTATGGCTTCTACATATCATCTACAAAAAGGAAGCAGAATTTGGGGAGAAATGACTAATTTCAGGTCTGGGTCAGGGAAAGTACAAGGTTGACCTGATATAGCTGGTGACAGGAAGCAGGGAAGGGAGTGTGTTCAAGAACATTGGACCAGCTTGAAGGGGCTCCCAAAGGCAATAGCAGCTTGGAGCTGTGGCTGATTTGGGAAAATTTGACTGTCAAAAATATTAATGAACATGGTTGATTACAAAAACAATGATTAAAAATCCATTATAGTGATACTAAAATAATGAAATTACAGAAAGGGGAAAAACTTCTTTGTTCCTATTGGAAGTGACTCTTACAGAAGTGACTCTTCTTACTTGAATATTAAAGAGAAAAAAGATAACACATATCCTGCCTTTTTAGGAGGAACAATAATTCAGTCTCAATTGATAGGAAGCTCTTCTTTATAGAAGAAAACTAGCTAATAAATGAAGAAGGAATCATATAAGTTAGAAAATAGCTACTGTGTACCCTAAATGTAATTACTGAGTCAGAGAAATGATCAATGGATGCTAAAATCATGAGGAAAGGTTGTTGGGGAACAGGATATTTTCATATGCCAAAATATTACCCTACAGAAAACTGCAAAGAGAGAAAAAAATATCTATTTTTACCATGCAGAGATCTAGAGTTCATCCAAGTTAGCACTAGCAGCTGACATTCTGGACCTTCTGATATACTGCAACATGAAGTTGAGAGCATCACCTATGACATCCTCTTGTCAAAAATATTTTAACATGTTAAGCACCCAGTCAGTCACTGGTGACTGACACTATACTTTCCGTCCAGAAGAAAAAACAGGCTGGGCGCTTAACGTGTTAAGTGGAATCTACTCAAGAATTTAGATTTGCCTCCTAATTTACAGGAAATACAGAGACTAGAAGAACAAATAAAATGACACCATAAAAAACAACAACAATCAGACAAATCCAGAATATGGGAGAGTCCATGAGAAACTAGCTCAGTCTTTTTAAAAATTCAGTGTCATTAAAAAGTAAGCAAGGGGTTTTGTTTTAGATTGGAAAGAGAGTAAAGATCTATAACATCTAATGGTAGTTATTGAACTTGGATTAGATACTGTTTTGTTGAAACCAGGTATAAAAGGCAATTTGAATATGGTGAGGGTATTATAAAACTATTATTAATTTTTAAGGAATGAAAATAGTACATATTATAGTTATAATCTTATATTTTAAAAATATGTTTTATTGATTTTTTACAGAGAGGAAGGGAGAGAGATAGAGAGTTAGAAACATCGATCAGCTGCCTCCCGCACATCTCCCACTAGGGATGTGCCCACAACCAAGGTACATGCCCTTGACCAGAATCGAACCTGGGACCCTTCAGTCTGCAGGCCGACGCTCTATCCACTGAGCCAAACCGGTTTCGGCTATCATCTTATTTTTGAGAGATACATACTTAAGTAATTAAGGATACTTAATACTTAGGGTTGAAAGGTTGTTATGTCTGCAATTTATTTTCAAACAGCTTAGGAAAAACACTATATATATTTAATGTTTATATAAAACACTATAAATATATTTTATACATTATTTAATTCAATATACACAGATACATACTATTAACATTTGTTAAATTAGTTATATGGTTTGTTTACTGTACTATGCTGTCGACTTACTGATATATTTAAAATGCATCTTTATAGACAATCATGGTGGGGAAACTCATTTTATGGGCTCTCAGCCTCATCCCTGGCATCTGGGTCTCTTAAAAGACCACAGGTAAGTGATGCCCCCTCAGGGATGAGAACTACTGGCCCAAGGCCCACATTGAGCATGAAACTGAGGTCTAAAGAGTTGAACTGAGTTTCCAAGGAGCAGAACGAAGACTAGAATTCATGTTCCTAGCAGAAAGACACACACACACACACACCCCAGCAGCCATGTCTACACAGGGGCCTCTCATGCCAACTGTACTTCAGGGAGAAGCTGCATGGAAAGCGCCTAACTCTGACCCAGAAGGAGTGAGCCAGAGCCTGGCGTGCCAGCCCTGAACGCTAACAAAGCCTCCATCAAAAGGAAGGGGACGCAAACCCCCCTCACCACAAACACAAAACACCTGGCAAGTACAGCGCACAGGTGGAAGCAGGTCCGACCCCAGTTTACATCGGAGGGGCGTGGCTGCGGGCCACTTCAGACCGCCTCTTCCGGAACAGGCCTGTGCCCCGGAAGTAGTTTGCTGAGGGACCTTGGGCCGCTGAAGGAGGCTGTGGTGGTGCCGTCACCATGTTTCTGTCGGCTGTCTCCTGTAAGTGGGGCCGGAGAACGCGGCGGCGGCCAGGCCTGCGGCGAGGGCGGGGGCAGCGACAGGCAGGCCCCGCCTGGCAGGCCCCGGGAAAGGGG
>NW_006293779.1:4791811-4798978 GCF_000327345.1 Myotis davidii | reverse complement strand
TCCCGGCATGCCCCGCGCGCGTCCTTGCGGGCGAGTGGGCCTCGGCGGCTGCGGGGCACCTCGGGGTCTGGCTATGGTTCGCTGGACCTTTCCCGCCCTCGGTAGGGGTGTGTCAGCAGAACCACTGGTTGTTCGGACTGGGAAAACCTCAGAACGTCCAGTCCATTTGTTCCGAACCCTAAAGAGAAGGACACGGCGTCCGAGAGGGGCAGTGCGTTGCGCAGGTCGTGCAGCGGGGCTGACTCCCAAGACAGTGCTCTTCCCCGCACCAGGCTGACGGCCCAGCTAGGTTGTCCCCTCCGCCACCTGCTTAACTTGTCAGACAAGACTCTGTTCCAGTGCAAATGTTTGCCCTTAGAAAGGGGATAAAGGGAGCAGTTGTCACTCTAGAAAGGTTTGAAAGGCGGTCCACCTGAGTGTGTGCAGAGCATTACATCCAGAACCGTGTGGGTCTGGATCTTTATCTTCTGTTAGAAAATCCTAACCAGACCCCGCGTAGCTGGGAGTAGTTACCTGAGTGACAGCCCCTGGCGTTCTTCGTGACCTAAATATTTTTGATTATTAATGATGGTTATATGAACTCTGCATAAGAAAGATAATAAATGGATATTTTTCTTTTCTCTTTCAACCTGTCCCTGCTACAAAAAGTTGCCAAGAGCAAATCAAAGTAAGTAAAAGTTTTTTTTTTTAACTTGTTCATGTTATATTCCTTAGTCCAGCTGCTGCCAATACATCCTTATGTTAAACAGCATTTGGCCTCCATTTTCTAAAAGTTGGTTTGAGGACTACTTACATCAGCGGTCCTCAACCTGTGAGTCTCGACCCCTTTGGGGGTCGAACGACCCTTTCACAGGAGTCGCCTAAGACCATCGGAAAACACATATAATTACATATTGTTTTTGTGATTCATCACTATGCTTTAATTATGTTCCATTTGTAACAATGAAATTGGGGGTCACCACAACATGAGGAACTGTATTAAAGGGTCGCGGCATTAGGAAGGTTGAGAACCACTGACTTACATGGTGAATTATTTTGGCCCTCTGAAGTTTTTCAAAAAAATATTTTTCCTTTTGCCCAATTGACCTACTTAAGTGAGCATTCAAATAATTTACTTAGAAGAGCTCTTGCTGTCTTGTTCCTAAGATGCCATCAGAGTGGCCAGCTCTGTTTGGACGACCATTGTATTTTTGTTTCCTCAAATTGAGGACTGGTGGCTGTCTGGAGCCCACTACAGGAGTCTAGTAGAACAGTCTGATTTGATTAAACTCTAAAGCCTATTTTAATGAGTTTTATAATCCTTTGCATTCATGGTAGAAGCATTTCAAAAATAGCAAAGATTAAAGAATTCATAATGTACCAGAGAGACTATAAATACCAAACTGTTATCTTAAAAAATAAATTTTATAGATAGTAACGGAAGATTTGTTGTGTGTTAAAAATAGGAAAATTCTAACGCAGCCTTTGCTTACAACCCAAGACATGTCACAAATCCTCAAGACTAGGTTTTTGTTATTTTTTTTGGGTTAAAGTTAAACATGTATATTGGTGTCCCTTCCACTCCAGTATCTTTTATTGATTCATGTAGCTTTCCCACAATCCAGTTATTTATGTGAGAATTTCCCACCTCCAGGTTCTGTAGGAATCTCATGCTTTCAGTTTCTTTAGAGGTACTCCCTGCCTCTCCTGTTCTTTGTATCCTGCTTGTGACATTTGTCCTATATGTGTTGCCTTATAGACCTTCCGTACGAAAATTCTAATGCAGCCTTTGCTTACAACCCAAGACATGTCACAAATCCTCAAGACTAGGTTTTTGTTCTTTTTTTTGGGTTAAAGTTAAACATGTATATTGGTGTCCCTTCCACTCCAGTATCTTTTATTGATTCATGTAGCTTTCCCACAACCCAGTTATTTATGTGAGAATTTCCCACCTCCAGGGGCTGTAGGAATCTCTCATGCTTTCAGTTTCTTTAAAGGTACTCCCTGCCTTTCATGTTCTTTGTATCCTTCTTGTGACATTTGTCCTATATGTGTTGCCTTATAGACCTTCTGTACACACTCACCTTGCATACTATACTGTTAGTTTCTCGAGGGTGCTGATGCAGCCTTAATAGAGTTTTGCATTTCCCATAGTGCTTTCCACAGAGTAAGTACTTAGTAGCTTTTTGTTAAATCTTTTTGAGCTTTAACTGCTTTATGTAGGGAGACAAGACATAGGAAAAAGTAACAGTACAATGTGTTAAAAGGTCCAGTGAGGCAAAACATGAACTTTATGCTTTGGAGGACTATAACTTAAATGAAATATATGAAGAGGGGAAAGGTGTTAGATGTTAGGAATAGAAAAGTTCTAATCCCTTAATTGTGTCTCTTCCTGATTTTACTGTTATTGCTCATCCCTGGTAGATAGGGGTCTTCTGAAACAGCTGTCTTTATGATTTCCAGACCGGCCACCTACAGTTACCAGTACATGTGTATTTTTTCCCCCTCCTGACCTCTGCTCTTTCTTAGAGGTGCCATGTCTGAGAGTATTCCTGCAATGTGGTTTGATTTGTTCTTATTGCTTTGGTTAGGTCATTACCAAGGCATTCTGTAATAAAACAAACTTTGGGAATCAAAACCACTGAAGTTGTGACTTATAGAACACTTAGCCTGTCTAAGAACTGAACCTTCTGAGGGCCAAGGGTTGTGCCACAACTAACACTACTGTATAGGGTTCTCAAAATGTGCCGTCTCCTTGTGACTGATTTTAATCTATGTCTTCAGCTTCTAACAGCTTACTTTTAAATTTCAGGAACATTCTGGTGAGAATGGTAAGCCAAGCTGGGACAGGTTTCTCCTTCAACACTAAGAGAAGCCGCCTGCGGGAGAAACTGACTCTACTGCATTATGATCCATTTGGTAAGATTCAGAAAAGCTACGCCACAGTAAAGTCACATGCTTTCAAGGCCTGTTGCTCTTTCCAGACTGATGCTGAACAGTGGCAGGTTTTTGGCCCTTTGACACTAGCATTTATTCAGCCAGTGTGCAATGAATGTTTACTGTGGTGCCAGTCACTGTTCCAGCTGCTGGGATGTCCTACAACACGCCACAGGCTCAGTCCCTGCACTTTTGGCACTTAGTCTGATTTGGAAGGGAGAGAAAGAAAAAAAATGCAAATTATGCCAAGTGCTATGAGAGACAAGCAGGATGCTGAGATACAGGATGAAGTTGTGGAGAGGTGGATCTCAGCGTTAGCTAGGATAGATCAGGGGCAGTCTCTCTTGTAGGAGATAGTTATCCAAGGATCTGAGGTGAGAAGCCAGCCATGTAGAGAGAGTAGTGGTATTGCCCTGGAAACAAAGAGTTGAATATCTCGAGAAGGAGAGGGAATGATCTGGGAACATCTGCAAGTAAGTAGGTCCAGGTTTTAGTTCAAGAAGTATCGTTTTTATATATTAATGCAGGAGGGCAGGAAATTTCATTTTCTATTTTATACCATCTGCTAAAATAACATAATAAACAGTACCTCTAACGGTCTCATTATGTAGACGTATTTGCTCAAAGGGGACAAGTGTTTCCAAGGCCCGATTGCCTGCTCCCAAACAAGAGTCAGCCCTGACTGCTGTTGGTGGAAGTCCTGTTTTTGGATTTCATGAGCAGATTCATGCAGATAAACTAGCAAACAAATTACTTATTTGAAAACTTAGGGCCATTTATTTCATTGTTCTGCCCTTGCTTTTAAATAGCCCCTTTATGATTGCTTCTGTACTGGAGTTTCTCGGTTGGTGCACACGTGGAGATTCTGGGAGAGTGACAAGCCCTGAGACGCTGTGGAAGCTCTGTGCCCCTTCCCCATTGCTTGCGTCACTTCCATCTGGCTATTCCTGCGTTACTCTCTTTTGGTAATAGTGTCGGAATTGAGTTGAATTATAGGAGAAAGTTAACTGGACACATCCAGTTGGTGATCAGAATTGGAATTGGTACCAGAATCTTATTTCCCAAAATTAATCAGTAATGAAAGACAGACACTTAAACTACTAATCAACTTTTTCATTAAGAACAAGAACTCATAAACTCTCGCTTCTAGTCAAGGTGGAGTTATAGGGAACGCATTTACCTTCCTGCCTGAAACAACTAAGAAAAGGACAGTATAGGTCACCAAAGACAGTGATCTCTGGGGGAAAGGAAACAGACTAGTGTGGAGATTCTGGGAGAGTGACAAGCCCTGAGACGCTGTGGAAGCTCTGTGCCCCTTCCCCATTGCTTGCGTCACTTCCAGCTGGCTATTCCTGCGTTACACTCTCTAGGTATATAGTGTTGGAATTGAGTTGAATTATAGGAGAAAGTTAACTGGACACATCCAGTTGGTGATCAGAATTGGAATTGGTACCAGAATCTTATTTCCCAAAATTAATCAGTAATGAAAGACAGACACTTAAACTACTAATCAACTTTTTCATTAAGAACAGAACTCAAACTCTCGTTTCTAGTCAAGGTGGAGTTATAGGGAACGCATTTACCTTCCTGCCTGAAACAACTAAGAAAAGGACAGTATAGGTCACCAAAGACAGTGATCTCTGGGGGAAAGGAAACAGACTAGTGCTTGTGAATACCAGACAAAATGGAAAGTTGTATATTCTTTGCTTACCTGCACAAGTCTTCATGTCTTCAGACGCTATGAAACCATCATAACACAAGCACCTGTACTCTCCAGGCAATCTGAATATCTTTTTATAGTTGAGGAATCTGAATCAAGGACACTCAGCTAAAACATGGGACAAAACAAAGACTTGAATTCAGGACCATCTGACTCCAAAGGCTGGGCCCTGAACCACTTTCTGTAGCACCTGTTATTGAGAGAGTTCACAGGAGGCTAAAACCTACTTACCGCTGCATGACCTCCGGTCGGGCATTAGTGCGAATGCTGGCCGACAGCTACATTCATGCCTTCAGCTAAGAAGGTCTTACAACCACTGTTCGTTGTGCTGCATTCATCAGTGTCTAAGTACAATAAGAATAAGGGCTGGACCAATGTGAGGAATCATTTAAAAAAGGCTCTAAGAAGTAGTTGTCAACTTAAAATGTGTGTGAGTTCCATTCTTTAACAGAAATAAAATTCCCTGCTGTTTTTTTGGTGTTAACATTTCTGGTCATTCTTTATTATAATAAAAAGGGAATTAGGGTTGTACCTGATGATTGGGAGTCTGAATTTCAGGATGATACCTTATATAGTGGAAAATTATTAGGATGAGAAACTATGTGTCCTAGTCCGTTTGGGTTGCTATTACAAAATACCTCAGACTGAGTGGCTTATAAACAACAGAAATTTATTTCTCACAGTTCTGGGGCTTGGGAAGTCCAAGATCAAGGTGCCAGTGTGGTCATTTCTAGTGAGGGCCCTCTGGGTTCATAGCCTCTGCCCTCTGGCTGTGTCCTCACCTAGTGGAAGGGCAAGCAGGGTCAGTGGGGTTTCTTTTCTAAGAACCTTACTCCCATTCATAAGGGCTCCACCCTCGTAACCAAAGCCCCTCCCCAAAGCCCCACCTCCTAATACCATCGTTTTTTTTTGGAGTGAGGATTTCAGCGTGAATTCAGGGTGGTTGGGACACAGGTATTCAGACCATACATAGCAATATGATTTTGGATTGGTGTGTTTTTCTCATGATTTCTTTGTATCAGCTGATGTAAACTTAAAGTGATGAGCTTTACAATAAAGTAGAGGCATACCTCGGAGATCTTCCAGGTTCAGTTCAAGACCACTGCAATATCGCAATAGAGTCAGTCATACGAACTTTCTGGTGTCCCAGTGCATATAAAAGTCATGTTTGTACTGCAGTCTAGTAAGTATACAATAGCATTATGTCTAAAAAAATTGTACACATGATAATTTAAAATATTTTGTTGCTAAAAAATAAATCCTAACCATCACCTGAGCGTTAAGCGAGTTATAATCTTTTTGCTGGTGGGTGGTCTTACCTTAATTTGTAAAGAACGCAATCATCTACAAAGTGCAGTAAAGCAAAGCGCAATTAAGCGAGGCATGCCTGTGTTCTCGCATTTTAGCTCCTATAGAGTTTTTTGGGAACTTGTACAACATTAATAAATGTTGAATAACCTCTGTACTATTTTAAGTATGAAAATGTATTGGAATTTTTATCCTTAGTGTGGAGGTACAGCTGGTTCTGTATCTTGTGGGTTCTGCATCTGTGGATTCAACCAATGCAGAGAAAATATTTGGCGAGGGGGCGGGCAGTTACGTGTTGATGTGTATTATGTAGTTAGGCCTGTGATGGTTGTGTCCGTACTGAACATGTGCAGACTTTTATTTCCTCCCACTCCCTAAACAGTAAAATATAACAACTATTTGCATAGCATTTACAAAGTATTAAATATTATTAGTAATCTAGAATTGATTTAATATACAGTATAAGGGAGGATGTATGTAGGTATATGCAGACACCCCCCTATTTTATATGAGGGACATGAGCATCCGTGGATTTTGGTATTTGTGGGCGGGGAGGATGTTCCTAGAACCAACCCCCCGATATTAAGAGGACTCTGTGTTAGGAACTTATTTGTTAGATTGGTTTTAAGTTTTGAGATTGGGGAAGGATACAACCATGAACAGTTCTGACCATAAGTTGAAAGTGGGAGAGAAGAGTCATATATAAATTTTAAACAGACGATTAGACCTTTTCTGGTAAGGAGGGGTGCGAGCCTTGGCAGCACCGCTTTGTCTTTTCGGAAGGAGAGAATGTTCTGGGACATGAGGCTGCTTGGCTTTCTGCCCGCCTACTTGCCGACACCCTGCAGGCTCGCGTGCTCTTTGCCTTGGGGCCTGCCCATGGCTTAGGGTACAAATAGCTGGGCAGATTTCCCAGCATATTTTAACAAATGGTTAGCTTAAGGGTAATGTTTTGTGAGTCTGCTTTATGAAGAAAATCAGCTAAGGAAACAGAAACTCTCAATTGTTTAAGCATTTCATGGTAGACTCTATGGCTAGAAGCAGCCTCTGTCCTTCTAAACTCCTTTTCCTCACATAAAACTGATCAAATTTCTGAGGAGGAAGGATTAAAGGCTGAGGCCTAAGCTTATTAAATGTTGTTAAATATATGAAGTTTATCATGAAAATGAAAACTTGTCAGTTTTAATTCCTTGGATGACTAAACAAGACAATGTAGACTTTAA
>NW_006293779.1:4747091-4791752 GCF_000327345.1 Myotis davidii | reverse complement strand
AAGAACTTGACAGATTCATTTTTCTATGTGGTAAGCAGCAAATATTTTGACAAAATTTATGTTTATGATTGTGGATAACGGTGCTCAGCTAGCACGCATTGAGTGTTCACTGTGTATCTGGCAGCAGCCTTGTGTGGGAGTTGGAGTTATCTCTCTCATGGGAAGATAGAGTATTTTGAGAAATTTGCCCAGGGACTCAGAGCAGAGAAAGATGGAGCCTGCGTGTGAACCCAGCCTTTTTGACTCCAGGCCTCCTATTCCTTCTATTACATGGAGCCAGATAAATCTTCCTGATTTTTCTTTTTTCTTAATCAGGACCATCCCCTGTGGTCAGTCTAGCATTTAAGGCCATGAAGCCCCACTGTCATTCCTACCTCTTACTGCCATTCCTCCACACCAGATGCCCAAGGACTCTTTTTCTTCTTTTTTTAAAGAAAATGTTTTTATTGATTTTAGAGAGGAAGGGAGGGTGAGAGAGAGATAGAAACATTGATGAGAGGGAAACATTGATCGGCTGCCTCCTGCATGCCCCCTATGGGGGATTGAGCCCGAAACCTGGGCATGTGCCCTGATTGGGAATCAGCCAGTGACCTCTTGGTTCATGTGTCGATGCTCAACCACTGAGCCAAACCGGCAGGGCTAAGGAGTCTTCTTATACTTTTGTAAACTCCACATTGTCTAGCACAGTTCTGTGGACTTTAGTATTTATTCTTTGAATTAAGGGAATGAATCAAAACATTTTCATAATAAAGCCTTGCTTTGCTAATCTTTGTCAGTTGCTCCTGTTCACACTTACATAATCTCCTGATTGGTTATCAGGAAGACAAGTTCCTTCTTTTATCTATCTTTTTAGCTCGATGTAGAAAAACATGGGGAACTATTTCTTGCAATGAATAATATTGTCTGATAGAAAACTTTTGTTTTCTACCTTTTTATGTTTTGTAGTCTTTCTTGGATTCTGAAGGAGCATCAGTCCTACTTGTATTTAATATTAGATGATTTGAAATATATGAAAAATATCCCTATGTAATATGTACATTTCATTTTTACTAATTTTATAGATAAAATTCTATGGACTGAATAATGGTTCTTATCCAGCTGTTCATTAGAATCATGATGGTTTAAAAAATGTAGACTTCCAGTCCTAGCCTAGATCGAAGGAACCAGAATAAGGGCAGGGATTTATTTCAGTAAGCTCCCTAGCTAACTTTTAATCATAGTCAGTTTGGGAATCTCTTATATAGAGTGTCTGTGTTGATTATAGAAGAGGAAAAAAAAAAAAGCTAAAATCTCTTTGTATGGTAGGGACAAGTGAATTGTTATATCATAGTTGTTTGAGTTCCTGGGTGTATTTTTTTTTTTTTTTTGGCAAAGAAGAATAAGGTGGGGTGTGTGTGTGTATGTATGTGTATGTGTGTGTATGTATGTATGTGTATGAGAGTGGGGGAGTTGGGGAAAAGGGAGAGAAAGAATATATAGAAGATAGATAGATAGATGAAGTTAATGGAGGACTATAGGGCATTATAGGAATTATGAAAACCTTATTGCCTAGCATCTAGTCTTCAATCTTTCATCCGAGCATTAGCACTTTTGTTTTGGTTTTGTTTCAGAGAACTGCACTCTCCTATATTTATAATAATGAGATTGTGGTTATAATGTTAATTTTGTTACCAAATTAGAAAATCCATATTTGGGGTAGGAAACCATCTCTGGAAAGTACAAACTTAATGTGTATGTTACTTCTCTTCCGTCTGCTCAGTTCTCAGTGCCCTTTTTCTGGAGTCCAGCTCTAGTCTGTCCTTGCTTACCCCTACAAGAGTGGATATCAACTGGGTGATGACATCAAGTGTTTTCCATCTTTTGCCCATAATTTTCTTTTTAAATTTGAATATTTCACATTCATTGACATATGACCTGGGGTACCAAAGATGCCACTGGTTGGCTGGGCCTTTCCTCTTTTCCTTACCATTTTCTCTGGTCTTCTCTGGCCTCTGGGATCAAGGAGCTGAGCTTGCAAGTCAACTCCATCCCCATGTCAAAGGAAAGTAAAACAAAAGAGAGGGCTCATGGTCTGATACATATTTTTATTAGAAAATGGTAATGATACTTAGTTTTCTGCCATAATCCTTTTTTCTCCTCCTGTAGTGAGAGCAAGAGTCCTCTTTGTGGAACAGAAAAAAATACGCTCCCTCTGAACAATGGATTGAGAATGCATTTGATTTATAAATGAGAAGACTGAGGGCGGGGTACTGATTCAGAAATCCTGCAGCATGTAATAAAAGAAGAGGAAATGACACGGCATCTCTGCCTCCTGTGATTTGAAGGCCATTGTGAAGAAAACAATGCAGTGAAAGAAAGTTCTTCATATTAGGACATAAATCATTGCATCCCATTTCTTTATCTTTCTGGATATTTTTATAGCCCGTAATAAAATATATTAAAATAGCCTGTACTATTGTCTCTTAGTGATGTTTTCCCCCACTATTTGAAATTAAAAACACAACTACATTACTAAAAAATAACCATTGTTTCATGTATTGAAAGAATATTTTCCACAGTGAGACTTGTGCAAGAGTTTCCAGGCGGTTCCTCCTTGATTTTCATAGAAAAGGTAGTCAACACTCCAGAGTGATCTTTAAAAAACTCCCATGCAGTAACAGAGATGGCAGAGGTGAGCAGGAGTGATAAGAAGGGAGCCAGCCTCAGCCTTCTAACAAAGGAGAACTATTTTTGATTTGTGCTTATATACTTAGGGAAAATACTGTTGGTCCGTATTCTCAAACTCAGGAATGCATTATCTAAGATTTTCTAGCGCAGCTTTGGACTCCTTTATTTCATATATATATATATATATATATAAAATAAGAGATTCTATGTTATTTCTATAAGCTAGAGTGAAGGCTGTGGGGGCCTGGTGTTACTGCACAGCTAACCAGCTTGGAAATTCCACTGAGAGTCCCTGATGTTCAGATAAAGACTCCTGCCCTGCCCAGAGCTACGTACTTTCTCACTCAAGCTATTGTTTCCCACAGATTTTCAAAATTGCCCATTTTTTTCTTTACTTGTCGAATTTCTGGCTGAAGGTAAGGATCAGCTCATTTTCTGAGCTCTCCTGGTTCAGATCCTACCCCATTTAAAGCATTTATGTGGGAGAATGAGAGTGCCCACCATGACTACCAGCATTAAGGAACCAATGCTGTTTCAAAATAACAGGTGTTCCCTCCCAGGCCCAATCTGTGTCTCCTGAGGAAATGCAAGAGGAGCGCTCTGGAAATGGAATTAGATGTGGATTCTTGCTGAGTCTCGGAGGCTTGTGGCATGATAGTCCGCTCTTTTGTGGCATCTTTTGTTAAAGCTCTGGTTCAAAGCAATAATAGGTGCGATCTTGGCTATTTTTAGGTTGGAACTATACATAATGGTGTTGGGTTGCAAGAAAAATCTTCCACCTGATCTTACTTGTTAAGCCCAGTGTAAAGGGTCTGTGACATGCATGAGTTGGGTTTTTAAAAACAAAACAAAACTTAAATACTGGCTTAACCAGTGACTTGTCTATTCAGCACGTAGGCTGAATGTGGCCCACAGGTGGTATTTACATAAAAAAAAAATGTTGCTGACACTTAAACATTCAAAGATTTCAATAAACATCCAAAACTTCTGGCTTCTCTTGCAAAACCAGAAGCTTTGACAACACTAACGCCAAAGCTGAATATCAGCTGTCACTTTTAGGAACTGCTTGAGTGGTCCCATCCATAACCCCCATTCCCTGGTTTAACATTTTCTGTTCTGACTTGACCCTTGTCCACAACCTCTGCTAGTGTTCCTGACCTGTTGCCAGTAGAGTTTGCCAGTTCTTGAGTAGTAGTAATGTTTGTACAGGTCCTGGTCATGCATGGAGTCCTTACTTCTGGTTAACTCTTGCATGAAAAGCAAGGAAATCAATCATAGTAAAGAAATAAATGAAAGCTTGAGGGTGACTTAGTAAATGAAAATATTTGCAAAGAAAGGAGAAGACGACGTTTTATAGTAAGCTGCTAATTAAGACTGACCACCTTCGAGAACATTTTATTTCCAGGTATTTTTATGTTTGAGTTAGTAGCAATCAAAACAAATCAAGTGGCAGGTCCTTCTTGTATGGATAGGATGACTGTGTCCCTGCAGTCTGGACGCTGACTGCTGCGATGAAATTGGATCTCTTGAGCATTTCTTCCAAGGACAGATTTGGGTAGTAAGCCAGGTAGAAGGCCAAAGCTCCTACGAAACTGTCGCCAGCACCCTGCAATTAAAAGTACAGTTGTGGAGATAAGCCTGTAGTCATCTTTCCCCCAAACTTGTATTTTTAAAGTAAGTACACGTTTGGTTTAGAATAGATTTAGATTTACAGGAAAGTTACAAGGATATGACAAGAGAATTTCCATATACCCCACACCCAGTTCTGTAAATAAATGACTGTGGTACACGTGTCACAACTAATGAGATAGTAGCGATATATTATTAACTGAACTCCATATTTGTTTGGATTTCCCTAGTTTTGCTTAATGTCCTTTTCTGTTCTAAGATCTCATCTAGAATCCCATATTACACTTAGTTATCATGTTTCCTTAGATTCCTGTAGGCTGTGACAGTTTCTTAGACATTCTTCATTTTTGATGACCTTGATCATTTTGAGAACTGGTCAGGTATTTTGTAGAATTACCTTAACTAGGATTTGTCTGTTGTTGTTTTTTAAAAATATGTTTTTATTGATTACTAGAGAGAGGAAGGGAGAGAGAGAGAAATATTGATGAGAAACATCAGTTGGCTACCTCCTGCATGCCTCCCCCACTGGGAATCAAGCCCACAAGCTGGGCATGTGCCCTGACCAGGAATCAAACCAGTGACCTCTTGGTTCCTGGATTGACGCTAAACCACTGAGCCACACCAGGCTAGGGCTAACAAATGCATTTTAAATAAATTAAATGTAATTACACAATTTCACTTTGAAAAATCATTCTGGTATTTAACAGCATTCAGGGCCATTTTCCAGTTTTTTCTAGTTTGCTGGCTTTTTTTTTTTTTTTTTGGGCCAAAGAGCTTTCATTACAAATCTTGAAGCTATACTTCAGCCTTAATAGAGGTCTTCGCATGCAAGACTGTTTCGGTTGTAGCTGCCGTATTTCATGAGCTGGGTGCAGCACAGTGATGGGTACTAGAGAAGGAGTATAACCCATTGTGGATTAACTGCTAAATAGTGTGGCAGAGTTTATATTTTAAGAAAGGCTTTGAAGAAGGGCTCTGTGAAGAAGGGAGTCCTTATGGAATGAGACAGATTTATAGAGAGAAGGAAAGCCTGGAAGGAAGAAGACCTAAGAGGAGGAAGGAACAGTGAGCTCATGAGACAGTGAATGGCTTTAAGGAAAATGATATTTTCCCTTGTTTACACATAAAGCAAACAATATTAAACTCGCCAAGCAGCAATAGTAATGCAGGTATGAATTCCATATTTTCTTTCCTCCCGTTAATGTTTTCTGAGCATCTAAGCCAGGGGCGGGCAAACTTTTTGGCTCGCGGCCCACAATGGGTACTTAAACTGGACCGGAGGGCCGGAACAAAAGCATGGATGGAGTGTGTGTGTGTGAACTAATACATGTTAACACTGCTGCTGGTGAAGGTGCGGAGGGGAGAGCAAGAGAACCCTCCGCTCTTTCAGCTCTGCGGGCCGGATAGAACAGCCGAACAGGCCGGAGTTTGCCCACGGCTGATTCTAAGCTGTGTCAGGCACTGCTAGGTGCTTTGCAATTGTTTGGTCCTTCCTGAAGGAAACAATAGAGAAAGAGACACACACGGTTCCTGCCTTCCCTCAGGTTACAGCACAGCAGTGCGACAGCAGAAAGGTCTGGAGCCAGAGAAATTATGAGTTTGATGGAGAATGTATTATGAAAATATGGAAAATGCCACAAGATATGAAGAGTCATGGCAAACTCTAAGATTCCAAGTTTTAGTGCTCACATCATCTACAAAATTAAATTCCAGATATGAATGTAAGAAATATAACAATAACACTGCCTCTGCCTGAGGCTACCCAGCAGGAGCTATGGAGAGATCTGCAGATTCCTCTTCTTTGGGGTTTGGAGGTGCCCAGGTGAGGCCCAGTTTTGGACACATGCAAGCTATTCCGTATGAGTCTGGGTCCCCAGAGACTTGCCCGGAAGTGGAGTTCAGAGCAGTCGGGAGCTTGAGACTCCCTCCCGATTGAAAAAGATAACCATGTCCTCAGTTGCCAGCCCTTTCCACGTGCACCTCCGTACCTCTGCACTTTACTTCCCCACCTCCTCTGAGTCTCAGTGTGCTTTTCTTTTTCCTTCTAGTTGTAGAATTTCCACTCAGCCAGCCTTCCTGTGGTTCTGGATGATGTCTGTTTTGTCTTTTAGTTGTATTTTTGAAGTGGTTGTGCGAGGCAGCAATTTCTGGTGTTTACCTATGCCGCCATCTTGGTTTCTCTCTCTCTCTTTTAATTGCTCATCTTCCTTTGCACTCCTCTTAGGACACTTGGGACATTGTACTATCCTGTGTACAGGCCTGCATACAGTTGGGGACACTTTGAAAACTGAGGGCAGCCACCACAGCTCTGTCCCCTCTGTCTTTCTCACTGTGTCACTCAGTGCTTTGCGTTGACCTGACCAATTGATCCTGTTCCATTGTGTTCTCTTCCAAGGTGGCCAGGTGACCCTCTCTGAAGGGCAAGTCACTTTCTTTTGTCATGAACATGGAGGTTAGGTTGCCACAGCCAGAGCTACTTGATAGTCCCATTGTATTGAATCTGTTTATACCACAGGGCTTTCAAGTGCCAATAAGTTACTCGGCTGTTGATTCACATCTTCAGTATAACTATTTTTAGACATAGGTATAATTTTTTTAATGGAAAGTGCTTTAAAAGTGGAAGCTGTATTGTATCACTATGATTTTCCTGCAAGTAAAGTACTTTCCAATCAATCATTCTTGGAATAATGGAATCGTTCTCATTGATACAACATGATGGTTTTAACCTTTTACTGAAAATTATTTTTGTGCGAAAGGGGGTGATGGCATAATTCTTCTTTCTTCAACAGAAATACCCATGTGGCTACTATTCATTGTGTTCTCACAATGACTTCCTCTTAAGGAAGAGCTGCTCTTACAGAATGGATGTGGCATTCTGAAGTTCCTGCTCTCCCCAGGGCCTTCACACTCCTGAGTTCTGGGAAGTTTTGGTCTGTGGTACTGGTAGAGGCAGTTCCCTAGGATTCAAGGAGGTTAAATAACTTGCTCAAGGTGAAGATAAAGGTGGTAAATGGCAGTCAAGAGTGGTACCACGGACATCTGTGGAGATCCAGTAACAGAGCAGGTGGAGAAGCTATTTCAGGAGAGAAAGACTGGGCTTTTGACTATTGCTTAAATTTCCCTGTTTCTCCATCGGAAGGGCTTATGTTTTCTATAGTGATGAAGAATGACAGGGATGAGAGAGTGAAGACCGTGAATCTCTAATGATTTCCCTCTGTATGGGGTCCCATTTTTTTAAAGAAGAGAGCTGCCCTGGGCAGGGGTGAGGGAAGAACGGGGGTGCAAAGGAAGCAAAGGTTTTGGGAAAGAATACTTCAGATGAACAGCCAGAGTCCAACCTGGGTAAGGAAGAAAGAGAGGTCATTAGGGGATCCACAGGTCAGAAGAAACTGGAGGAATCTAAGGGAAGTGAGAGCAAGTGTGGGCCTGAAAGAGGTGAGAGAGCTGGTTGTGGTCAGAGTAGGATGTGACGTTTATTCCCACAGAACTGAAGTAGTGCCAGGTATTAACCATTTCCTGGGAGTCACCATGGGAGTGGGAGGCTGGAGTGAAAGTGAAGAGTCACTGTAGGTGAGGGCATCTAGGAACTATGAGACTTGGTGATGGCTCATCCTACATGATGATAGCATTGGAATGAAGAGAAAAATGGTGATGTAGATGCCAGAATCTTAGATAAACAGAATTATCAGGAAGGGAGGTCAAGCCTCTATAACTGAAGTGCATGAACCTCAAAGATGTAGGAGCCTCTACAGGATAGTAGAGGAGGGTGGCTGGAAGCTTTGGGATCAGGAGCAGCTTTCGCCTGTGAGTGCTGTATGGGGAGTTAAGGATATAAAGGAGCTTGCTTTAAAGGAATAGGACAGCCAGAGGGCTTAGGTAGAAGGTTTAGGAAGGGGAGAGGCACGGAGCAGTAAGGGATTCTCCTGGGTTCCTGTGTCTCTCCAACCTTCCTTCTTTTTCTCTACTGCAGATTCCTCTTCCTCCTTTGGCACCATTGATACTGGTATTCCATTGGGTTCTGTCCTGGCCCATTTTCCTTCTCATTCCCCGTACTTTCTTGAGTGACTTAGTACTGTGCAGTTATAGTTTAAACTGTTATGCATACTCACCATATACATAGTGCAGACTTTTCTCTATCTTCAGATTCATATATCTACCTGTGAGTGTGTTCCACCAGCCTCATGCACTCTAACTCAACATGCCTGATTTGAATCCATAACTACCTGAACACAGACCTCTTCTTACCTTTTCAGTTTGTGGCAGCTCCACATTGAAAATCTGGGGGTCTTCTGAATATCTCTCTCCCATATACCTAATTAACCTCCACGTGCCAAGTTTCAATGTATATATTTCTCACATCTGTCCTCTCATCTCCATCCCTACTCCCACTGCCCTACTTCCTAGTCACATCACCTCTAGAGGACCACATTAACTTCCTAACCAGTCTCCCTGCCTCCAGTCTGGCCCCTTCCAATCCATTTGTGACACTGCTGTACATATGGCCATCTCACTTCCATTCCATTCCAGAAAGCTCTCTGAATGTTTCTCATCTTTCTTAGGATAAAATTTTAGCTCCTCAGCATGGCACACAAGGCTCCATAGTCTACTTTTCCAGTTTCATCTCTTCTTCCTGTTCATGTATTGAACTTTGGGTCTTCATTCACGGAGATACCTTGGCCTTGAGTCCTCCCTTGACTCAACTCAGGTATCAGCTAGGTCAACACATAGTTGCTGACTGGCACTCTATTGAAAGCACTGTGTTTCCCCTGAACCCAGGAGCCCGGGTCAGGAACCCTCCTAGAGACTCCTGTCCTTGGCCTTTGGTGAGGAGCACATGCTATCAAGATGCCCTGGAGGAGGGATGACAATGAGACAGACTTCTGAAAGTCTTAGTTTGTCAAATTCCAGATGATAGAAAAATGGATGAGCTGGAAGGCATGATGAGGATTAAGTGTGGTTCGGGGGAAAAAACCCCGTGTGATGAAATCAGGCGGCTACAACAGATCTCAGATGATCTTGCAAGAATTATGTCATCAGGAGGCTTCATTTGTTAGGAATCTCTACCCACACTGGATGATTCATCACCCAAACTGCTGAGGGACCCTACAGTTAAAGCCCTTGCATTCCTCCTCGATGTCTTAACGCATTCCATCTGACAAGTGGATCCCACTTTCTTTTAAAAACTTCTCCCTACACAAAGCCATCCAAAGCCTACACTGTGGACCTGAATTCCTCAGCCAGGCTTGTGGCTTTTGGAGGCCAGGAAAAAGGCAGATGGGATGAAACAGGACTAAATCTCAAGCTAATTTCTTCTTAAAAAAAGAATATTGCAAGGGCCTCAGGAAAGGCAGAGAGAACAACATGAACCCACCAGGGTCCCTGCTGCTGTCCACCCCATGCAGGCAGGGCCACACCAGCTGCTGAGGTGGCTTACTCTGAGGCCAGCTTGGTGGCAAGCCCTGCTTTGCTCTTGCTTCCATGTTCTAAGAATGGGGCTTCCGCCTTGTTCCTGTTTGCAGGAGGTTGAGGCATGAATGTGTGGTTGGGCCTGGGAAAGTAAAAGTAATTCTTTGTCCAGGGAGGGCTAGTCATGGACTGGCAGGAGACATGGTGTCATGACCCCTGGGGAAGCAGCACAGAGGGAAAACAAACAAACCTGACTTAAAATCCTGCCTTCTCCCCTCTTCCTTAGCTGTGTCATCTTCTAAGAATGATAAATTCATTATCTTTACACCTACAGTGAAGCCCCTCTCTACATAGCGGGGAACATGTTTTCTCAACGGGGACAATGCAGTAAATGGTGTGGAATGAGACAGACATGAGTTGGAGCCCTGATTTCACCATTCAGGCAAGTTATTCAACCTCTCTGTGACCTATGAGGTAGGGCAATTATAAATACTGAATTAAATAATGTATGTGAAAAGGCCTAGCCCAGTGCCTGGAGCAGAACTGTGTTTAACAAAGGTGAGCTAGACTAGATGGTGTCATCTGGAGGCCCTTTAATGAGCTAATAATGTTTTTGAAAATGAAAGCCCATGACCAGGGTCAGAAGGGGCCAGACAAGGGTTCTAAGGAACAAAGAGGGTCAAGATTCTAGGAGATGATCCCATGGGTCCTAGGGAGAGGGCGTTGTTTATGCTGTGCCTGCCTTGTGCTCCCAGCAGAGTAGAAGGTTGAGGGCATCCAGGAATGCTCTCGCAGCCAGGAAGAGGCAGAAGCCAGGCTCCTGTAGCGTTTGATTACAAGGGAGGCTGCAGAGTTCTACCAATGGCCATCTGTACGTGCCAGGGTCTCTGACCCATTCCTCTCAGGGGTAGGGGAGGTACTTTATGAGGTTATCAGGAGGACATTAGAGAAATGTAAGTGAAGAGTATAAAGGTTCAGAGCCTGGTAAATCTCATGCTCTCATGGTGGGAGGGGTGTGGAGGGGGCAGAGGAGAAGGAACAGAGGGAGAACAACGAGTGAGGCTTCTGGGAGAGGCCTAGAGCTGGGAGGGGCTGGAGGACGGCATGGGAAGAGGGTGACCTGTGCGCTGCCAGGGAGAGGGGGTGGTGGCGGAGTCTGGAGGGTGGCAGGCAGACTGAACGGATGGTGTGGGGACAGTGTGATCTTGGAGAACATTTCTCTAGTCATGTTGGAGCCTGAAGTTGCCGCTTATCCTCGTTAGTGATGGACACTGAGTCACCTGATTTACCTTCTCCGTGTGACTGACTTCACTACTCACTCAAGTATGAATAGAAAGAGAAAGGCCCTGCTTAGACCCTTCGTTCTATCCAGTGTATGCATCCTCAATTGGGGCATATCTCCCCACGGGGGTGAAAATTCATTCTTTCAGAGGTAGAGGGTAGTGGTGAAAAAAATCTTTGATACAATGATTTGTAGCTTTCCAAAGGGCCACGGTACGTAAACAGATATAGATAGATGGAGAAATAGATAGAACATTAAAGTTTCATGGGAGAAGAGGACAATCAGGGAAAAAAAATCCTAAAATGCTCCTTGGGTTGAGTGGTGACTATGAAATAAAGGTTGAGGAACAGAGAAGTAGAGCCTCTTGTCCCAAAGAACTGCCAATATCCGGGGCTTCTGGTGAGTTTCAAAGCCCTAACCAGCAACCTCTTAATTGCAAAGCACACTGGGCAGGGGTTGGTAGCTCCCTGCTTTGTTTCCACTGAGCCAGAAATTCCTACATCTCCCATCCTGTTCCTCTCTTGTTTACCTCCCTCTAAGGCAGCGGTTCTCAACCTGTGGGTCGCGACCATCAGAAAACACATATAGCATATCAGATATTTACATGACGATTCATAACAGTAGCAAAATGACAGTTATAAAGTAGCAACGAAAATAATTTTATGGTTGGGGGTCACCACAACATGAGGAACTGTATCAAAGGGTCCCGGCTTTAGGAAGGTTGAGAACCACTGCTCTAAGGTCTCCATGGCCACCAATAAGCCATGGGCAAACCCACACCTGGAATGAGGGCTTTCACAAGGAGATTAGAACTATGTGGCCTAGCCTGTCTTCTTCCCAAGGCAGGAAAGTGCAAAGGCTCTCTCCTAGGCAGACAAGACTGAGTGGTCTGTCCGATACACGTACATGAGCTACGTGCTGCTCACACAAGACGAAAGCTCTGTTTCACAGCTCAGATCTGAACGTTTCTGTTTCCTCTTATCAGCACATACTTGCATCATCAGGATGAGATCACATCCTTCCCAACCTCAACCTTCCCTAAACAGATCCTTTTAGGAACATCATGATGGACATGAGAACCTTGTTTTCTTATCATTATTGTGTAAGTGCTGCTGATTTTTATTCTAAATAAATCTGTAGGGAACATGACAAATCACTATGTCATAAATGTCAATGACTTTGGCTTTTACCACTAGCCACTTTAATTTATTACATTTAAATTTCAATTATTAGGCTGAGATTGTCTCTTTTAAAGTACTCTTGTGATTAAAAGAAAGAGCAAATATTTTCTGCGTTATATTTCATATTAATTGAGTATGAAACCACATGCATGATGTGGTTTTTATTTCTGTCTTTTAAGTAGGCACAATATTTTCCTTGGCTCTACAATTTATTAGCTATTTGATTAAAAAACAGCTTTAATGAAATATAACTCACATGCTATATAATGTGCCTATTTAAAGTATAAAATTCAGTGTTCTTGACTACATTCACAGGGTTGAACAACCATCTCACAGTCTAATTTTAGAAAATTTTATCCCCCACCAAAAGATACCTTGTACCTGTTAACAGTCACTCCTCATTCATATTCTACCCCCATGTCTAGGAACCACTAATCTGTTTTCTGTCTATATAGATTTGTTAAATAGGCACACATTTTTTGAGCAAAATCATTTTATAGTCTAATTCCATAATTAACCAATAATTGAATCATAATTAACTAATTAGATTCATAGCTATCGCTTGATTTTAGCTGGCACTTTTTGTGAAAAGTGAAATTCATGTTGGCCTGGTGGGAACTATTTCATTACTAAAACTGCATTCCCAATAATCATCGAGGCAACAGATTTACCTTCCTTCCTGCCCAGATATGCTCACTGGAGTACTCTTTGAAGTTTTTAAGTTAAATGATAAATGCACCAGAGGCTTGCTGTTTAAGAATTTCTTTGGTGAAGTTGTTAGTAAAGGCTAACCTTTAAGGTATAACCCTACATTCTTCTCAAGCACAGACACATGAACTGTTCTGGCTCGTAAATCATGGTTTCTATGGATTTGATTTGCTTGGGGATTTTCTTTTTAAAAAATATTTTTTTAAATGAAATTTACTGGATTTGTTGATGATAGCCATTCTGACAGGTGTGAGATGGTACCTCATTGTTGTTTTGATTCGCATTTCTTGGATGATTAGTGACTTTGAGCATGTTTTCATATGTCTCTTGGCTTTCTGAATGTCCTCTTTTGAAGAGTGTCTATTTAGGTCCTTTGCCCATTTTTTGATTGGATTGTTTATCTTCCTTTTGTTAAGTTGTATGAGTTCCCTATAAATGTTGGAGATTAAACTCTTATCGGCGATTACATTGGCAAAGTGCTGGAGAGGATGTGGAGAAAAAGGAACACTCGTGCACTGCTGGTGGGAATGCAGACTGGTGCAGCCACTATGGAAGACAGTATGGAGTTTCCTCAAAAAGTTAAAAATGGAACTCCCATTTGACCCAGTGATCCCACTGCTAGGAATATATGCCAAGAAAACAGAAACACCAATCAGAAAAGATATATGCACCTCAAACTACAGTGGGAAGCCTGGGGAGGGTTTAGTGGGGGGGGGGGGGTAAGAGATCAACCGAAGGACTTGTATGCATGCATATAAGCATAACCAATGGACATAAGACACTGGGGGATAGGGGAGCCTGGGGGAATGTCAAGGGGAGAAAAAAAAAGGAGACCTATGTAATACTCTTTGTAATACTTTAAGCAATAAAAAAAATAAATGAAATTTACTGGAGTGACACTTGTTAATAAAATTATATAGGTTTCAAGTATAACAATTCTATAATACACTATCTGTATATTGCTTTGTGTGTTTACCATCCAAAGCCAAATCACCTTCCATAGCTATGTATAGGGTTTCTCCCCAAAATGTATACGCACACTTTGAATAATTATAAATGCAGTATTTATTAAAACACATTTCATTTTCAAAATTGGGCTACCAGCTGTTTAAGTGTGTATACTTTTTTGGGGACACCTTGTATGTATTTTCTTTTAGGTTCTCTTTGCAATGATTAATATGTGGCAGTGGACACTAGCTTCCTTCTCGAAGGCCATGACTCCCTCGCACAGGGCTGAGAGGGGGGCTTCAGTACAGACTCACTGCTGGTGTGTGGCAAGTTCTGGGCACAAGAGCTTCAGTGCCCACATACATATGTGCCCTCAGCGATCATTAGAGATTTCCGTAGAAAACAGCATGTCTGAAAATGGACATATTTTTCTAGCCTCTTGTAGCCACTGACCAGGCAATGGTTTTCCTATTTAACACCAGATAAATCGGTGGGCTTCAATGGCAGAATCTGAGGCACATCCACCAAGGGGAGAATCAGTCATTATATAGTAAAAAAAAAAAAAATGGATCTGGCTACGCCTTCTCCCAACTCTGCCCTGACACAGTGCTCGGACTGCCAGAATCCTATTGGCAGAATGACATGATTGTCGCTTTCCCACAGTACTCGCTGGTTTACAGAGCATGTCTGTAGATGTGTTTCATTTTGAACCTCATTATAATCCTGTGGGGCAGATAGGGCGGGCCTTTCATTTTGCAAATGAGAAACCAAGTGTGAGAAGAACTTGCTCAAGTTCATGGGTAGGTGGCAGGAGCGACACCCCCTCCGTGGAAGGCCAGTCTCCACTAAAGCAGCCCCCCGGAGGGGCCATACATGTACTTCAACTTTGCTCACGAAGGTTTTGAAACTTCTGTTTTGGTATATCTTTAAGATCTGTAGCACACCTCTGACTATCCTCAATGAAGGCACTATTTCATCTTCTAGGTTAGTGGTTCTCCAACTAGAGTGTGTTTCAGAATTGCCTGGAGGGCAGATTGCTGGGCTCCACCCCCCCCCCCAAAGTTTCTGATCCTTAAACCTGGGGTGGGGCCCAGGACTTGTTTCTAATAAGTTCCTAGGGACGCTGATGTTGCTGGTCCGTGGCTCACTTTGAGAATCACGTGCTTAGGAATTTATTTCCGGAAAAAGTGAATCTGTTAAAACTGAGTTTATTGATTAAGGTGTGGATCAAGCTAGGGAATTCGGTGATTGGCCAAAATAGTGGGCAGCTATAATGCACACCAGCTCTAAAGGGCATTCAAATACGACCCTCACCCACCTGAAGGTTCTGAACAATGGCAGTCGGATTGGACTGAATGTGAAGTTTCCCACTGAAACTCTTTTAAAGGGGAGAATTCTCATGAGTGTTTAGCACACGTGTGAAATGTTCATTATCAACCTTTTACTTTCCAGCTTTAGAAAAAGAAAAGAAGCCATGGGGGTGACACCCACATTAGAGAGAATCAGTTATGAAGGAAGAATTAATAGCTATTTCGCAGCTGAGCTAGCGAGACTGGTATGGCAGGGGTCCTTTCTGTGCTGCAAACATGATGGGTGGGGAAGATAAAGGGAAAATTCTGACTCTTCCTACTGACTATTCTGCTGAGATTAGAATGGAGAAGGTGAAAAGATCTGATTTTGGATGCCAAAGATAAACATGCAACATTTTACGGGGGAAAAGAGTTTCAGCAAAAAAGAAAAAATGAACTACATTAGGTACTTAAGCTGGGAGTCAATCCTTCCTGTCACAGCAGGGAAAAAAGAGGCGGAGGACTGCCTAAATATTGGTTCTAATTTTATTTCCAAATCTACATTACATTAAACTCTCCTTGTACTCCTCTTTAATTTACAGCAACTGCTGACACAAATTGGTGTGCCTTCTCTTCTTTGACATCAGTATTTCTCTTGAATTATGCATTTTCATCTGGAACGAGGTTTGTGGGGCTAAAGCCTTCTTTCATTTAGATGGATGAAAACAGGGGTCAATGGGGGGTCGAGAACAAAATCAATGCGGGGGGGGGTACAGATGTTCAGGGCGGCATTTCACTGCCCAAAAAGAGTGTAAGTGGTATTAAAAAATGACACTATATTGATTAAAATTCAACTACAAGAGAATAAGAAAAACTCAACTAAACTTCATCCCAGAACTGCCAGATTCTCCATTTATTGGTGCCCAGAAGTATTTAGTAATCATTTGTAAGAGTACAGATGATCATAATAAGTGTATCACTTCAATTTGATTTAAAATTGAGTCAAAGGCAAAAAAACCCACCAGCTTGCCACCGTGTATTTCGCCCATCCCAACCCACATGAATGTAGATGGTTGTGGTGTTCTGCCTCCGAGATCAGCACCATAGACTGATGGGGCTCCATTATTGGCAACAAATGACTCCTGGTTCAAGTCAGCAATGTTCCCTATTGACAGAGGTCATTTGTTGGATCCATCTGGGGCCTGACTTTGTGTCTCGGGGTCTCAGGGTCCACTCTCAGCTTCTGGGTTTGGATGGGTTCTGGGCTGGCCAGTCATACCCGTAAGGAAATGGGGCATTTTGATGAAGCTGTAGACATATTGTCTCAATATACTAAATAACATACAGAACAGATATCTCTTAACTCCCCCCATTTCTGCACCTCATGTCACCCTCTGTTCCAGCCTGGGCTTCACCCTGTGGTGATCCTCAGCCATCTCTGAAAACTCTCCATTTTAAATGTTTACCCATCTCCCACTCCACCCCCGGAGTGGGAACCGACGATAAGGTAAAGCTGTTCGCTTTGTACATTGCTTGATAGTTTAGAAAAGAGGAGAAGTTTATGTTTCAGTTATAATAACTTAGTGTAAAAAATGTTCCCGAATCAGTATGGCCACATGAAAGCAGCTCTGGCATAATGTGCTTCGGCTGAAACTGGCTGTGCCCACAGCTTGTTGTGACATCACTTTGCCTCCAGTGTCGCTCCAGTGTGACCAGTGGTTGGCCAGCCTGAAGAGCACATGAGGGTCTGTTGTCAACCTGGGATTTGGCCCTGCTCTGGCAACCTGTGAGTGGGGGGACCCTGGGGCCCAGAGCCCAGTGGGCAGCCCTTGCCCCTCTTCAGGTTCAGGGTCAGGGCTAACGTGCTCAGCAGGCGCCACTGCCAGTCACAACCCTCACAGCTCTTCTGTCTGTCTGGCCACAGAGAATGGCCTGCGGAGACTTAAAACTGGTTACAAACCCCATTCTGGCCAAAATGTCTGTGGTGGGCTAATTTATTCTATAATTTAAAGAATTCCATTATTAATGAAAGAGAAGGAGAATCCTGAGTATGAGCTAACACTGGAATAAAAAAGGCCCATTCTTCAGGCAATATTAATGGGAGCTTTGTATATAAATAACTTTATATATTGGTGAATAAATGGCACTTAAAACTAAAATGTCTGTTAGTGATTCACTGGGTTCTAAAGACCGGCCTTGTCTTCTGTGGTCAGCGATCTTTCTTCTTCGTGACTCCACTATTCTAGATGGAAAACAGTTAATCCAGTATGATTTAGTATCTCACAAATGATTCCGCTGAAGTATTTTCTGCCAAATGTTCATCTTCTAACAGCTGCTTTTTTTTTTTTTATTTCAGTGAGAGGCACTTGAAATAAAATCATTGTTCTCTGTGAAAATTGCATGCTAAATAACCCAGAGCTACCAGATTATTACACGGCAAAGGCATTTGATAATATTAGCACCAACCGCAGGTTCCACTTCTGCTGATGCACAAAATTTTGAGTAATTAGTCATTGCACAATATTATACTTATATCCTTTTTGCTTGAGCTGTTAGGCCACAAAATCAGCAGGCAGTTGCTGTTATAAAAGGCTTCTCTGGGTTATTTATAATGTGCTGCTTCCTTACAGTTGCTGCTTTACTCTTGGGTCTTGGGCCAGGTCTACACAGTAAAAATGAAGGAAGGAAACTGAGCGATTGTTCTGTGACTCTTGCTGCTGAAAGCTGGTGTGGATGATTCACACGAACTGTGTGTGCCTTGGCTGGAATACCTGGTATTCCTGTCTACACAACTCAAATTCATCCCAAACTGGCTCATTTGTCACTTCATTGGGGGAGAGCCTGTAGTTACATGAAGTTACTTCTATTGGGAGTAAACTAGTGTCTGCGCACAGGTGGTAGGATGAAATACCAGAACTCACGTTATGTTGCAAGAGTTTCCTTCAAATATTATTGACTTTAAGTGCAGGATAAATTTCTGCTCCAAATGCTTCTCTGTTGCATGGATCAGTGATTCCCCAAAGAGTCAGCCAGGACACCCAATGGTGTGCATTGGGCATTATTTAATTTCATTTTATTTTTGTAAATTACTTCCTGTGCCATCTGCAGAATCCCTGATGATATGAGCTATTTCTAATGGGAGTAGGTCTTAACTCTTAGGTGAGTTGGGGCTCAAAAAAAAATGCTGAGACCCACTGAGACTGGTAGAATGATCTATTTGTTTTGACCATGAAATAAACATCCTTCTTACGTCCCCAACACCCACCTTTTTAAAAATGAAATGAACTACCATTGTGTCTTCTGAATTCTTAAGAGTTCTTCAACCCACTTCTCAACATCCCGTTACCACCTCTCTAGTCCAGGCCATAATCTCTCACCAGATCAGTGCAACGGTCTATGGACACTTCTTCCTGCCTCCTGTATTATAATCTCCAGAAGGTCTAGCATATACCTAGTAGGGATTTCAGGAGAGGATGGAGAAAACAGCAGGGAGTTAAATAATAATTTGGTTAAGGTTTCTCAAAACTGATGAGAAACACAAATACTGAGACTCAGGAAGAACAAAGTCATGAGCAGTATAAATAAGAATAAATTCAGATCTGGACTCACTATAGTAAACCTGCAGAATGGCAAAGACCAAGAGAAATTCTTACAAAATAATACTACTCTTCTGTTCAAGTGTCCTATAAGCTAGGTTCTGATATAGGCTGAATCTTCATAGCACTAAACTCCTTAAGCAAAAAGGTCATATTGTGTTTGTAATGTTTTATTTATGAAAAACTACCTGAAGCAAAAATAGCAAAAAGTTAAGAATTAACAAAGCTGGGTGGTGGATCCATGGGTGTGCATGATACTATTCTTCATACTTTTCTGTATAATCAAAACATTTCATAATTTAAAAAGAAGGAAGGAAGGAAGGCAATCCAATTGGCCTTGGGACTACTGAGGGAAGTCGTAAATGTTAAATCTTTGATGCAGTCTGTTCACTTACAAAGTAATCTACGCAGTTAGATCTCACATGCTAAAACTAAAAGTTAAAGCGAGGACTAAGTAGGGAAAAACATTATCCTAACTGGGAACAGAACAGTTATGGGGAAGTCATCTAGCAAACGTAACCATGCTTTTCCTTTTCCCAATTTTGGTTTATTTTATTTTATTACTAGAGACATTGAAAGGAAATTAATAAGAAGGTGGCCGGCAGGGTGGGATTGGGCCAGACAGGTTGGACATGCCCTGGAGCCAATCTCCCACAGTCCCTGGTCCCTCCCCGGCCGGCGGCCTCACCTGGGGTGGTGCTGGGGCTTGAAGGGCATCTGGGGAGTGAGGGAGGTCCCTCCGGCAGGTGGGGTCCCTTGGCCTGGAGTGCGAGAGGGGACTCTGCAAAGTTGCTGTCACTTGGCAGCTCCTGTGTTGAGCATCTGCCCCCTGGTGGTCAGTGTGTGTCATAGCTACTAGTCGGGCGGTCAAATGGTTGGATGGTCACTTAGGCTTTTATATATGTAGATTATTTTCCCCACACCCCAAGGCAGGACACCTTGTCACACCACCCATTGAAGCAAAACAACACAACATGCTGCTGCCTCATCCAAAAGTAGTGTTTTTACTTTGCCCTTTCTTTTTTCCCCCCCAAAATTTATTTCTTTATTGATATCAGAGAGGAAGGAAGAAGGATAGAGAGATAGAAACATCAATGATGAGAATCATTGATTGGCTGCCTCCTGCACACCCCCCACTGGGCAATGAGCCCACATCCCAGGCACGTGCCCTTGGCCGGAATCGAACCCGAGACCCCCCAGTCCGCAGGCCGACGCTCTATCCACTGAACCAAGCCAGCTAGGGTACTTTGCCCTTTCTTGACGGCTCAGTGGGTCATTAGCAAAAGGCCCAATGAGTGCTTTTAAAAGGGGTCAATTTTAGTTTATTTTAACCAAAGAAGGAAAAGGATATAAAACTTTCAGGTTTTAGAGAATCTTTTAGGGGAGATGTAATTCACCTAACTCTTGGCCCCTTCTCCCCCAGTCACACAGCTTTTTCAGGAGTTATACTATAGTACCGGGCACTCCTCTAGTTTTTAAAGGAATGGGAGGAGGAAAAGTGAGAGTGAGTAGTCGCCTCTTTACACTGTCCCACTATAGCACGTTCTACTTACACACACATGCACACGTAAACACATGGCATTCATGCCACTAACAGTTTAGTCACACGGAGCATGTCAACACGGATAACACACCACTAACTTACAGCACATACTTTCACACAGAGGGCAGACAGATGCTCACCAAGCTATGAACGACACCCGTTTTACTCATTTCCTGTCCGCCTCTATCACCAATGGGCATTGAGGATAGTGGCCACGGCTCCTGCTCACTAGGCTCTACGGTTTGGCTCCAGGTGGTTTTTCACGTCCTCATAATTTCAGGTCTACCCAGGAGATATCGCCACGCAATGGGAACCACATAGAAGACCTACAGTAGAGTCCCGGCAGCTCTGCTCCCCAGAGTGTGACTGCAGCGGCCAGGAGCAGGCCAGAAGCGGCCACGGCTCCTGTCGGGGTATCACACTAATAGGAGAGATTGAAAGCTAGGCAGAGTGGGGCTTAGGGGCAGGAGCTGAGAGGAAAAGAAGTCTTAGTCGTAGATGGGTGAAAAGCTGCCACAACCCCTACCACCCCTTCTTACTGGGAGAGGGACTGTTTCCTCTCTCTTCAATTAGGTGCTATCTAGGCCCATGGAACACCATATTGAGATTTAGATTTTGCTGTCTTGACTCTGCTATGGTTTAGAGTTGTTGTTTCTCTGCATCCTACCTCCACCCCTCTTCTCTTCTTTTAGTCCCTGGCCATACTTGAGTTCCAAGGCAGGGCTGGGATCCCAGGTGTCCTCGGGCCTCCTTAAAATGTACTGCCCTGGACACGGGTTGATGCATGTCCGGTTCTGGCTGAGGGACGGTACTTTAGGAAAATGGAAAAAACAGCTTCGTGTTTGGCCCTGTTTCAGTTCCTCAAAGTGAGGATGACAGTTCTGGTAAGCAGTGACAATTAGATTTTTAGAGCCCTGGGTTTTCAACTGCTCCCATGCAGGACTAAGAAAGATAATGTAAAATATTTAATTCTGCCTGATTAGCTAGTAAATGAGGTGATGTGCTGAGGTGGAAGTAATGCAATAGAGCTAATCTGCCCCCCAACCCCCCGGGGCATGACAGGTGCCCTGCGCCTTGTCCATCAGTCTCTTTAGCAATTACCTTGTCCTCTGTCCTTTCTTTATAGCCAGAGAACATTTTGTCGTCTTCATCTTTTCTGGGAGTAGAGTCAGCAGAGTTTGCAGATGTCTCATCCATTTATTGACATAATTCCTAAGGTTAAGAGGGCTATTTCAGAGCCTCATTGGGGTTTACTTTATTTTATGATGCCAACTTCAGAGATGTCATTTTCCCTCTGTAACTTATTATTATTATTATTATTGGCCTGGCCTTCTATGACTGCAGGCAAAATAATCTGATAGGTTTTTGAAATGGGAAAGTGGGTAATTATTTTATTTTCAAATCATTAAAAAAGAGCATTTTTCCCTGAGCTTTATCCTTTCCCTTGGCATATGCAATGTAGAATTTCAGGAATATGAGGAGTCCTGTGGGTCCTCCAGTCCCTCGAGAACATGGGCTCACAGTGAGGCTGAGGATCTCTCTCTCTCTCTCTCTCTCTCTCTCTCTCTCACACACACACACACACACACATACACACACACAAACACTCATATACACACACTAGTTAACTTTCTCAGAGGGAACTAGAACGCTGTCATATTTTCAGGAGGGCCTGTTACTATATGCCCAGCATTGTATTAATCATTGGGGTTGCCCCCAGAGAACTTTGAGCTGGACCCTGGGGATGGCTAGGAGTTTGCGAGGCAGGGAAGAGGAGTGTTTTTGTTTTTTTTTTCTTTCCTTAAACTACAGAGATAGTTTGGGGACTCGAAGAAAAGAGGAATTACCTTTCCCTCAGCCTGTCTAGTTAGCATGTCAGGCCCCTAGTTAAAGAAGTTTAAAGAAAAGATGATTTGGCTGCAGTCTCTAAGGGTGGTGCACCTCTCCTTCGGTTTGGTCATTCAGTGACAAGAATGAATGAGCGTGATCTTTGCCAGACCCTGTGATAGCTGGGCCAGCATGATCCTGCCACACTGCTATCCACACAGTTCAGCTCCTTGCCCTATACAGGAAGATGCGGGAGTTCAATGGGAGTGGGACCTGGGTTTCCCTCCAGTGAGGTACAGTGAGGAAAGTCATATCCACTCTACTCAATGGTGAGTGATGCAAGCCCCTGGTACTAGGGAAGGTGAACAATCAGACACATAGGGACCTACTAATGAGAAATAACACGTACCGAGTGCTTATGTGGGCCAACCACTGTTTTTAGGGCTATGCATGGGTTATTGCCTTTAAGTGAGGCTGCACTGTATTGCACAAAGCAAGCAATGCCTTTGCCAGATCTGGCAGCTTCTGAAGATCGAGATAAATGAAGCAATTATAAAAGCCTCTATCATGACAAGTGACAAGGCAAGTCAGTGCAGGAAGCCCAAATACCAGGAGAGATTGAAGGCCAGGCAGACTGCCACCAAATCAAGAGGCAGAGTGGTGCGGTGGAGGGTATAGGGGTGTTAAAGTGGGGCATACAGACAGACAGACAGATCTAAAATCAATTCCTGGCTCTGCCTACTTTCCAGCTGTATGGCTCTGGGCAGGTTCTTTACCTTTGGGGGTACTGTTTCCTCCTCTCTTAAATGGGCACGAACCCCATCTTGCTGGGGTGTTATGAACATGTGAGATAATGCATAGAGTCCAGCCTAGTGCCGGGCACAGAATAGTGCCTGCTTTTCATTATTAGCCAGAGGGTCCTCATTTCCAAGAGTCTGTAAGAACCAGGACTTTTAGAGGTCAAAGATGCTCAGAGATCACCCATTCTAGACACATCACGTTTGGGTGCACAGCCTGAGCCCCCAGCATGCTGAATGCTTGCCCACAGCAGCCTGCTAGTTATGGCTAAGTCAGGGTGAGAACTCAGGCCGTCACCTGCCCTTGCCCACTGGGACCGATGATTTCAGTTAAACCACACGCAAAACTCTCAGAATATTCACCAAAAGGTGGTTTAGGCTGACCCTGTTAGTTCACGTCAGATCATTTTCTCCTCCTGAACAGCTGATGTTTCAGTATTCACTTTAGGTCACTTTGGAAACACATTTATTTGTTTCTTGTGTATGTTAGTCTGATTGAGCCACCATAACAAAATACCACACACTGGGTGGCTTAAACAACAGAAATGTATTTCTCACAGTTCTGGAGGCTACAAGTCCAAGATCAAGGTGCTGATAGGCAGGTTTCATTCTGAGGCCCCTTCTCCAGGCCTGCAGGTGGGTTAACAGGAACCTATCCTTGACAGCAGCTCTGATGCCTGCAGGCCAGACCTCAGGATGAAGGGAATACAGGAGAAGTGACCTTGGAAAGCACTGGGTAACCCATCAGCCCCAGCAGTCACCACCCTCATGAGTGCTTCCATGCAAACTTAACAGAAACTGTTTCCACTTCCTACTGGCGCAATCTCCAGCCCCGCAATCTCCAGTTGAGTCTCAAGTTCCGAGTTGTCCCTTGGGGGGCATCTCTGCAGCTAGTGCCTCACCAGCAACTGTGAATACTACAGGACTCAAATATAATAGAAAGAAAGGGAAATAAAGAATAAGTAAGAGAACCCCCCATGCCCCTGGTTTTTGATTATTCTCAGCTTACTTATATACTGTAAATTATGATGATTTATTACAAAGTGAGTGATTCTTGAGAAGGCAGATTTAGCCTGTGGGAAAAATTCTTAAAATCAGAGTATCTCTGTATATTCTAGGACATCACCATTTACATGTAGGAAAGCAAGCCTATATAATAAAAGGCTAATATGCAAGTGGACCAAATGGTGGAATGACCAGTTGCTATGACACTCACTGACGCTGAGTGTCAGGGGGCAGGCGCTCAATGCAGGAGCTGCCTCCTGGTGGTCAGTGCACTCCCACAGGGGGAGCACTGCTCAGCCAGAAGCTGGACTCATGATGACAGGAGCCTCTCCTGCCTCCGCTACAGTTGGACATCCCCTGAGGGCTCCCTGAGGCTGGGCTGGGCTGAGGCCCCCCCCCCCAACCAGTGCATGAATTTTGTGCACTGGGCCTCTAGTTTATATATAAGAAATATTACAGAGCCTACAGGCCAAGGATAATTAATGTTACAGCATATTATATCACACTAGCACAATGATCTTAAAACATTACCATGCTTAAATGTGTAGCTCTGACTATGAAGTGATTATTCTGTGCAACTGTGAATACAAGATGTCAAAGCCACCACCCTTCAGGTTGGAAGGACTGGAGTGATGTGACTGCCATGTCATTTTGAGGCTGAGATTCAGACAACGTAGAGATGGGAAGAGACACATCTGTCATATCTTCCAAACTGAGCTGAGGACATCTGCAGCTACTGCCACCATCTCACTCTAGTACACGGGAAACATAAAAATAGAAGTGATGCATCCAACTGTTAACACTGAGGCACACTGAGTACAGCAAGCAGTCCGCAGAAGCACCGACGGAGAACGGGAAATGGCTCCTTCTGGGACAGGCCGTCGATCTCAAGTGGACAGGGTGCCAACCAGATGTTCCCACCGTCCATCCCATCCTGGTGGACTTATTTATTTAATGTTTTCCAGCTTTGCTGAGGTATGATTGGTGAATAAAAATTGCCTGGCTGGCATGGCTCCGTGGCTGAGTGTTTACCTATGAACCAGGAGGTTGCTGGTTAGAACCAGGAGGATGCACATGCCTGGGTTGTGGTCTCAACCCCAGTACGAGGTGTGTAGGAGGCAGCGGATCAGTGATTCTCTCTCATCATTGATGTTTCTCTCTCTCTTTCTCTCTCCCTTTATCTCTGAAATCAATAAAAATATTTTAAAAAAATTGTATCTGTTTAGGCTGCACAACATGATTTTTAAAAGAGCGTGTATGACAAGGTAGGAAGAGGGGAAAAGCGAAAAGGTTACAAACCGACTGAGAGCAGGTAACACCCTCCTGACAGGAAAGTGAAGGAGCCCATTTGTTCAGAAGAAAATGCCTCCCTGGAAATTCGCACCTCACCACGTCAGTTATCTCCTCTTCTTCAGACTTATGAAGAGGCTGAACAGTTGTGTGCAGCACAGGCAAGAATTTCAATAATGAGAGTGCCGGATGAGCGGACAAAGATAGCATAAAAACGCTGAGGGAGATTCCACACCCAGAAAATAACTACCCTTGGTTCCTGTGTCACCTCTGCTCTACTGGGGGGGACACTGAGCACCCATTCAGGTAGGTTCAGTGGAGCCATTAATGGGAGATTCCTCAGCACAAGAGCACCCATTCTTTACTGAGGTGCCTAGATGGATAGATGGATCGTGTTGTTACTTTTTTGACCTTTGTTTTCTGAACTGAGATATCATTCACATACCATAAAAGTCACCCTTTAAAAGTACACAGTTCAGTGGTTTTTAGTATGTCCACAAGATTGTGCAACTATCACCATTCCAGGACATTTTCGTCACCCCAAAGAGGAACCCTGTACTCATTAGCATCACTTCCCATTATCCCCTCTCCCCAGATACTGCCAACCGTCAACCTACTTTGTTTCCGTAGATTTACCTATTCTGGATATTTCATGTAAATAGAAGCATATACTATGTGGCCCTTTTTGACTGGCTTTGTTTACTTAGTATAGTCTTGGATGTTCATCTGTCCTATAGCACGCATCAGTGTTCTTTTCTATGGCTGAATAACATTCTATTATTTGAATTGAAGGGGTTTAGAATAGGCCTCCTCAAGATGTGCCACTTTGGCAGGCATATTATCTTTTGACCCGAAGACAATCAAGACTCTGTGGGCTCATGAGAAAATTTTACTCTTCCTTAACGAATTTAAATTTGGGGCCTTGCCCGTAATAAGAGTTATTACCAAAAATAACTTTGGTATTTGGACAAGCATCTAATTACTGAACATATTGCTCTTCTTATCCTCCTGCGAATGGCCTTCCTCCCCTCTGAAGCCCCAAGGTGCCCCCTCATTCTTAGCTCATGTGTACCTGAGAACCTCTCATGTATGTGGGGTTCCCATACATGTGTAATTAATTTTGGTTATTTTCTCTTGTTACTCTGTCTCATGTTGATTTAATTATTAGACCAGCCAGAAGAACCTAGAAGGGTAAAAGAAATTCTCTTACTCCCCCACAGTATATTCCACAATTTGTTTATTCATTCATCTGCTGATGAAAATTTGGGTGTTTCCAGGTTTGGGCTGTTATGAATATGCTGCTATGAATGTTCGTATATAAGTTCTTGTGTGGGCATATGTTTTCATTTCTCTTGGGTATATAGCTAGGAGTAGAATTGCTGGGTCATATTGCAACTAACTCTAAATTTAACTCCGTGAAGCTTTTCCAGACTGTCTTCCATAGCGGCTACACCATTTACATTCCTACCAGCATTTGCTCGAGGGTTCCAATTTCTCCAGACGAGTCAGCACTTGTTATTATCTATTTTTGATTATAGCCACCCCAGTGGGTATGACACGGTATCTCATTGTGTTTTGTCACTTAAAAAAAGAATCAGAGCCACCCATATGTGCAATTTAAAAAGATAGGACTTAAAGTATAAATGCTCCATCTCTCTCCACAACCATTTCCACTAGGCAAATACTTTAAATTCTTTTAGCGGTTTCTTCTGCTGTTTATCTTCAATTTCTGGTAATGTGTATTATACCGCTATTTTGAAAATCAGTTTTTGATATTATCTCTTGAATTCCAACTATGGAAGATGAGCACTTAGTTCTCTTATCTTCCCCCATGTGCACACAAACACACACTCACTTTTTCTTTCAGTCTTCACAATATGATTATAATCTCCATTTTTAGTTAAATCTATAATTGGAACTTATACTGTTATGACTATAAATTCATAATCATGTGGTATACTAAGATTTGCTTAATCATACTTTTCCCCTTAGACTCCAGATGACCTAGAGGAAAAATTAAAAAAAAATCTCCCCGGTTTTCTACATAGTAATTTACGAGTTCATCTTCAAATTATGGACATACTCAAATATATGGATATTTCACTATTTCTTCCCCCCCCTTTTTTTTCTTCTGGGACACATTACTCCTAAGGCCCTCATCTGGATTGCATGGCTCTGAGCTCGCTGCACAGCTGCTTCCTGGAACTTTCCTTCACTTTCCTTGACTGCACTCCTCTCCTGTGTTGCATCGCCTGTTTCTAGATCCCATGTCTTTCACCCTTAGTTTTATCCTTCAGCTTACAATAGCTTATCTTCCAGTAGCTTCTTCATTCCTGTTTCTGCTTTACTGCCTATTTTGTGTTAGACATTTTCTGATATACCGTTTTAATTTCTTATTTATTTTAGTGTGTTTTTGTTTTTGTTTTTTTTAGTTCTTGTCCTAGAGATTGCATTGGTGATTCCAATTAACACCTTGACTTAAAATAATCCAGTTATAACTAAACTAGAGGCCCAGTGCACAGATTCATGTACTGGTGGGTCCCTAGGCCTGGCCTGTGCCCTTTCACAATCCAGGACCCCTCGGGAGATGTTGGACTGCTGGTTTTGGCCCGATCCCTGCAGGCCAGGTTGAGGGACCCCACCGGTGCATGAATCGTGCACTGGGTCTCTAGTATGCATATAAGATCTTTGGTTAATCTCTTCCCACCATACTCCCTTTCCTCTGAGATTCATCAGTCTGTTCCATGTTTCCATGCCTGTGCACTGAGCATCTGTCTCCTAGAGGTCAGTGCGTATCATAGCTATCGGTCGAACAGTAGGCTTTTATATATATAGATACCAACCTAATTCCAATAGCATACAGAGCTGTTTTTGGATAGTTTCATGCTACCAAGGCATGAAAGTTGTGTAATTGAGACAGAGCACGTATATATTGAAAACCTTCAATTTACTATCTGGCCCTTTATAGGAAAGACTTGCTGATCCTGATCCAGTACCCTGACCTTCCTGATCCTCTTTTCTATCTCCTGCCTCCAAGCATTAAGCAATATGTTCCTCCTCTGAACTTTCCCTGTGTTTCACCTTTGAACTCTCACTTTCACCTTTCCAAAGCCTAAAAATTAACTGGGAATGCTTAGAAACCACAAAACAAAGCAAAAACTTCCTTCGTGCCCATCACTGTATTTAAGATGCTCAGAGTTGTCGTTGGTCGTGATCTATGCAATCCCTTCCTTCAACAGGAAATTACTCTGAGGGTTATTACTATTGATTTGAATCTGAACATTTCCCAGGGTGGTTTCTTCGTCATTTAGTCTCAGCCCAAACAGTGCATTTCCATACGAGTGTTCTGTGGTAGCCGGGTGGTTTTTGTCTGACCAGCACCCACTTCCTGTCCTCTGATAAGAGGTCTTTGATTTTTATGTGACACCAGAGGTGGGCTGTGATGTTGGGCACAGTGTGGGCAGGAAGCTTCCAGGGACCCTCGCCGGAGGGGGCCTGCCTGAGCTCCAAGCCCACGGCCAGGCCAGCAGAGCCGACAGGACTCGGCTTAGCCTCTGCGTTCTGCCATACTCTTGAACTTTCTAATCATGTGCACCCAGTAAGTCCCCTTTTCTGTGTAGGCCCATCTGAGCTGTGCTTCTGGTGCTGGTGAGCAAAAGGAATCCGGACTGACACAGACTCTGAGGCTGAGTCCGAGCCACTGCTGGGCCCCTTCATTTCATGCTCAGCAAGAGAGGAAGACACGCTTCTGCTTTAGTTCGGGACCTGGAATAGTTGCAGTCTACTGCAGGATTAATTTCAGAGCGAATAAGAAACCTTCCCTGTCCATCTTGACAAAAGAGAAAAAAAAGCTAATGGATTCACAAATGATTAAAGAGGAAGGGAATGACAGTGCCACGTACAGCCTGTCAAATACCCGATGGAGCACATTTTGAACGACAGTGACAATGTAATTTCATGTTATAAAGGCATGCCTTGCACTGACTAGTTTTCAAAGCATGTTCGTATCTAAAATGCCATCAGATCCTCTTAGGCTTCTTTTTTAATAAATGACCCATATTTTAAAGTATAAAACCCAAAACATGTTTTGTGAATAATTACACAACAGTTTCTTACAAATAAAAATTCTAACCTTTTTCTTCTTCCTCTCATTTCATGTTCCTGACATGTGCTTACTTTTCTAGTCAGCTCTTCTGAATTCTAGGCCATAAAGAGATGCTTTAGCGGAACCCTGAGCCCTTTTCCCAACTTGTTTCTTTTCATCCCTGCCCGGTAGTTAGCTAGCCGTGACCTGTCCCCTTACCCCGCCTGTCCTTACCACAGCGCCTTGCACACAAAGTGTAGTGGAGTCCCCACAGGCCTAGTGTGGAACCCCCAGCTCTGTTACTTCCCAGCATTATGATCCTGAGCACATTTTTAAACCTGTGAAATGAGGAGCATGGCCATACCTACCTCATATAATTCTTGCAAAGATTAAATGAGATGCATGCAAGAGAGACACAGAAGCATGCGGTACGTGATGGCTGTTACTACTTGTTGGCCGAAGGAATGAGTCTGCTGGCCAGTGCTCCTTGCTGTCTCATTCCACATAAAGCTTGTACGACCTGGTGATGCACTGTCTAAAATCCAAGCCCCTGATGGCACAGACTGTTATGTTCATCACTGTAGCCCTGGTGCCTAATTGTACTGGCATATAATAGATATTCAATAAATACTTATTGAAAACATAAATGAATGTAGGTAATACAGGTATAACTTTACTGATATTCCAATTTTGTGGATGAGAAAACTGAGGCTCAGAGAGTTTAAGTGACTTGTTGAAAGTTCTGTAGTTGGTTAGAAAGGGATTGGGATATGGTTCTCCTGCCTGGTTGTTTTTCTTTTCTACCACATCACCTCCTGGGGCCGTTACCTTATGATACAGAAAGTGCAGTGCAGTACGTTAGTGACTAAATGTGTTCTCAAGGCCAAAAATGATTCTGAGACGTAGAACCTACCGTGGTATCCACAGCCTTCACCTTCTCCGTGGGAATGTACTTTGGAACAGGCTCTGCCTGAGACAGCAGCACACACCCTGCCGCGCCCAAGGTGATGATCACCACGCGGCAGCCCCTTTCCAGGAGCACCAGCGCGGCCTTCCCCGCGTCCGCTGGGCTGCTGACCGCCAGGCTGGTGAGAATCTCCGCCTGGAATACACGCAGTGAGGGAGACAGTGGTGAGAAAAGTAGACGGGGCCCACTTCCATGTGAGATTTGTTTTTCTAGAATCTGTCTCCCTTATTTTGCATAACAACCACTGCAGTGGAGAACTCTGATAGATTCTGGCTCAGAAAAATAAATATAGCAAAATGTGAAACAACTGTTTAGGACGGTGATGGCGAACCTATGACACGCGTGTCAGAGGTGACACGCAAACTCATTTTTTTTGGTTGATTTTTCTTTGTTAAATGGCATTTAAACAAAATGCTGACACGCCGAGCTCAAAAGGTTCGCCATCACTGGTTTAGGACCTAAAAGTTAGGTGAAGAGTATATGAGTATCCACTGTATCAAAGCTCTTTCAGCTTTTCTGTGTGTATGTACAGTAATTTTCATAATAAAGAGGTAGGGGAACAAAGAATCCTACAAAACAAAGAAAGGAAAGGGGGAGGGGGGAGAGGAGAAAGGCAGGGGCCAGTGCCGATGATTTTGACGATATACATCATACCTGCAAATTTCACACGTAAGGACGTGATTCCTCTGGGCCTCTCTTGGGCCCTATGCCTTTCTCATCTGACTAGTTACAGCCTTCCATCCTTACGCACCACCCATTTCTTTGTTTTTGCTGGAGAAGATGGAGGCAGAGTAGGAGAGGCGCTGCTATGCAGCCCGAAAAGCAACGCCATGACAATCAGGTCTCCTCTACTTTCTAGCTCTGACCTTTCCCAGCCATGCACGACTTATAAAAGGAGGGGTTTCATAAACTGATCAGTACTTCCCTCTGGAAATAACAAGGTCCCTGGCCACAGTCGGTGTGAAGGGCTGAGCCCTGTTTCCTCACCGCCCAGGCACTCTTCCAGCATCTCTAACTAGGTGGTCGAAAATCACTGGATTATAGGATGCTTTTTGACTCAAACAGTTTGTAACCAAATTCTGTCTTTCTGTATTACACTTTAACCAGGTACTGCCTCTTCCTAAGGACGGTTCTGTCCCTTCCGGCGCTTGCTCTAGTTATGCCCAGATTAACCCTTTTTGTGGCCTGTCAATCACCCCACAGTGTCTGTCCATTCTGGGCTCATGTTTCTAGCAGCACAGGCCTCATTAACGTGAACATGTCCTCCCTTACCATCTTTTTTCAATAGGCCCTTTCAGTCTGACTCGGTTATGCTTGGAGGCCACTTTCTTTTTTGTTTTTATAAGGTTTTCATTGATCTTCACCTCTCCCTCTCTCCCTCTCCCTCCAATCCCCGCCCCCACCACCCCCCATCTTGAAACCCAGGTTCTATATTGTGAGGAAGCCCAGGCCACAGGGAGAAGCCATTTGTGCGTGTTCTGGCCAAGAGCCAGCATCAGACTACAAGCGTGTGAGTGAAGGAGGCTTCCGATGATCCCAGCTCTCGGCTCTGAGTCTTCCAGGCCCCATACATTGTGGAGGAGAGACAAGCCGTGCTGTGCCCTGTGCCAGTTCCTGGTGCACAGGATCCGTGAGGGACAATAAATAATTACTGTTGTTGTAAACTACTAAATTTGGGGATAATTTATTCTGCAGCAATAGATAACTATACACATAGAGATAGCCACTGGGGATACAACAGTGAATAAGACAGGTATTCCTGTCCTCACAGCACTAATAATTTAATAGAGGAGACATAAGTGTCTAGTAATTCGAGCTGTGATTAGTGTTTGAAGAACACAGTGCTCTGTAAGTATCTAGCAGGGAACTCGAAGGCAGTTTGGCAGTTGAGGGTAATGTAACTTCTTATTGTGCAATGGCCACTATCTCCCACAATTCCTTTTACCTAGTACAACGCCTGGCTGTGGTGGTTGCTCAAAAATATTGCGTAGTATATTGTGGTTGTTAAAATTAGTCTCCTGTGGCAGTCTTCTTTCTTGTTTACTTTATATTCTAAGAATTAACAAAAAGGCAAATCCTAGAAACCGTCATTCAGCCTTCAAAAAAAATGGAAAATTACAGTATAGTTTATTAGTTTCTAACTTTGTCTCTCTGCACGTTGCCTTGTATGATATGTCCTGCCTCCCAATGGTGGTAGAGAGCTCTAGTCTAAAACTATTTGGCTATAAAAGGTAGAAATATTAAAATTATCTTCCTAAAATGCTTTTAGAATGAGAGGCATAATGTGAATATATTGATAGATATTTATTGCAGAGCTATAAGTTATGGCCCTCAGCTGTTCTGAGAGGGTGCTCCCCTAATCGAGTGGCCCCAAGGTCTTCCCATGGCATCGATGGAAAACCTGTCTGCCCACCAGTGCAGTCACAGGATCTTCACAATAGAATGCAGCAAACACACCAGGGGTTAACTATTGTTAGGGTTGTTAGATGCCAGTTAAATTTGGATTTCAGAGAAACAACGTACATTTAGTATATTGTTGCTTCTCTGAAATTCAGACTTAACCGGGCATCCTATATTTTTATCTGCTGAATCAGGCAACTCTAATACGAATTAGTCCATAGAATATGGAATAATTAAAAAGGAAAACGGCAGGGGGGGCACTAAGGTCAACTGAGGTTTGATCAGTGTCAGATTATGGTGATGACTCAGGGAGTCCCCCTCCGTCCCCCCCATCCCACAGGACTCACTCATTTCCTTTCTCCACACCCATCAACTGAAAAGACTGTTTTCACGGGGCCCATTTCACATGCAGTCACATTGATGTGGTTAGTCCTGCTTCTTTGCTTCATTCACTAGCATGGACGTCTTTGGTTTCTCCTGGAATGCGCAGACCGTCCAGCCTTACCTCAGTTTCATTGCAGCAGAACACATCTGAGAGGGTGTAGAACCGGGGGTCCAGGTCAGCAGTGGCGGGAGCTGGGTTGAACAATGTTTTCACTACAAAGGAATGGAAGAGGGTTTCAGTGGTTATCATTTTAATGTGCTGCATTTACAGACACTCTGTAAGGGAAATCCCCAACTAAAACCATTTCCTCATTAGATGAAAAATCAACTTAGTTATAAGGAACCTCAATCCCCATGATAGCCTAGTACATACTCCTATTTCCATTTGCTCTACTATTTAAAAAAATTGTTTTTTTAAAATATATTTTTTATTGTTGGTAATATTATAGGTATATCCCATTCCCCCCCCACCCCCTCCCTTCCAACACCTACCCCTTCTCCCCCCCCGCCCCCCCCAGGGCTTCACTACCCTATTGTCCGTGTCCATGGGCTCTGCATATATGTAATAAGTTCTTTGGTTTATCTCTTTTGCTCTATTTTTCACTTTACAACACCTCAGCGTCAAGGGTAAGCATCAATGTTTACAACCAAGGTGATTACAAAGTTATGGCAAAGGGCAGCAGGAGGAGTAGAGAAGATTTTAAACGTGGCATGAAAGGACATGTACGTGAACATTCAGGCTGGTGAACATTTTTGTGGGTTCACTTAAACACTCAGTTGCAAGTCTAGTTCATAAATCCATTTTCCAGGAAAGAAAAAAGACATGATAGAAAAGAAACAATGAAAAGCTAGGAATTTTCCTGGTGAGACTAGTAAGTAGGAAGTTTATGTACATATGTATATTTTGGACACCTACTAGTATGTATGTCTTCCAAATATATCAGAATTATTCGTGCGAACATTTACACTTACACCAAAGCTTACATTCCTGTGAGCAATCTGAGAACCAAGGAAACTGGGAAAAGAGAAATTCAATCAGAGACTGGGAGCTAGCTCGGGCTAGGAGACTGCAGGGGGAGGATGCATGGGAATGGCACAGCTCTGACATTTCCCAGAGGAGGAAAGCAAGCCTCAGGGAGATGAGGTCACAGCCTAAGGTCATCACTGGGCCTTGGGTAAACTGGATCCCTACCAGGGGTCCTCCAGCTTTACGTCCAGGATTTGATCATCTCTAAAATAGTTGCATCTTCTAGGCCAGGACTGTCTATAGCAACACAGCCCCCAATTACAATTTTTTCTCTTTTCTTTTTTCTTTTCTTTTCTTTTCTTTTCTTTTCTTTTCTTTTCTTTTCTTTTCTTTTTTTTTCTTTTCTTTTCTTTTCTTTTTCTTTCTTTCTTTCCTCCTTTCCTTTCCTTTTTTCTTCTCTCTCTCTCTCTTACTCTCGCTCTTCCCTCCCTCCCTCCCTCCCTCCCTCCTTCCTTCCTTCCTTCCTTTCAAATTATTTTTATTGTTGAAAGTATTACAGATGCCTCTCTTTCCTCCCCATTGACACCCTCTATCCCGCTCCTACCTCATTTTAAAACAGCATTTGGTGTGGAACTTTGTAAATATTTTTTGAAAGTCTTTAGAAATTACACCCAAAGGAAGCTCCCCCCTTGCCAAACACTCTGTCCACCAGATTACCTGGCCAGATTGGTTGGCCTTCTTTCCTCTACCCATGTCCCCTGACTTATGGGTTTAGTAAGTCCAATTTATCATGGACCCTTACAATAAAACCCTCTGAGACTCCTCCAGAACAATGGGTCAAACACTTGGCTGCACATCAACATCACTAGGAGAGCTTAATGAAGGCATGACTTCTGGGCGCCATCTCGAAGCCACTGAATCAGACTCTTCTGGGGTAGGGTCAGGGGATGTGCACACGGACCAGTTCTCCAAGTGGCTCTCCAGTAGCTATCTTGGCACCAGCCCATTCCCCATTCTTGGGGAGATCTCATCAGCACGTGGCTAAAGGAGACCGTCCGCTGCTTCTGCGTGGTGCGGCTGGAGTCTGCTTCTACACCTTCCTCGGTCTTAACATTTTGGTTCAGTCCGTGGACCTTGTCCAGTGCCTTCAGGATAATGCTATTCCCACACTTTCATTATTTTAGAATGTCCATCCATGGGGAATTCTATAGCATATTTTTGGCTGCTCAGGGTTATTGTGTAGCTTAAATTAGAAATGGATATAAAAATCCTGTGTAAACTGTGAAGTGTGCAAATGTAAGGGATTATTACTGTTATTATATTGTCCTTTACACACAGCCCGACACCCCCGCCTGTCCACCCATCTCTTTTGCCTTCTATTGGAGTTTTAGCCTGGCAACAATCTCTCTCATTGGTTTTCCTGCTTTTGCGAGGTTTTAGTGATGCCAATTATGCATAAAGACACTCATTGCCCAGCATTCTAACACACCCATTTACTTTTTCGGTTTTCAGAACAAATATATTGTTCCCTATTTTCCTTAAGTATTACGTTGAGCCACCATTACTCACCTACACGATTCTCAAATCTGCACACAGCAGCATTTGAGCACAGGTTAGAGCAAACTACCAATACGGAACAACAGGGGAAAGCCATTCTTATAAAAGTTCCGTTTTATCTCAAAAGATCCCTGATGAAATACTCTGCTGCTATTAAAAAGAATGAAGCAGGTCTCTGATTTGTCACAAAAAGATTTCTATAATTTATAGTGAAGAAGGCAGTTTTGTAATAAAATCCAGAGTTTATGACACCCGTCTTTATAACAAAACAAATAAAATATAACTATATGTGTATTTATATTCATACACTTACACAGATGAGAAAAAAGTCTTGAGAGATTAATCATTAAACTAATACATGATTAATTACAAAAGACTAATGGGGAAGAAAATCTGACCAGATTACCCGCTGTACACCATGCAAAGACATCATTCTTAAAACATAAAATATCTTACATCAAAAATAGGTACACTGTGAATGAAATAATATCATGTCTGGGTTTGGCTTCAAAATAATCCAAGGTCGCAGCTGGGGGTGGAGAGTTAGGGTAAAGATGAAACAAGATTGGTCAAGTGCTGATAACTGTTGAAGCTAAATGATACTATATGTAGATTTACCATACTATTCTCTATATGTCCGTATATATTTAAAATTTTCCAAAAAACAAATTTTAAAAAATTACATTGGCTTTTCAAAAAATTTCTTTATTGATTAAGGTATTACATATGTGTCCTTATCCCCCCCACCCCCTCCAACCCCCCCAACCCCACATGCATTGGCTTTTAAGCAATAATTACTGGAGTAAGGAATTCTATATTTTAATTTGACCATAAATATTATATAAAAATTAATCCAATCTTATTTGGTTGTGTTTTACTAAGGGAAAACATTCTTACCAATAATAACTGGCTGTATAGGCTTAGAGTCTGCTAGTAACTAAATTGAGGGAAAAAGTGAAAATGCCATAAAGAAAGGCCTCTCTTTGGCTCATACTACCATAAATAAGCATAAATGCTTCACCATGGTGAAAAAAAAAGAGGATATATTTAATCAAAGAAGAATGCAAGTTTATAAGAGACAAGATGGAAAAAACCCTGATGTCATCCTGGAACCAGGAGAAATGGAGAACACAGGATGTACGATGGAGAAGCGGGGCTGAGAGGTGACTGATAGCGCACAACAGCAATTATTACTCATGACAACGTCAGACGGACTAAAACCCCGGCTGTCCTAACAGCATGTCCGTGGCTGGCACAAGAACGTCAGTGCGGACCTGGGGAGGCCCAGGGAGGAAGCTGTTTGGGGCCAAGACAGGAACATGAGGCAGAAGGTCTTCATGATGTCACCGTGGAGGGTGGCGGCTGGGCAGTTAAGAAGGCCCTCATCACTAGCTCAGAGGAAGAGAGGAAGACAGTCCCCCTACGCAGAGAAACCGTGGGGGTTTGGAGGACCCCAAACCCTGGCTTGACAGCCTCTCACTCGAGGAGTACTTTTCAGTCACTTGAGCAGTAAACCCTCACAGCTCGGGCCACGTGCTAGACTGCGTTATTGTGCAAGTCCAGGTAGCCAGCCAAGAAGTTTTGTTTGCCGAATGGAAAAGGACTAGAGTGGCATTAAAAGATATTTTGTGCCCTACCTAGAATTTAATCTTGGCAATTTTATAGTCTCAATTATTTATAATTGTTCCTGTAATGTTTCATTTGCTTTGAAATGGATATAAAGACCAGAACCAACATGCACAATTTCATCACAAGCAGCTGCAGCACCAGCTCTGGTCTGGGGCCACCTCACAGCATGGTGACCGAGAGAGGAGGGGGCTCCAGAGGGCGACCACTGCGTTTTTTTATGTTGTAGGTGCTGTCTCTTTAAAATCACTGCTTTCATTTTGGTAAAGATAGCAAGAGAATCCTGAGACAGTCTATACAAAGATGGAGGGGCTTCTTCCTCTGTGTTTTGTTGTTGTTAATCTTCATCTGAGAACATTTTCCCCTTGATTTTTAGAGAGAGTGGAAGAGAGAGGGAGAGACCCAGAAAGAGAAACAGAGATGCGAGAGGGACATATTGATCTGTTGCCTCCCACATGCTCCCTGACCAGGCCCAGGGGTGGAGCCTGCGACAGAGGTACGTGCCCTTGACCAGAATTGAACCTGTAACCCTTCAGTCCACGGGCGGATGCTCTATTTATTGAGCCAAACCGGCTAGGGCTTCCTCTGTATGTTAACAACTGATGTGTAATCTACTTATACAGTGTGTTTAATTCAAAGTCCATTACTAGTTAGTACAGATAAGAGCTGTGATAAACCCACATTTGATGATGGCTGTACCATCTTTCTTGTGAATGGAATAACACTGATCAGCACATATGCAGCCTCATGGGGCAATGGGGAGGACAGTGAGTGCTCACAACAGATCTTTAAGCTTCGCTGCTCTGCTCTGTGATCAGTCCACCCACACATCGCCATGTTAGCTCAGTTCTCATTTCACAGAAGAAACGGGGGCCCAGAACAGGGAACTGACCGACTTCCTGATGTCCCCCATTTGCTAAGTGATTGATTCTGATGCTTCATGACTCCCAAACCAGTGCTCCTCCTGGACAGAGGAACATGTGTGCACGTGTGCATGTAATGGGGAGGGTGGGGACACATTGCTGAAAACACTCTAGCGTCCCTTCTCTGTGACTTGAGCAGCAAGACACTCAAAGTTTAGGCTCCATGTTGGGCAGTGTTACAATTCACAGATTCTACTTTTCTAGAGCTACTCTTCATAAAGGCTCAGTTGCTAGAATCAAGAGGTTTGTGAAGTTACTTGAAACTGTGGTCTAGGACACAGAACTTGGGTCCTGGAGTCTGGAGTCCTGGTTTCTACACTGACTAAAAGTATGACCTTGGCTGAGAAATTGCTTAACCTCCCCAATTCTCAGTCTCCAGGAGAATAATACCTGCCATATCTTTGCCATAAGGTTTTTCTGAGGATGGATTTTATAAAAGTACTTTATAAGCTGTAAAGCACATACAAATGCAAGGCTTGCTACTGCCGGTGTTATTATATCAGATAATGCAGAATTAATACTTAGGCATATTAGCTCTTCAGCAAAATGTGAAGCAGGCTAAGTGGTCTTTGGCTCACCACGCCCTGTCCCCCTTTCTGGTCCTGTAGCTCCTCAACGGGAAGAGCTGCCTGGCAGGCGATGGAGAAAGCATTCTTGACCCCACCCAAATGGCCCAGGTCAGGTCAGGCTGCCTGCTCATCTGGTTAATGCCAGCCTCACCTGTGGGAGTTTGGATCCTCTGTTGTGGGTGCTCTACCTGTCTCTCCTCCACAAGCTGGGTAGGTAACAGGAAACTAGACTAGGGCAGAGGAAACAGTGACCTCTGAGGAGCAAGGAGTAGCAGGAAGGAGCGAGAAGATACACGAGAAGATGCTCTGATCTGTACCAGGAAAGAGAGGAGCACGCGTGAAGCGGCACGCTGTGCCTGCGTCCCCCGAGTCAATGAGTGCAGTGCAGCGAAGGCTCGCCACAGCCTCACCCTTGATCTGGGACCCTGAGAAAACGTCACCGAGTGGCTTCTGGCTCAGAATTGTTCCTGGCAGCTTCGAGTCTATTAAAAATACATTAAATGTCAGTGAGAATTTGCCATGGCATGTTGTTTTGCCATAAAAAAAATTTGTTAAATCAGGTCAAACATTTAAAAATATTTGGGAGAAAACACACACACACACACACACACACACACACACACACACACAACCACACACACACACTGTTTTTTTTTTTATTTTTTATTGTAACTTGATGAGAAAGCTTTATCTGGAAAAGCCAATGTGGTTCTTTCTCTCTATTCTTAATATATATAGAACTATTGCCATAATATGAAGAAGCATTGTCTTAGAGTGGCTAGTTTTTATTTTGATTTTTTTTGACCAAATGGTGCTGATCAGGCTATTGTACAAATTTTAATTAAAAGAGAGAAGAAAATTTGGATTTACTGAAACTTACTACTTTTATTCCATTCTTAGAACAATTCTGTAGGGGAATATTTTTATTTACATATTTTTTATTTGGGGGGAGTATTTTTATATGCACTTAACAGACAAAGCTCAGCAAAATCAGATAATCCTGCAAAGACCACAAGGCTCACAAGAGATAATAAGAAAAGCAATAAGAAAAAAGCAACAAACAGAAGGAAACTATCTGGATTTCTAAAAGTCAGTTATTTGCTGGGGGTGAGAGAGGAGGTCTGGGAGGAGAGCAGATAAACCAAGATTAGCCAAGGGTAGGTAATTGTTGAAGCTAGGTGATGAGTTCCATTATACAATTCTGCCTGCTTTTGCATTCTTAAAAATCTCCAAAATCAAAAGTCAAACAAAAGAGCTGCTTAAAGGATGTTGACAACATAGCAAATATTACATATAAATAATCTTTTGCTGTTTATAAAAAAGATGGTAAAGTTTTACAAACGGAGGAAGAACCAACCTTTAATTTCTAGAGAAGCTTATCAAAATGTACCCGGGCAGTGATTACACAAGACATGCAGCTTAACCTCTGCTCCTCAGAATGGGAACCGGTCCACTTCCTGACTGTATCTTGGACAGGGAGCTGCTTCAGAGATTCTAGTTACTACCTGTATTATTTCTGCTAGCTAGATTGAAGATTTATATTGTGGGATATATCAGAAATGTTACTCATGTTACTTTTACCCTCTTTGTAAGGTTTTCTAACGTTATCAAGAATTAGAAGAAGACAGTGAATCTTACAGATGGGAGAAAGAATATTTTCCTACTGAAAAGTATTGCTTTGCTTAAAAGGTTAACTTTAATTGAGACCGAGATAAAAGCTTTTATAGAAAGAATGACAAGCAGGTAAAATTACCTCCACTGCTGTGGGCCATTGTTAGGGCTTCCAAAGAAATTGCTGGAGTTACTTCTAGCTGGCAGATCATTACTTTGGCGCTGCTAATGGCATTGGCTGCTTCTCTCAGGTCTTCAGTATTCAAAAGTAAATTTGCTCCAGCCACTATCACGATGATATTCTGGCCTACAAAGAATTTCTATATTAATATTATGTTAAAATATAGGAAAGCCAAGCAGTGATATTCTGCAATGTTAGTCACTCTTACAAAGTCATTACATGAAAAGTGTTTTATGAATTTTAACATTTCTAGGCCATTCAGGTTAATTTTCAAATTCCTAATGTATTTTACAATATTTATGTAACACGATTCATATTCTAATCATTTTGAGCAAAATCTAAAAATGACTTCCTTTATCAGTATTCTTATATACAAAAACTATTAGCTGAGAAATGATATATAACATACATCAAATTTTCTTTTATGGGAACTGGCTGGTACAATGTATGTGGTAAAGACCCTTAATCCTGCCATAGCCAGTTTGGCTCAGTAGATAGAGTATCGGCCGAGGACTAAAGGGTCCCAGGTTTGATTCTATTCAAGGGCATGTACCTGGGTTGCAGGCTCTATCCCCAGCCCTGGTCAGGGCGTGTGTGGGAGGCAACCAATGGATGTGTGTCTCTCACATCAATGTTTCTCTCTCCGTGTCTCTTCCCCTCCCTTCCACTCTCTCTAAAAATCAATGGAAAAATATCCTCTGGTGAGGATAAACAACAGCAACAACAACAACAAAAGATTCTTAATCCTAAATGACAGTGTCATAATGATGAGTATAAACAGGAAGAAACTCGCCTAATGCTAAAAACTAATGCTCTGTAGTATGCAATAAGTTTGAGGTGGACCCTGTGGTATTCTCAAAGTGATTTTTGTAAATCAAACCACATTCTGCAATATCTAGCAGATGAAAAATTGCACTAAATAACTTAAGGTAGAGAGAAGGATAGTTGGCCTAGTCTGTACCAGATCAAATAGCAGCAGGACTCAGGAATCTTACACAGGGCGGGGCCAAAGTAGGTTAGAGTTGTCAGTATATGAAACACAGAGTTTATTCTTGTGTTATTATTTATTAGGTATTATTTTGCATACGATCAGCTTTAAACCAACTTTTGCCTTACCCTGTATACCCATCACTTGGACCTAAATGGATGGGTGTAGTGGTACATTTCCTCTGTTAGGTGAACTCTCAAGAGCTGTGCTGCCTGATATGATAGTCAGAAGCACAAGCCACATGTGGCTACTGAGCGCTTGAAATGCATTAGTTCAAATTGAGGTTCGCTTTAATTGTACAACACACAGAAGATTTCAAGGGCTGACTGAGTACAAAGAGAAGGTAAAATATCTCATTAATTTTTAAGAACTTTTTGATTTCATGTTGAAAGGATAATGTTTTGAATTTATTGGGTTAAGGGAATATATTAGGGTGAATTTTACCTGCTTCTGTTTACTTTTTTAAGTGTGGCTAATGGAAAACTTAAACTTGCGCATGTAGCTTGCATTGTTTCTATTGGACAGTGTTGATCTAGTGGGATGAATTGCAGAACTTTTTGGTGCCGCAGGCTGCTCGTGCTGCTCTTGTACAGACATGACCTAAAATTACCTCCGAACACAGAACACATGCTAGCCTATCATCTTACCACAGATGTGTTTGTTGGCCACAAGGAGGATTTAATAAAGTGGGGATGGATTCAGCGTAAACCCAATCTCGGTGCTGGAAAAATTCAAAGTCCCCACACACTGAAAGACAGCTTCCCTCCTTCCATTTCTCCTCAGTGACCTCACTCTCTGCTGGAGTCAGCTGCTGCTTCGGTGTTGCTGACTCCGGAATCTGCATTTCTGGACTGGCCGTGGCTGATGAGCAACAAGCCCAAGACACCGCTGTAGGGTGGGCACTGCCGTGTGGCTAGCTCACTGGTGCCTCCACTTTAACGTATAAAAACTGAATTCTCTGCTTGACCTTGCTACTCACTCATTTAAAGAAGCTGCTCTGAGTATTTGGATTAGCTCTTCTACTACCACCTATACTCTTAAAAAATTTGTTTTTTTATTATTGATTTAAGAGAGGAAGAGAGAGGGAGAGAGATTGAAGCATCAATGATGAGAGAGAATCATTGATCAGCTGACTGCTGCATGCCCCCAACTGGGGATCAAGCCAGTGACTCGGGTATGTGCCCCGACTGGAAATTTAGCCATGACTTCCTGGTTCATAGGTTGACGCTCAACTGTGCCACACCATGCCAGCTGGGCACCACCTATACTCTTAAGGGCATTACCAGACACTATAAACAGACATAATAGGCACTTGATACAAAATTTAAATTATATCTCTGCACAAAAATGCAGTATTTTGTACCCAGACAAGGAAGAAACATAACTCAAAGATATCCCTAGAACACAAAAAAGAGGTTTAAGGCAGGGAATGAGCTGCTGTTGGCAGCAATAATCACTTAAGAGGTAGCTTACAGTAATGAACACAGACTACTGTTAGAATGAAAACTTTTATTGACTGTCTTTAAGTGGGACACTGCAACTCTGGGATCACTAAAGGTAAAAATATGGTGTCTTCTGTGAGAAATGATCTTGTGAAACTGCAGTATAAGTTAAAAACATATTGTGACAAATCCTAAGCTAACACAATGCACGCTGACTGCCCATAATGCTCTAGGTTCTGTCATAGGTGCCCCATAAAATGCTTGGCCATTCTGAATATTAATTCTGATTTTTAAAATTGTATGGTGGTGTTTTTATACTAAAAATACTTGGCAGAAATCATAAAGACTTTACTTGAGGGCAAAGGGAAGTTACTCTTTTCAAAGACAAATGTCTCACTATTGCAAGGCCTTGTGACAGACACAGTTGCATATATAGACTTTTGAGATTTGATTGCTGTTTAAAGAGCAGACAAAATTGAACACTAACGATATGTTAGAAGTAATTAGTTGCTGCCATTTGCTCAGTAAATATTCTATAAATATGATTCATCAACTTTCTTTTGCACCTATCTATTTACATTTATTTACCTGGTGTAACTGAAATGACAGCTGAATACTTAACTGCTTTTAGAGACAAATATCAATTCTGAGTTCACATGAAGGGTAATGGGGTGTTACAGGATATAAAGATTATTTTGAGGCAACTATCGAATGCTTCATATGTATTAGATGGACAATTTTATATTTGAATGAACAGCCTGGGATGTGTAAGTAAGGGAAACACTTATATTTAGGCTGGAAAGACCATGCTGTAGGCCTGGTGGGTATGGTAAGAGATCCATAAGATTAGGATAAAAACTGATGCTTCTGTTCTAGTTCTGGAAATGCACTGTCTTATGAAACGACACTTCAATATGCAAAACACATACCTTCTTTATTGACAATTATAGAAGCAGTTCCTGTAGCAGCGTCTTTAGTTTGATATGTAAATTCTAAAGGAAAAAAAATTACAATCACGTATACACAGCCTGGCTTGGATAATTTATATTAACAATTTCAATGCACCACTAATCCTTAGAAAACTTTTTAACCTTTTTAACCATCTGGAATGATAAAAAAGAAATAAGTAATTAGTGCTAATTTATACTCATCACCTATACAATGAGGAAAATACAAGTCTTTATACTTAGTTGCACCTTTTCTTTACATTAGTAACAATCTAACAAACCACCCTGCTTCCAATTCCCCCAAATTATTCATAGTTGTATGCATATGCATTTCCCTGCACTACCATATTCAGTGAAAGAAATGACAAACTTGAGTGAAATACTAAAGGTTAAACCTATAAAATCAACCTGTTTGTTTTTCTTCATTCTCATAAGCTTTGCATCTCATCAAAAATTATGGCCTGGCATGTAAATGGTGATGTTGACCAGGCAGCCTTCGGCAGCAGCAAAGAGCCTTGAACTGGGGCCAAAGACCTGCATTCTGGTCCTGGCTGTAGCTCCAACTAGCTGTGCTCTTGGACAAAGTCATAACCTCTCTGGCCTCCGGTGTTCTCTCTTATGAAATAACTAGAGGCCCGATGCACAAAATTCACGCAAGAGCAGGCCTTCCTTCCCCTGGTTGCCTGCATCGGCTTCCCTCTGGCACCCGGGACCCGGGTTTCCCTCACAGCCCCTGCTTCGTCAGGAAGGTTGTCTGGAAGGATGTCTGGTCCAATTAGCATATTATGCTTTTATTATTATAGATAGTATCAGATCTCAATGGTTTCTGAGGTCATTTCCAGCTATG
>NW_006293779.1:4740488-4741008 GCF_000327345.1 Myotis davidii | reverse complement strand
TATACTCTTAAAAAAAATTTTTTTTTATTATTGATTTAAGAGAGGAAGAGAGAGGGAGAGAGATTGAAGCATCAATGATGAGAGAGAATCATTGATCAGCTGACTGCTGCATGCCCCCAACTGGGGATCAAGCCAGTGACTCGGGTATGTGCCCCGACTGGAAATTTAGCCATGACTTCCTGGTTCATAGGTTGACGCTCAACTGTGCCACACCATGCCAGCCGGGCACCACCTATACTCTTAAGGGCATTACCAGACACTATAAACAGACATAATAGGCACTTGATACAAAATTTAAATTATATCTCTGCACAAAAATGCAGTATTTTGTACCCAGACAAGGAGGAAACATAACTCAAAGATATCCCTAGAACACAAAAAAGAGGTTTAAGGCAGGGAATGAGCTGCTGTTGGCAGCAATAATCACTTAAGAGGTAGTTTACAGTAATGAACACAGACTGTTGTTAGAATGAAAACTTTTATTGACAGTCTTTAAGTGGGACACTGCAACTTTGGGATG
>NW_006293779.1:4711108-4739469 GCF_000327345.1 Myotis davidii | reverse complement strand
GTAGAGCAGTGCTGCCTTCCTCTTCCTCCCCTATTTCACTTCAATCTATGCAACCAGTTATCTGACATCATCTCTTTATGTACTTGTTTTAGATGCTCTGAGTTTGCAGAAGAAAACCTCAGAATTTTTGTTTCTCTTTATAAAACTAGAGGCCTGATGCACAAAATTCATGCAAGAGCAGGCCTTCCTTCCCCCGGTTGCCTGCATTGGCTTCCCTCTGGCACCCGGGACCCGGGTTTCCCTCACAGCCCCTGCTTCGTCAGGAAGGTTGTCTGGAAGGATGTCTGGTCCAATTAGCATATTATGCTTTTATTATTATAGATAGTATCAGATCTCAATGGTTTCTGAGGTCATTTCCAGCTATGATACTTAATGATTTTTCTTAAAGTATCTTTTGTGAATGTAGCACCTATTTTCTCCTGTCACCTGCTTTTGAAACATTTCCATGAATTGAAGGTTTGTAACCTGTTGTCTGGAGGAATGTACATGAAAGAATTAACCATAGGCTATTTAAGCAAGACTAGACAAAGCTATGCATAAAAATTCCCTGGCCACCAGGGGAGGATCTAATAATTCTATTCTATATTCAGCTTTTCTTGTAATCAGATCACAGAAGACAGTTATAAAAACCAACTTTAAAGAAGATGAAATTTTACCTGTAGAAATATCATTCTGTTTAAAGTTTTCTATGTAATCATTGCCAAAAGAATCTTTGCCAACCTGTACCAAAGAAATGATGAACATTAGATCTATTGCATTTAGTAAAATGCTACAATGTAGTTTTTAGAATACTTAGCATTTTGAAAGGGCATATCGGCACAGTACTTTATAAACATTAACTAATTAATCTTCTCAATGTACATTGCTAGACTTGGTTTCAGCCCAAAGAATTGTTATATACTAATGTTCCACTTATATCCTTCTTAAAATGTGAAGCATTTTAATGATGCTCACCAGTTCCATAGGTTCACTTTCACTTAATCTGATCATGTGGAAATTCCCTCGGAGACAGAGCTGTCCACCATCAACTATCCTCAATATTTATGAGGAGTCTCAGTTGTTCATACTTCACTATAAATGACAGGGGCTTTGTAATGACTTGCCTGGTGTCTAAGAATCTTCATATCTTCTTCCCGGACCCTGACATGGAGCGCAGGAGGGAATTTAAAAAGCCCTTGCTACCTTAGTATAGTGGAATTTCTTTGTTTTTGCATCCTTGCATCCATTCTGGTAATACTTCAGTTTTTCCTTTAGACATGTATTTCTCGTTCACTCATAGGCAATGTGATCAGAGGGGCACAGTTGTAAAATCAATGAACCTATGTTGACACATCAGCCAAACTCCCTAAACTCCATAGTTTACATTACGGTTCTCTCTGGTGTTGTACATTCTATGGGTTTTGACAAATGTATAGGCAAGTACCCATGATTATATTCTCATACAGAATGGCTTCACTGCCCTAAAAATCCTCTCTGCTCTGCCTATTCATCACTGTCTACCCCCCAGCCCCTGGCAACCACTGACCTTTTGTACTCTCTCCATCATTTTATCTTTTCCAGTGTCATATAGTTAGAATCATTCCTGAACTATATACTTCTATTTTTCTGTCCTGCAGGTGAGCACTACAGCAATGGATTATGTTTCTGTCCAGGCCTCAGCCCCTTCCAGTGTGTTCTGCTTGCCCACAGAAAATTGTTCCTCTCTGGATATATCAACAGAAAGAAACCTAGACATTTACTTGAGTCAGGATCTGCAATGAGTGATGATAAATTTCCTGGTGAGCATGTGGACTGTCTAGAACAGGGATTAGCCACTATTTTTTACTCTGAAGGACTAAATAGGTAATATTTATTCTTTATTTTCAAATATGTAATATTTTAGACTTTACGGGCCATATTGCCTCTTATGCAACAATTTACCCCTGCCATTGTAGAGCTGGCGGCCAATGATAATATGTCAACAAAGGGATGTGGCTGTATTCCAATAAAACTTTATTTACAAAAATATGTAGTGGGCAAGATCTGCCCCATGGATCATGTTTGCTGACCCCTGATTTAAATGCCACTTTTGGTACCTTATTCTGCAAAAGAACACCTTTCCTTGCGCTCCTTTTCTGGCTCAAATGCTGACTAGGCAGTAATCTCAAGCAATATGTGGTAACTTCTCTCTAGCAGAATCTGTCTTTATGGTGAAGAGTGTCCACTCCAGTGATGCTGTGGGGAGTTCCCTGTGAAGGAGGCCATCTATCAAAAGTTTCCTTCCTGGAAGGCTGGCTGTTCCCTTGTCTGGCAAGTAAGTGCCAAAGCATCCTATTTCCTAGGTCAAAGGTTCATCCCAGAAGGCTCTTGAGAGCTGAACCGAGTTCTCTCATCTTTTTTTTTTTTTTTTTTTTTCTCGGCCTGACCAGGGATGGAACCCACAACCTTGGAGTATCCAGATGATACTCCAATCAACTGAGCTAGGTATTATATGTTGGGAAAGTATCATTATAAGAATGTTCTGGGGCTGAGAAAAGGCCATCCTTAGGCATGTGGGGCGTGATGCAAACTAAAGCAAAGAAATTTCTCTTTCTTCTCCTAACAGTTTTATATGGGAAAGGTCTGTTGACGGTGACTATCAAGGGCAGGTAATAAATGGTGGTGATATAAACATTAGCAAGTGCAGGGCTTAGGAGGAATTGTTTCATTGCCCTCGAGAAACTGATACTATTGGAGGGAAATCAGACAGACCAGGTGGAACAGCATGCGCATCAGAGGCATAATTGGGAAGGATTTCATGCCCAGGTAATTGCATTTGCAGACTTGCTGTAGTTGTATTTTAGAGGCTGCGGCAGCTGCCTGTCTTCTTCCTGTGCAGGGCACCGTCTGATTGGTTACATCCCCGGGTGATGGTTATGGTTGCAGCTTTATTCTAATAGTGATTTCCTGGCAAATCTGTTGGCTGGTCTTCTAAACTCTATGTGAGACATGGGACAAAATACTGTGTTTTTGCCTTCTTTGATATTCTCTTGTCAAAAAATAAAAATCTGGTAACTAAAAAATAATGGAAAAGTAACAAGACTGCTGAAGATTAAGAGAAGTCAACTGAAACTCCATTAACTTTACATCACCCAGGTCATTACAAAGTGAAAGATGTGATGAAAAGCCTCAGAATAGGAAGACAATATTTCCTTTGTGTCATGGAAGCCCCTCACACTAGCTGTGTGGTTTTGGGCGAGCCGCTTTAATTCTCTGTAGGCTCAGTGTTCTTATCTGGAAAGCCACAGCAAGTTTGCTGTGAAGATAAAGTAAAATAATGCGCAAAATAACGTTTAGAGCTGTAAAGGATTATCATAAAAGATGAAAGAAAAATACATAAAATTCCATTTCGGGCTTGGTGCCTTCATCATTATCATCATCATCATCAGGCTGCTTCTCTTGGGGGAAGGGGCTCCCGCGGCGTGGATTCAGTCTCATAAACTACTTTCATGTCCATCTTGTCCTCCCTGATGCTTCAGTTCTTCCTGTGGCTTCTTATTTTCAAACAGGAGAGCATTAGATCATGGACCCAAGCATGTGGGTACATTAAATAATTTTAAAAATGAGACTGTATTTATTACTCTTATTGTTCTAATAAAAACATAACATCCGTTAATGGTTTGGTGCAACGAATGCTGTTCAATGTATCCCGCTACTTTCCTGAGAATAATTTAGCCAACTGGGAGGGTATCTCTGCCGTGGGAGTAATAGTTAAGCTTAAGTAGAACTAAATTACATATGAAAATGTGGACAAAAAGCAATGGGGATCCGAGTCCTATTTAAAAGGATCCTCTTTTTCTTTTGCATTATAGAGTTGCACAGATGACATGTGCAATTTGTACTAAAAGAATGCCACCTTCCCTGTGTCCCCACCCTCAAAACCTCTCACACATTCATGTATTTTTCCGGGTTTGTTTTAAAAAGGGTTGTGAGAAGTAAACACCGTCCAGTCCCATTTGCTTGCTTCTGATTCTAACTTAAGCCTCTTCCCCAGTAACTGGAAATCGATAGCCAGCGTCAGAGGAGCAGAACCCAAGCAAGGGTGTCGTTCACACTCTGCCACTGAGAGCGAGAGCAAGTGTCTTGAAAAGCACAGTGAGTGATACGAATGAAAGAACCAGACAGAACAAGGACTAAAGGAAGCTTCATGTGGCTATGATGAGCACCCCCGCGCTGCCTCTGTGACAATCCTTCTTCGCCGACTCCTTATAGAGTTGTGGGGATCACTTGACCCGCTGGGGCTGGACCCCGGCAACTTTCCCTGTGTCCCCACCCTCAAAACCTCTCACACATTCATGTATTTTTCCGGGTTTGTTTTTAAAAAGGTTGTGAGAAGTAAACACCGTCCAGTCCCATTTGCTTGCTTCTGATTCTAACTTAAGCCTCTTCCCCAGTAACTGGAAATCGATAGCCAGCGTCAGAGGAGCAGAACCCAAGCAAGGGTGTCGTTCACACTCTGCCACTGAGAGCGAGAGCAAGTGTCTTGAAAAGCACAGTGAGTGATACGAATGAAAGAACCAGACAGAACAAGGACTAAAGGAAGCTTCATGGGGATCTTTGGAGGCTTCCCTGTCTTCCTGGTCACACGTTAGCTATCAAGTTGATATGAAAACTTTAAGTATCTTGGCCATGAGGCAGAATGGTGCAGATGGAAGTCAGGAAACCTGGAATCTAATTCCAGTTCTGCTGTTACCAAGCTCATTAAAATTCTTTCCTACGTTTTGGGGCAAATTGTTCCATCTGAGCCAGGCTGTAGGGTGGGACTGGTTGGTGTGAGTTATCTCTGGCAGGAAGGAAACCAATAATTCTCAGCCTTAGCTGCTCATCAGTATCTCCTGAGAAGCTTGGAAACATCCGGATGCCCAGGGTACACCCAGACCAATTGAATCAGGCCCAGGCCTCTGCAGGTGGGACCGGGCACGCTCCCCAGGTGATAACCATGTGTGAACTCCAGTCGAGGGGTGGACCGCTGATTGCAGGATTAAAGTGGGAGGTGTCTGTAGAGGCTTGTGTGCAGAGAAGAAGTGAAGAGAGAGCACCGTCCTGCCTGGCACTAGGTTGGTAAGTCCCCTAAGTGGGAGCACGGGGAAGTGTGACCTGCAGAATCTGCTGGGGGCGAGGGGCCCATCAGGGTCCAACATTGGGATCAAGGTATTGTGAAGCCCGAGAGATTTCCTTGGCTTGTGTTTGCTGACTAGTCTCATTTTGACGTGGCCCAGCCTTCTTCCACCTCTATCCTTCAAAAGCAGTGGTTCTCAACCTGTGGGTCGCGACCCCTTTGGCGGTCGAACGACCCTTTCACAGGGGTCGCCTAAGACCATCCTGCATATCAGATATTTAGATGACGATTCATAACAGTAGCAACATTACAGTTATGAAGTAGCACGAAAATAATTGTTACTCTTATTTCCAGAATTCCTCTGGCCTTCTTCATGGATGCTATGTAATTAAGCATTTAATTGAATACCATCTTATATTGTTTGCCTAAATAATCTTCCTTAAAGTCTTGTCTTCCTAGAAGCTTATTGGCGACCCTAGCTTAGCATACATTTATCCGTCCTTAAGCCTGTGCATTAAAGGTGTTCTGTGAGTATTTGATCATCTTAGGTGCCTATCTGTTCGTTTTCCTTGGGCCTGTTTATCGTTCAGAAAGGCACACGACTGTATAGCACCCGCGCTGTTCTAGTTGTGGCTGCAGAAAGGTTTTCTCCAAGGTGTTGCTCCTAATAGCCCGTGTGAAGGCCCTCCGTCCAGTACATTCAGCTGCAGCAGCGCAGCTAGTGCTTCTGGGCAGAAAGATTCTGGGGAACTTCGGAGTCTGAGGTGGTCTGTGAATATCCATTCAGGTGGAAGAGTCCAGGTCGTCAGCAACTGTGGACAGCCCCTCACACTTAAACTGAGGGAACTCGCAGAACCCCAGGTGCTCTCAGGCAATCCCAGGCTCAGGGCAACGCTGACATTAGAGTTGCGCCATTGGGTAGAACTTCCTGCAATGGTGAAACGTTTAACGTTCTGTTATCTGAGCTGTGCAATGCAGACACTTAAATGGAGCAGTGTGATTGAGGAACTCAACTTTTAGTTTTATTTTAATTACACTTCAATCTAAATGGCCACATGTGGGTAGTGATGCTGTATTGGACAATGCCGCTGTAGAGAGATGTGGATGAGGACCATGGAAAGCAAAAGGGCTGCGTTTATCAGCAGCACTTCCTCCAGCTAAGGGTACTGAGGTGCTTCCTTCATTCTCTCCATGGGGAAGGCTCTCTGCATCGAGGGAGAGCCAGTCAGTGGTTTCCAAGGGCCAGAACAACGGCCTAACACTGAGGAGGGGGCTTCATTAGCACGATCATAGTAAACACCTGTATTTCAAAATGGCGGAGGAATGGGCTGTTTGGAGTCCTTGAATGGCAGAAAACACCGAGTGATTCCACCCATCAACATATAATTGATGTCAAAATATACAGGACCAAGATTTCTTACCTGCGGTCATAAGAAATTAAATATTCTGTTAAAAAATGTTATCACATATATCAAAACAGGTTACTGATTTTCAAAGTTAGAATACGGGAAAATATAATCAATGCTGAAACTAGGCTGTGATTCAAGATATTTTGTGACTTTCAGTGGCTAAGGGTTAAAATAAGCAGCAGGTTTAGACGATTACGCTGAATTTGCTGTCGTGAAACAAAACGCAGCAGTTGCTTTAAAAATAAATCCCGCATATTAACTTTTAACTTGCCATTTGTGGCTTTATCATAAAAGATGAAAGAAAAATACATAAAATTCCAGCTTTTTAAGCTTGCTGGTTGTTTAAACCCCAGGTAAATGGTGTTTACCTTAATAATGGCCTTTAATATACAAAGGTAACCTTACCATCACCATTATCAGGCCTGCTTATCTGAGCGTGGGAGTGGGTTTGTGATAATCCAATGATTTCTTCCATTCTTTTAAAATGAGGCATATTTTATGTATTTGGTTAGGGTCCAATCAATGTAGCCAACTAGCGTTAGCCAGTCATCTTTCAGTGGATGTCAGGAAAGGACAAATTGCACTTCATTGAATGTTACCTGGAAAGACTGGTGCCCAATTTTTGATCTTTGAAAATTAAAATCTCAATGCATGATTAGTTGATTGTCCCACTGTAATCTTAACATAGAAGGCAATTTTTGACTAAGACGATGGGTACTCAAATACACTGCTTTTCAAGCTGACTTGTGAAGCCTCAGTTTTCTCATTTTCAATCTATGCAGACTAATAATTTTGCAAAATATAATAACAATGAAATGAAACAAAGTCATACAAAATACAAGGCCTAATTTATATTATAATATTATGTATATTCTATTCACCAGCTATAAAGTTACTCTGTCAAATTGCTCTAAATATTTATGTTTATGCTCAATTTCTGTCCTGTCCAGTCCAGTGACAGTCTGCGGCCTGTGAGTAGGTGGCACTGCTCTAATGTGTAATGCCTCTGTCACAGGACTTCATTCCTGGCCATTCTGAATGGAAAACACTACATATATTATAGAGTCTAGTCTCACGATTGAAGGAAACAAAACCAGGTAATTTCTTGAAGGCCCTTGCTTGCTGACTTCCGATCTGGGCCGCGTGGGTCCATGCCTGCTTGTGGCTTCCTTCCACCTACACAGGAAGCAGGGTCTCTGGGCTCATGCTGGGCTGCTGCACCTTTAGCTCTGTATTCTACCAGAGAACTCCTGAGCTGCCAGGTTTTGATGGTTAGAGATATCGTCCTCCTCTCTTATGTTTGGCTTCAATGGAAGGGAGGAGGAAGAAACACTTAAATTGGGTGTAGCCCTAGGAAAGGTGTCCTAGCAGGTTCTTTGCCCTCCGAAGAAGACTTTCATTTTCCTGGATTTTAATCTCAAAACAACATCTTCAGTTACCCTTGGACTGTCGCCTTGGCCCATGACTCAGTTAAATACTGACTATACAACTCTTAACTACTTGGTGTTCCATTGTACACATTTCACCGTACCCATATTGATGGACTCCTGCTTAATGGTCCTTGCCACAGTATCTTGATGAATATTTCTCCTTAGCTCAGTATAAGATGTTTTGCACAAGCCATCAAACAGTCTTACTTCATTAGAGTTTGAATTTTATTTTATTTTATTTTTTGCAGGGCAGTAATAGGTAAGTTAATGTTGCTAAGAAAGCCATACAAAAATTTCTGTTTTTCTTTTGTTCCATCTGTTCATTTTTATCTTGAGTAATTTAATGATTTTGGGTTCTACTTGGAATTGTCATATTTAAAAAACTGCCATAAAGCAGTGTGGCTAATTTGCTCAATTAAAATATATTTCACAGTGGGAAGAAATAGCATGATTAATGGGTAACAATAGCTTCTACTAGAAAAGAGATTTTATTTTTTGTGAAGAAGTCTAAGCATAGCCCTGGCTGGTTTGGCTCAGTGGATTGAGTGTTGGCCTACAGAGTGAAGGGTCCTGGGTTCGATTCTGGTCAGGGGCACATGCCTAGGTTGGGGGCTCGGTCCCCAGTAGGGGGTGTGCAGGAGGCAGTCGGCCAATGATTCGCTCATCATTGATGTTTCTATCTCTTTCTCCATCTCCCTTCCTCTCTAAAATCAATAAAATATTTTTTGGGGAAAAAAAAGTCTAAGAATATTATGGATTTATTTAATCTATTTGCATATCTAAATGTCTCAGGTTGTCTAAGCAAAGTAATCCTGTATAGGTTTTATCTAACCTCTCTGTACAGATCCCCAGGTAAATTCTACCACAGGGCTACACACTAGATGACAAAGTCAAGGACATGTTATATATAAAGAACTTTCAGAACTGGGCAGGTGCTAACATAAACCATCATTCACACACCAGAATAAAATAAACAGCACCTTTGCTTTAACCAGCCTCCTAATGAGAACATTTCCCCAAACTCAGCCTTCTGCCTTCTGTTCCCCTCAGACCCACTTCTATGGTTTCACCATTCATATCCCAAGGTCAGTCCCACAATTCAAATATTTCTATTTTGCATTTCTCTCTCTGCCTCAAATTGACCTAAAATAAAACCAATCTGCAAACCTTTGAGTTGGATGAGATCCTAGGGGACATTCAATTTTGACTTTAATGGCTAAATGAATAGCTTTTATAAAACTTGCAAGAGGGGGCTCTCTAATCTCTCTCCTTTAACAGCTCCAGTTCTAGGGAACTCCCATCTCCCCATGGCTATTCTCAGTACCTTGTTCCAACCCCAAGTCTCTCTCCAGGTTTTCCCGCCTGGAAATGATATCCTCTTTCCAGTTTCCAAGCCCCTTCAGTCAGCACCATCTTATTTCTCCCCAAACCCTTAATTTCTAATCAGGTAGAGGATGGATCAAGCCTAACATTTTTAATTGGCTCCCTCTCTAAGCCCTGTAATTCCTAGCACATAATATTGGTCGTCAATAATTAATTGCTGACTAATTGATATTTTAAATTTATCAAGAGCTCAACCTTAGCAAATGAGGGTTTCTTGTGCTTCAAGAGATGTTTTTGATCAAATAGCCAGATGAGAATTATGTCATGTTAATGACATCAATTAGAAATAAAGCTACAGTTCATTAGTAGATGAAGTGATAATTGTATAGCTTATGCATCATTTAAAGACTCCCTTGGAGAAGAAAGTGCTGTATGCAATGGAAAGTGATATTTCAGAGACATTTTGGTAAAATCTACCCAGTTCATAGCAGAGAACTCATTCTTTTAAATTTCTCATATTTTTCTTATCCTCCACTATGCAGACCCAGTCTAGCTTTCCTGTTATACCAGTAATGATAGCATCTTAAAATTTCATTAAAGATGCAAAAGTTGAACCTTTGGCAGTCAATTCTGTTTGATTTATTTTTGAGATCACTTCAGTGGATGATGGAAATAGGAATACGTATTTTAGTTTTCTTTAAATACCCGAAGACAAAACTACACCTAAAGATGAGTGATGTATAGTTCAGTAAGGCCCAGATTCCTTTCTGACCCAAGATACAGCAGTAGAGGGAAAAAAACTCAGAGATGAGTAAATCACCGTTATTAAACCAAGTTTCTAAAAGCTGTGTTGCTGCGTAAAACCTGCTAAAAACAGTTGGATGGTGTGGCTCGGTGGTTAAGTATCCACCTACGAACCAGGAGGTCATGGCTCCATTCCTGGTCAGGGCACAGTAGGGGGTGTGCAGGAGGCAGCCATCAATGATTCTCATCATTGATCTTTCTATCCCTTTCTCCCTCTCCCTTCCTCTCTGAAATCAATAATAAATAAAAAAATCTTATTAAAAATATTTAAGGAAAAAACCCTGCTAACAACAGGAGGACTCATACTGTTGTTTAGAACCTGAACTAGAGAAACCCGTCAGAGTAGACTAATTCTCCTCGCCTCACACTCTAGTTAGAAACTCTTTCATTTCAGGGAATGCAGTGTTATTTGAGGACTGCTACTTCCCAGAGGATCCAGTGAGGTAGAAATGAATATAAAAAACAAGGAAGATTACTCTCTCCTGTTTAAAAATTTATAACCAATGAACTTCTAAAAGAATTAAGCAGGTATTCGAACAAGTACATGTCCATGCGTGTTAATAGCAGCAGTGCTCACAAGAGCCAAAAGGTGGAAACAGCCCCAGGGTCCACCGACAGATAAATGGATACACAGATTGTGGCATAGCCAATGGAGTACTATTCAGCCGCAGAAGGCACGGAGTACTGATCCTTGCTATAAGGTAGATGAACCTTAAAAACATTATGCTAAGTGAAATATGCCAGACACAAAATGTCACATTTCATATGATTCCATTTATAGGAAATCGTCAGAAATAGATAAACCCATAGAGACAGGATGTAGATTGGTGGTTGCCAGGGGCCACGGGGAGGAGGGAATGGGGAGCGACTGCTTAATGTAAGGAGCTTTCTTTTGGAATGATGGAAATGTTCTGGAACTAGATAGATATGGTGGTTGAACGACACGGCGATTATACTAAATGCCACTGAATTGTTCATTTAAAAATAGTTAAAAAAAAATAAAACCAGTGAACTCAAACCCCAAAACCATATTCTTGCCTTTAGAATACTCTCCACTGGGCTTGGCACCTACCTTGCACACCATGGCCGTCTTTGCTCCAAGCCTCGCAGCTTGGACACACTGGTTGGCACCTTTCCCTCCAAAGCCAATAAAAAACTTATGTCCATGGATGGTTTCTCCGGTTTTTGGCAAACGAGAAGTAAGACTGTCATAAGTTAAAAAGAAAAGGAAAAAAAACACACACATTGGTAACTGCAGTCAGTTTTAAGTTCTTCAGAAGAGAGAGGGAAGGCTGTGTGGTGGAGCTCTAAGCAGTCAGAACCGCAGGCAGAAGCAGCGGAGGGAGAGGACCTTTCCTTTTGGACAACCTTCAGTAGTTTGCATCACTTTTGAGAATGCATCTGCCTGACAGGATTCCTCTCCCCCACTGCCCTGTGCTACCATAGCCCCACTTCAGATGACAGCTCCGGGGGTCTGTGCTGCATCAGGGCCATTCAGGGGAGCCTGTTTTACATCTCGGGGAACTCTCAGAGGGAAGGAACTTCATATTCCTTCTCAATGCCCAGCACGGAGATTTACTCACAGAGGGACTTAATAAATGGGGCCAAGGTAATGTGTGCTTCTGTCCAGATTTATCGGGTTGCTTTAATAAGCAGGAAGGGAACTAGGATTTTGGTAATCATGTTCAGGACTTCAGGAGAAGAGTGAAGCTGCAATCCCAGGCGCTAAAGAATCTTGTTTGTTTCCTTGAGGGTGGGATAGGAGTGGGGTATTTGGATGGCAGTTCGGGGTTTCATCCTAATCCATCCTTTGTATTACCCATTTCATGCACTGACTAAAAAAAGAGCATCTATTTTTAAAAAGTGGATTAGAGCTAAGTTTAGTTTTATATTTTACTACAGAAAAATCCAAACACATAAAACTAGAGAAAATAGTATATTGATTTTTCCCTATACCCATCACCCAGATTCAACTATTGTCAACTGTTAGCCAATGTTGTCTCAGTCTACACCTTCATCAACTTCAAGAACTAGGGATTTTTACTAACAGGTGATTACTGACACATTACTGCTTAAGGTAGCATTAAATGAGGCAAAAAGCACAAGTAAAAGGTTTGCTCCAGTACATGGTTTTCCTAACAGTACAGGTGGAAGATGTGAGGAAACAAAGTCTTTGAAGGACAGAAGACTTTAAAATGGAAAAGGAGTTCTGGGTGGAGGGGCAAGTGAAGAAGATGGACTCGGCGCCATGAGGACTGGCTGACTGGCCACAAAGATGTGGGCCAAGGGCCAGATGGAGCAGATGGGGAGGTGGTACTTCTGACCAAAAAGGTTAATTAGCTTTAGGCAGGAAAGAAAGGCCAAGAGAGAAGTTTACCATGGTAAGTCAACCGAGAACCTACTTTGTTTTAGCAGGTTAGACATTTATGTCCATTTCCAATAGAGACTGTGGTCGATCCAAAACCAGTATCTTTTCGTATAAGAGTCACGAAACAACGTCAGTTCCTACAGGTCACTGACAGCCTGTTTGCAATGGGATGCCATATGCCTATTGGCAGGAACGCATGATTGTGTCAATAAAGACCAAGTTCAACCTGTGAGCCTCCTTTATGTCGCTCTAAAAGTCTCAAACTGAGCTAAGCTACTCCATTCCCTAGCATTGCACTGTCAAATAGGGTTATTTGAGATTCAAGAGATTCATCAATAATTTGAAAACATCCCACTCCACTCCTCCCCTTTTCAATTCTATTTTTATTTCGGATTCTAAACGCATTTATAGTACCGATGGAAAAAAATATACATCTACAAGGTTCACTTCTGAAAAAGGCACTCAATCAAGGGAAAAATGGTTTTAATGTAACGTTATTATCCTGTCATTTAATTTAGCAATGACAAGTGATGATGAGATTTTGATTTGCATCAGAAATCTTAAACATTTTAGGATTCTGTTATGAACAGGCAATGATGAGTAATCTGTGTGATTGAGTAACTATGTGAATTCTTGGCTTATTGATGCTGCTATAAACAACATTCCTAACAACTTTAAAAAGAAAAACTATCCAATGTGGCAAAAACAGGCCAAATAATTTAATTAGTAAGACTGTCACTAAAGAAATGTATGACTTCCACTATATTTATACTTAGATCTGGGTCACAAGCCACTTGTTTGAATCAAGTGTATTTATGACCAACTGTGGCAAACCATGAAAAAACATATCACCATATTATTGTTGGGATATGCATGTATGTGGGAGAGAAGTGAAATCAGGTACAGTGTGTGTGTGTTTGATGTGGGAGCAGATGGCTGGGATTTAAACAATGTATATTAACACAAGCACTGAACTGGTGTAGCCACTACTGGCATTCCTCACTCCTTGGGAATTCTTTTTTCTTTATCTTCTGAATCTTTGCCGTACTCTTCTCTTTCTTTTCCCAATTGTAGACTTTCTCTACAATTGACAGTCTGTTCGCCACTTTATTTCTAGTGCCTGTCACTTATATGGGGTTAATATATTTGCTGATTGAACAGATCTTTGTGGCTCCCCTTATCTCAAGGGTAGCAGAATATGCCACCCCAAAATATGACTGTAGGAGTTCAGGACACACCCAAAACAGGCCGCTTTGGTATATAATTCTGAGCTGTAGGCACTTAAGAAACAGCAGATGCAGGGAGAGGCTTTCCCTGAACTTCCCTTCTCTGCCTATCACAGTCGTACCTCCCATTTCTTCCAAGGGCCCATTCACCTTTCTTAAAAGCTCTACCTCTCCCTCCCCTACCCTATTAAAATGCTACTTAATCCTGAATTTGAAGTCACCTCGGGGAGTTACTCATTTTTTCCTGGGTTTCCCCCATGGATAACGAGGGACCCATGTTAATAAACTTCTGTTTTTCTCATTGGTCTATCACAGGGGTCTCGGTCAAAGAACTCAGAAGGGTGGAGGGAAAATTATCTTTCCTCTCCTACATCTCTTCTCCGTGTCTCCTTTGTGTAGTCTCCAGTCTTTCTTCTGAATTGAGGCTGTGGAGGTGCTGATGAATGGGAAGGAGGAGATTGGCAGGGATGACCAGTTGTCTGGCAATGATGACAATTCCATGTTTTACCAGACCATGCCCACTGCATGCCCAGTATCAGCAGCGTTCCTCTTCTACAAGCAAGAATCTAACTGGAACTCATACTATCATTCCTTCACTAATGCATTAACTCCAAAATGCAAAGTCAGTGTTTTTCAGGCTACTTCCTATAGGGCATAATCAACTTGCCGACGATGAGGAAAAAGCTAACCATGATGCAAGTAACACAGGAGTTGAAAAAACAGGTCACAGAACAAGATTAGTATGATCCAATTCATATTTTTAAAAGGAAAAAAGATACACGTATATGGTCTCAGATGATATGTAAAAGCACAGACAATGAAATGTTAATGACAAGTATCCATGAGAAGGGTGGGGGTGCGGAGCAAGAAGAGCTCATGTTTCCTTTATATCCTCCTGCGCGGAAGTGGAAACAACGAGAATAGAGCTGTGTGTTATGGGAGACCAATTCTTACTACCTCCGTCATCTGTCCTGCCTGCATCTGCTTCCAGCCACTGGTTCTTGCTGGGCTCCAGCTGGCTTCTTGCAGCCTAACAGTGCCACCCTGTCCACCCCTGGGTTTCTGGTTCCTCAGGCCGTCCTGCAGGATTGAGCAACTAGTTGTGCATAGGGGTGGCCAACTTGAACATGTCAGGCATTTTTGTAAGGCTCTTCCCACTCCTCTGCTTCACTTTCCCTGTCCATCCCTGGCTCTTGCTCCCTGGGTCCGAGTCCTGAATAGAGTATTTGCGCTTAAGCGTTTGTCTGATGCTCTGTTTTCTGTTGAACCCACACTAACACTGTTTATTCCTTTTTTAAAAATATATTTTATTGATTTTTTACAGAGAGGAAGGGAGAGAGAGACAGAGAGAGAGAGTCATCGATTAGCTGCCTCCTGCACATCCCCTACTGGGGATGCGCCCGCAACCCAGGTACATGCCCTTGACCGGAATCGACTCTGGGACCTTTCAGTCCGCAGGCCGACGCTCTATCCACTGAGCCAAACCGGTTTCGGCTGTTTATTCCTTGCTTATTTATTTTTTTGTAGAAGTAAACAGAGTGGAGTGGAGAGCAACTAAAAAGTTAGTTACGAAAAAGGCAGAAGCATTTCCGAATTTTAAATCCTAATTTACTTTAAATCAGGCTTTCCTTGTCTTTTCTTTAATGAAATCATGGAATTAAGTTCAGGTTCAAGGAAGGAACTGCACAACGCCTCATCCCCTGGATGAAAGCATTACTGTGATTCACCTCAATTCAAACACGAGGTTTAGCAAGGTACCAAAGACAGACAAGCGACAGTGCGCAAAGAAGAAATAAAAAGGAAGCAGTACTGGGAGAAATGCACTGCTAGCATTTAATAATTTAACATAGTATAAATTTCTGAATGAGGGAGAAAACCCAAACAGAGAAAACCAGTCATAAGGATTATGCTTGAATTTTAAGACGTACTCGTAGCTTTAAAAAGGTCACGGCATTTTAAAGTTGGGCAGAAGGAAACGCCGGTAATTGTTCATGGCTGGCCCTCCGGTTTCCTGGGCCACAGGAGGCCGCGGGGTCAGCCTGGTTGTGCAAGGCAGGAGGCCCGAGCCTCTCACTGACTGTAGTACCTTTGACAGCTTTTCCCTCTTTGAACCAGCTTCTTCTCTTGCAAAACAGGTTTAATAATACTTGTCAACTCCTTCAATTGCCCGGGTTTTGTGCTCTGAGTTATTTCACTGACAGGTGTTAGCAGAACAACTTATCATTGCTTTTAACTTCTTGACAATGATGTGCTTGTTACAGATTCTCTGAGATGATTCATAGCAGAGAAAGGAATGACCTGGTGAAATAGAGATGAGAAGGGTTTCGACCAAAAAGGTCACGCTAATAACTGGTTCGGCCCAGAGTCCGGGGCTATGCTGCCTTTTGCATTCCATCCTTTCTTCTTCTGGCTACAAGCTTCTGACACACCGTGCAACTAGCATAAGGATCGTACTATTAGTTATGACCCAATTAAAATTCATTGCGCTCACTTATTATTCCTCCTGCCTGTGCTCTCCAGCCCTACCTGCTCCTCTCGGCCTTTGTGTGTGCCACATTTACAAGGAGGAGAGTACTTTCCAAACCAACTTAGTATCTCTTTCCACCTCTGTAAAAAGAACTTAGCCGTCCAACTGAAACTTCATGCCGTGCTTCCTAACCCTAAATTTGTGGACATATATATGATTTATTCAAGGAAGTAAAACATGAATTATGCTTAAAACAGTTGTTAACTGAAGTTTGATTTCTAGCCGATCTTTTCCTAGCTAACAAGTCTATGGCTAAAAAGTCATTTGCCTGAAGATGTAGCTACTCTTGAATTTATAGAATAGAAAAACAATCCTCTAGCCAGAAGTGGCCAGCCTTTCAGAATGTCATATCCTTGACCCTTATTTATCTAAATTCTGCTTCTGTGTGAATAACTGGGCTAGGTACTTAGGAGAGCCAACAAGATGAGTTATGTATGGTCTTCTCCCAGGGTATGGTCTTCTATGGCTTACTTTCATTCACATCTCCGCTCAAATGTTACCTCCTCAGAGAGGCCTTCCCAGCTACCTTATAGGAGATACCCCCTTTCTATTTTATCCTTTTCAACGTTTTAAAAACTGATTCCAGAGAGGAAGGGAAGGGAGGGTGGGGAGAGAGAGAAACATTAATGATGAGAGAATCATTGACTGACTGCCTCCTGTATGCCCTCCACTGGGGATTGAGCCTGCAACCTGGGCATGTGCCCTGACCTGAATAGAACCAGCTACCTTATAGGAGATACCCCCTTTCTATTTTATCCTTTTCAACGTTTTAAAAACTGATTCCAGAGAGGAAGGGAAGGGAGGGTGGGGAGAGAGAGAAACATTAATGATGAGAGAATCATTGACTGGCTGCCTCCTGTATGCCCTCCACTGGGGATTGAGCCTGCAACCTGGGCATGCGCCCTGACCTGAATAGAATGGTGACCTCCTGGTTCCTATTTTAATTTCTGTTAAGTATTTATTCATTCATTCTGGCAAGAAACACTAGGTTTCTGGAGCAGAGACAGCCTTTTACTCATAATTGCATTAATTACTTCTCTGTCCCAATCCCAACAGGGTAACATGATGAGAGAAACCTCAAAATAATGAATTTTTGGAATTTATATAGGACAGCTGACACAGCTGCTGTTCCTCCTCTCCACTGGGAAGGGGCAGGGGGAGGAGGGAGAGAGGGTGAAGAGGACCTACTGACCTTTGCTTTGTAATATAATGAAATCTTCTCAGGAGGTGGGGCAGGTCTCTAGGTTTACAACCTCTAGAATGTAAATTAATGTGTCCAGGGGAGAAATCTCTAAATCTCTCCAGGTCTCTGACTTCTGAGGTTTGTAAATTATATGGTTATGGACCACATTTTCCTGATTTTTTTGGCATGACTAATGCTTTTTTTATTGGATGCTGAATATTGCAAATATTACATAATTGAATATCTTAATTTGTATTTTTCCAAAAGGTAAGACTCCCCCCCACCCCCCACCCCAGGCAGTTAAGTAATTTGAAGATCTGTCTGATTCTTCTGAGGATAGTTTTGAGATTTGTTAAGGTGAGTTTAGGGTAGCCTTTAGGGCAGTTCACCCTTCTATTCAGTTGTGGATATTCTGGGATTTTTACGGAAGGCTCTCTGGCTAGTTAGAACTCAGCACCTCCCATTCCTATATGATTTCTGGGAAATGTTCAGCTTAGAACTCTCCAGTAGCTGCCCAGCTTTGTGGAGTTTCTCTCTATGAATTTCCATTTAGTATTTAGTAACAGACTTAAGGGGACTCCTTTGCAGACTTCTGGACCTTTCCCTGATTAGCTCCTTCCTATCCAGCACACATTCCCATAAATTCTAGCCACCTGAGTCTCCCTAAGCTATAGTTTCCTCGACTCACGGATAGTGCCATGATTTCCTTGAGTTCTTCCTCTCTGGGCCAATAATGAGCCTCCTGGAACCATCTTATGTGTTTTCTTTCTCTTCTGGATAACACACAAGTTGTTCAATAGATGAAATGGCTGCTTCATATATTTTGTTTCATATATGTCCCATTTTCTAGTTGTTTATGGTGGGAAGGTAGGTCTGGTACTAGTTACTCCAACATGGTCAGAATTAAATATTGTTTGAATGAATGGTCTATACTTCAAAAGACACTCATATAGATAGTTGGGATGATAGATGCCAATGTACATAAGTCATATGGTGAGGTGAGGCAGGGCAACTATAGCCCAAGGAGAAAAGTAAACCAGTTATTAAACATGAATATGGTCAGAATAATGGGGACAATAAGTGTCCACATCTTTCTTCATTCTTAATATGTGGGAAAAGGATTGAGTACAGAAGGCATCAGGAGAGGCTTATAGGTCAAAATATTAAAGATATATTTAAAAATGAAAATATACCTTTATATAATTTTTTGAATATATATATATTTACTACCAGCTGAGAAAAGTCCCAAGAAAAAATAGAAACTTGGAAGGAAGGTACAGAGGAGCTAATTTTGGAACTAGAAGCTACAAAAGGAGAGGGTAGGAAAATATATGTGTGTATATGGGAGTTCAGGGAGTGAGGACTAGACAACTATAGGAAGGCATATAAGGTATGTGGAAAAATCAGGATGCAGAAAAATAGAGCAGAAAGGGAATTGGTGAGACTAAAGCATTTATTGAAGTTCTGATGAAAAAAACCTTTTAATTCATTGAAGACAAGCAAAGTATGAAGCGACAACTACAAAATTGATATTTTATTTTCTGTTTTGCCAATTAATTTTAGTAATTTTTAAATTCCAAAATGACTTCTGTCACCATGCTGTAATTATCTAGGCTACTTCTTCCTGCCATCTGTTGGTATAGGGTAAAGAAATACAAATGGAATTAATTTTATCCTAAGTAAAATAAAATTAGAAGGATAAATCAGCATACAAAAATGTTTCCTGGAACCAATTAATACAAATTTTAATTTATCTACTATTTTTGGGTTTTGGTGCTTATGCTTCTTTTGCATTCCCATCATCATGAATATCAAGAACTGATTATATTATATTTGAGCTTCACAAAACATTTGTAAGATGTGTTAGCGTAAGTCTTATCATCTCTGTTTTAGGGAGAAAGTGAGAATTCAAAATAGTAATGGTTTATCAAAATGCACGTATCTGTTAGGTTGTTTAATTTTAATTCAGGTTTAATAGATTCCATTGCTATGGTCTTTTAAACCATACTATGCTACTTGGCTTTGACAATCAGCTTTCTCTCAACTTTTAAAATGATCTACTTTCTTAGCAACTTTCAAATATGCAATACAGTATTATTAACTCTAGTCACCTTGCGGTACAGTACATTACATCCCATGACACTTACTGGAAGTTATAAAGTAGTACCTTTTGACCCCCTCTTACCTATTTTGCCCACCTTCCCACCACCTGTCTCTGGCAACCACCAATCTGTTCTCTATGTCAATGGCCTTGTTTTGTTTAGATTCCCATATAAGTGAGATCATGTTATTAGTGTTTCTCTGTCTGACGTATTTCACTTATCATAATGCCCTCAAAGTCCACCATGTTATTGCAAATGGCAAGATTTCCTTTTTATAATAATATTCCATTGTGTGTGTGCATCGCATTTTCCTTATCCATCTATCTGTCCATCCACCCATCCACCCATTCATGGATGCTTAGGTTGTTTTCAGATCTTGGTTATTGTAAGTAATGTTGCAATGAACATAGGGGTGAAGGTATCTTTTCAGTTAGTGTTTTTATTTTCTTTGGATAAATACCCAGAGAGGAATGGCTGGAAATATGGTAGTTCCACTTTTAATTTTTTGAGGAACCTCCATATTGTTTTCCACAGTGGCTGCACCAATTTACACTCCTATCAACAGTGCACAGGGTCCCTTTTCTCCACATCCTCACCAATACATATTATATTTGGTCTTTCTGATAATCATTCTAACAGGTCTGGCATAATACCACATTGTGGTTTTGATTTACATTCCCCCGATGATTATTGATGTTGGCATCTTTTCATGTACCTTTTGGCCATCTGTATGTCTTCTTTGGAAAAATGTCTCTTCAGATTGTCTGCCCATTTTTAAATCAGATTATTTGCATTTATTTTTATTTTTTGCTATTGAGTTGTATTAATTCTTTATATATTTTGGATTTTTTTTCCTCTCAATTTTGACGATAATGTTGGACAACCAGTAGATATAACAGATAAATACTTAACATTATTAATATGAGCAAACTCTGTATTAAAAATGACCTATATAATTCATTCCATTCCTCGGCTTCTTTGGCTGTGATACTAAGTGATGTTACAAGGGAGAGAGTGGCAGCGTCCACTAAATGTCATAATAGATTAGTGCTCATTCTTTAAAATCTTATTAGTATTTCAAACCTCTTTTCATAGCCAATTCCCTATGCCTGGAAAGTTCTTTCCCTGTTTCCGTGCTGAGCTTATCCATATGCATCCTTTAAAATTCAACTCAGATGTTACTCCTCTGGGAGTCCAAATGTAACAGTGAGGGTGGTTGCCCTGTCTCTGCGTTCCAGCAATCTATGCATGTTTTTCTCATAGCTGTATCACAATCATTTCTGTATCACTATGGCCTAAGACTGTGCCTATTCACATCATGTGCCCAATAAACATTTATTAAAATATATAATACATTAATTGTGCCAGATACCATTTCTTGAGTGGTTATCATAAGATAAATACTGCACTAAGCACTTTATGACCACAAAATCACTTAATCCTTATAATTGTCCCATGAAAAAATTGTTCTTATTTTGATCTCCATTTTACAGATAAGGAGAATGAAAATTAGATAAAAAACATACTCAAGTTCACCCAGTAGAAGATGGCAGAGCCAGGATTCAAACCACGGTTGGTCGGACTCCAAAACCCATTAAAATATATTATTCACAAATGTCTTTAAAGCTCCTTGGATACCTCTATATTTCATGTTTTTGTAATTTCTTGTGTAATTTCTGGTAGCTATGCTTCTGAAGAATACTGGAGTTGTGCAAGCTGAACCAAGATGCTAAGATGGAAAGACCAAATAAGGTGCTCCTTTCCCTAGAGTTCAGAAGGAATTAGGTTGATGAACAGATGTTCTCAAATTTGACTTTTTTTCTTCAACCCTTGGGCTCACTACTCTGTAAATTATAATTTAATAGAAGAGAAAATGTAATTTCATGTGAAATATGAATATAGTTAACTTAAGCTTAATATTTTATGGTAATACACAAAAAGCGTCATGACTTCCTTGTGCTCTACAACCTTAATGAGCTTGATAAACTATTCCAAAGAGTAGTTTATTATAAAATAACATGTTTGAAATAATTCAAAATACATCAGAACTCACATTGAATGTGAATGGATTATATTCTCCAGGTAAAAAATACACACAAAAAATACAGTCATTAAAAAGAAATATAACAGAACAAACCAACAGAAAGACTAAATCCAGCTATGTGCTCTTTGTAAAGACATACACCTCAAACATAAGAACTGAGAAAGTTTAAAATATGGGAAAAGGTAAAATATGGCAAATAGCAACTAAAATAAAACTGGATAGCTTTACTAAAGTCATCCAAAGTAAAACCTTAGAGTACAAAAAGATAAAGAGGAGGTAAACTTTAACTGAAAGATTAAATTGAGCAGCAAAAGGTTCTAATTCTAATGCAACCAATAAAATAGTATATATATGTATGTATAATACACACACACACACACACAATGAGAAATTGACAAACACCATCATGGTTGGTAATTTTAACGTAATTCCTTAAGTGATTGACAGATCAATCAGAGAAAAGGTCAGGCTGGCCTAATGAACATATATAAAACACCATGGCTAACACCTATTAAATCATAATTTTCCTAATGTATACATTGAACATTTACAAAATCAACCAGGTACCAGGCTATAAAATCTCTTCAAATTTCAAAGAATAGTCTGTTTAGAAAATATTTTCTGACCTTAACAGGTTAAGTTAGAAGTTAATAATAAAAAGATAAATTAAAAAGTTCCATATCTCTTTATATGAAAGGCTAATATGCAAAGTGTCCCCTCAGGTGTTCAAGTGGGAGACCAGAGTTCGATTGCTCGCTATGACGTGTGCTGACCACAAGGGAGCGGTGCGGAACTCTGGTTTCCCGGTCAAGGAAGGCCCTGGTTGGCAGCCAGAAAGCCCCTATCGACCCTGATCGCGGCCAGGCCTAGGGACCCTAACCGTGTAGGAATTTCATGCACCAGGCCTCTAGAGTAAAGAGATTTTAAAAATGTTTCTAAATAACTGATGGATCAAAGAGGACATAATAATGTTATTTAAGAAGTAGTAAAAACTGAGTTTGTTTTATACTCCACATGAGTGAAATCATATGATCCTTTGCTTTTTCTGACTTATTTCACTTAACAATATTTAGAAAACTGAAACTCAGAGACACAGGCAACAGTTTGGTGGTTTCTACAGGGAAGGGGTTGGAGGAGTGGTAGAGGGTAAAAGGTGCTGAATATATGGTGATGGAAGATGATTGACTTTGAGTTGTGGGTAAGCAATGCAATATACAGATCATGTATCATAGTAATGTACTCTTGATTCCTATATGACCCTATTAACCAATGTCACCCCAATAAGTTTAATGTAAAGTGGAATAGTGAAAATAAATTACAATACAGTGGTCTTCCCCCAACAAGCATGAAGCATAGAATTCTTTTGTTCCATAAGATGAGACTCTTTCCAAGAACTCCACTTTCTAGATCTTGTCAATCTGGGAAAGCTAACTGTCAGCTCAGGGTTTGCTCAGAAAGGACCAGAAAACGAATGCTTGATTCATGTGTTTTACCTAACAGATTTTATTTAACAGATGTTTTCAACTATTTTATCACCTAAATATTTCTTTTAACTTTTTCCCACTTCTTTATCCCCATCACTACTGTCCTAGTTCAGGCCTTCATCATCTGTTGTGAAGACTATTGCTTTACCTTTTAAATAGGTCTCCCAGTCTTCAAGAAGAATGCCTTTGATACCTTCAAAACATTGCCACCTTTTAAATCTGCCCTTGGCACTGAGTGAGCTTTGTGAAATACAAACCTGACCACATCATTCCTGTACGGGAGCTTATCCCTGGCTCCCAGGGTCTGCAGAGTAAAACCCAAGCACCTTAGCCTGGGCAATAAGGGCCTTCGTCAACACCTTACATCTGATGTGCTACAGACCCAGCGGTTGCTGTCCCTGGCACACCCCATGCACACCCACATCTGTGACTCCTTGCTTTTTTTTGTTGGGCTAGCACCTGCTTATTTGTCAAGACTTGACTCGGGAGGCATTTCATCCAGGAACTTTTTCCTGTGTTCCCACAGGACCTGCAAGTATTTACATCATACTACAATGATCTATTTTTCTATGGGCCTCTTCCTTGGACTCTAAGTTCCTCAAGAACAATGACCACGTTTTACTAATTGCGGTATCCTAGAACGTAGTGCAGTGCCGGTATTTCATTATGTACAAGTAATCAAAATACCGGAGCAACTTCATCACAAAGCCCTCCTTCCCGTGCTCTCCCAAGAATATAGACACTAGGGCAAAAAGAGCTGGCAACGGAATGGTTTATAAAGGGACCACACAGTATGTGCTCTTGGTAATATGTAATTTACTTTTCAACGTATTTTCTTGGAAGGGCCCCAAATTAGCAAGTTTCCCATAAGTGATTTCCTCTGATGTTAGGGGAATTCAGTTGACAGAAACATGTTTAACAAAATACTGAAGTAAATGTTGATTGGTAACTGCTAAGCAACTTGCAAGACAATTTAAGGGGCAGAAAGAATAAGATAGGATATTATATTCCTCTAATGTTGGGAAAGCATAATACTTTTTGGACCAATATTCCTTTGGCTTTTGCTTCTCTGAAATTGTGACTGCAAAAGATTTTGATGTTCTAGATATCACAAGTCAAGGGGGTTCTGGTGCAATGCAGGTTAGAGGGTCACTGTAACATGTCAAACACATTCTATGTACATGTTACACACTCTATGTAACATTTTAGCTTATTTTTCTTTTCTTTTCTGTTTTTTAAATTTGTTAGTAATGCAGGTCCAATGTTTCATCCAACTTTGGATCTAAAAGCTTCTCAATTCACTTATTCCACTATCCAATTAAAATCTCTGGAGAACTGAGCAATCATTTCCTGACTTGCCAGGGATTAAATGTGGATGCTTGGCTGAACATGAGCCTTATCTCCCAAGCCATCACTTTTAATTGGAACCTGTAACATAGGGTTTTAGCTGACATCATAGTCTATTGCCATGGAAATGTAAACATGGGTTTCTATTAGACTTGTCTCAAAGCAAGTTTTAGTGGTAGAGACCTGGAGACAGGAGATAAATTGTATAAAAAATGTATCCTCTGAAGGTTAGAGTGCCCTAGAAACTCAGACCCTTGGTGATCTCATCCTGCTCACGGCTTTAAATACCATCTATACACTGACAACTCTCAAATTTACATTTCCACCTGGACCTCTCTTCTAAAATCAACTCCTATATCTAGTGGTCTTCAGTTGGATGTCCAATAGACATCTCAAATCTCAGATGTCCATCCTAAGCGCCTGATATTGCCTTCTCCCTGCCCAACTCGCTCTGCTCACCATCTTCTGTATCTCAGCAAAGGTAACTTCCCTTTCTGCTGGCAGAGGCCATAGAACTTGGAGTAACCTTGACCTATGTACTCCTCCGCAAAACCTGTCAGCTCTACATTCAAAATACAATCAAAAGATGCTCACTTCTCTCCACTTGCACTGCGTTCAAGCTACCATCACTTCTTGCCTAGATTGTTGTGAACGGCCCTGAACTGGCCTCCCTGCTTCTGCCCTTGCCTTCCTCCTGTCCATTCTCACATAGCTCCCAGGTGATTATATTAAAATGTAAGTCACATTATGTCACTCCTCTGCTCAGATTTGCCAATGGATTTTCATTTCATTCAGGATACGAGCCAATGTCTTTTAATCATCCACTTTCTTCTTCAGCTACACGGAGCTCCTTGTTCACTGATCATAAGAGGCATGGTCCCGCCTCCGGGTCTTTGCCAATGGGAAGCCTCAGGTATCTGTATGGTTTGCTTCCTTTCCTCCTTTAGGTCTTTACTCAAAACCAGCTTCTCCGCGAGGCTTTTGGCCAATGATCTGAAATTAGTACTCCCACCCCGCCTTTGTGCTTTATTTTCCTCCTGAGCATTTATCTACATTCTACGCATTTTACTTATTTCCACTGATTCTGTCTCTCCCACTAGGATGTAAGCTCCACGAGGCTGGGGTTTCTGGCTGTGTTTTTCATTGTTGTGTCCTTTGCAGCTAGTAAAGTGCTTGGCACATAGTGTAAAATATCTGTTGAATGAATAATTGAAAAAATGTGTGATACATGTCATAAGAAATAAAGATTATTAGTGAAAGCATCATTAGCCAAGACCTGTGAGCCTCATGCCTAAAAAAGTCCATGTGTTATTGGTTTTTCATGGTAATCTGTCTTTGGAAGAACGGACTTCATTTTCCACAAGAGGAGGCTTGAGTTAGCAATGTGGAACTTCAGAGAAGAGTGCTCAAGAAGGAAGAGAAGAGTGATAAATACAGGTAGGTATTAAATAATATTCACTATTGGCCATGTTAGATGAGCTAATGATTTTTAAAAAATTATTACTGCAGGACTTACTCTTCATAGAGGACTAAAATTAGAAATGAATTAAAAGTAGCTCACTGATGGAATTAGCTGTGTCTGGCACACAGTAATGTAATGTATAAAGTGAGTTGGACTTGGATGCCATCCAAGAGGGCTTAGTTGCTGAAGTAGTTTTGTTTCTAGTGATTCTACAATATAGGCATGGGTGTACAGTTAAACTTAGTATCTTCAGTACTATTCCTTATTTTATTTCTATCTTTAGACCTGAGGATTATAAATCCCCAACGTTAAAAGAGTATTCATTTTAGGAAGTACAGTAATTTATCTTTAATATCTGAGGGTCAAGCTTCACAGAAAGCCCTTATGTAGTGTAACAAGAAAGTGGCTCTGAATTTTAACCCTGACACTTTTAGGTAGGTTACTTGGGAAACTTGTTTAGCTTTCTTACTCTTCTGCATCTTTACCTGTGGTAAAAATTTCGCCAGATGGATTTTCTAAGTAATCTATTACTTTAGATATCTGAAGGTTTATTGAAGATTTATTCCTTTAGGTAACAAGCTTTCAATATATTTGATGGAACGGCTTCTAAAAAACACATGCCCTACTTTTATATAAAATTTAACGGGTACCATATTGTCTTTTCTTGAAAAGTCATATGACTAACATTAGTTACTATAGTGGGCTGTAAGACAGTGATGCTCTGAGAACAGTCAGCAAACTATGGCCTGAAGGCTGTTTTTACAAGACCTGGGGGGATAGGAATAGTTTTTACATTTTGAGTTTTTTTTTTTTTTTAAAGAATAGACCTTATATACTTACTATATGGCTCTTTACAGAAAGGTTTGCTGACTCTTGCTCTACAAAAAGATGTGTAGGCCTCTTCACAACTAGGCTGAATGTTATGCGCTGTCACCAAAGGAAGGACATCTATGTTGGCACAGTGTCTGACAAGGTAGCTCAAATATTTGTGGGAAAACAAGGGCTACTGGCATTTAAAATTCTTTTGTTGGTTGTTACACTCTCCCATTCACTTTCAGGTTTTGGGCAATCACTATTATCTACCCCTAGCAGTCTCTCCCCTTTACTCTCCATTTTTTTCTAATTTTGGCCTGGAAATTTGAGCTTATAAACATTTTAAGCTACATAAGATTAAATTGGTTATATGAAAACCTTAGAGCTATTTTCCAGGTTAAAAAAAACAACAAAGGTGGCTTGGTGCTGGGATTTGGTGACTTGTTTTGATTGTTCCAAGGTCTTTTTATTTATTTCTAGGTTCTCTGCTATCTTTTGGAAAAGCAAGGTTGCAGGACAGATGAGGTCTTACTGCAGTAATGCCTGATCATTTTTTATTTTTATAATATAAAAATAGCATTATATCTGAAAAGCTATTCACCAAATATTAAACTGAAGCAATCTGGGTGGTACGATTTTCTTGGAATACCTGATCCTTTTACTTTTTTTTAAAACAATGAATACTACTTTTATAATAAAAAAAGCCATTTTCATAAAAGATAAATTGAAAGGCTCTCCCTATCTAACCGCATCAACCATTCTTCCATGATTTGATCACTTTAAAAAAATATATATTTTTTATTGATTTCAGAGTGGAAGGGAGAGGGGAGAGAGAGATAGAAACATAAATGATGAGGGAGAATCATTGATTGGCTGCCTCCCACACGCCTCCCACTGGGGTTGGAGCCCTGAGCGCGGGCATGTGCCCTTGACCCAAAGGAGGCAGAGGCTCTGTCCACTGGGCCAAACCAGCTAGGGCCATGATTTGATCACTTGAAAAAATGGATGTAGCCCGGCCGGTGTGACTCCGTGGTTGAGCATCGACCTATGAACCAGTAGGTCATTGATGGGTTCCCAATCAAGGCACATGGCTGGGTTGAGGGCTCCATACTCAGTGTGGGCATGCAGGAGGCAGCCGTTTGTCTCTCATCTTTGATGTTTCCATCTCTCTCTCTGTCTCCCTTCCTCTGAAATCGATAAAAATATATTTAAAACAGACAAAAATATTTTTAAAAATGGATTAAATATTGTGTTTACCGGGTTTTATTTGACGCACATTTGTGTTGCCATCCATGGTTACTAGATACTGTAAAATAAGTTGTAAATATGTAATGCTGCAGGGATGCCAACAATCAATATGGCTAAAGGTGACTGATCGCCTCTTTGACCTCTGGCTCCACTCATTTTATAGAAGCTCAGACAAGAATACCCAGCTTGGATAGGGCTCCAGGCAAAACCCTTTACTTCGTTTAGTCCTCCCAACAGCTCAGGGAGGCGCATCACATTCTGGGGGGTAAAATGACTTGGCCAAACTCACTCGGCCGCTCGGGGGGTAATGAGGGGCAGGGGAGGCTCAGCAGCCTGGCCAGGAAACCAGGAGGAGGGCTTTGGAGGCGCTTCCAGGACCATTAGCGCGTTCACGACGCCCTGGCCACAATGTCCCCTCACCTGACACACTAACCCTACCTCCTGCAGCCCATCAGGCACCCTGCGGGCTGGGGGAACCTGCAACTCACTCCAAAAGCCCGCACAGTTCACCCGC
>NW_006293779.1:4703115-4710762 GCF_000327345.1 Myotis davidii | reverse complement strand
CAGAGGCCCGCGGTGCGCGCGCAGCGCGGTGCGTCGGTCGGGGGCGCGCTCTGGTAACCTGTACCCCACGTAGTCGCCGGTTACCGAACGGACTAAGTTCCAGGTACCTAGGCTGGGGCTGGTGTGGGGAGGTTGGACCCCGAGTCGCACAGGTGGTGCCGAGGGCCGTGCCCAGAGCTCGCCTCCCCTTCCTGTAGAGAAGGCCCGGGTCCAGAGATGCCCTGCTTTTCCCCGTCACGCCGGTCCCCTCAAGAACGGCATCCTCCAGGCCAGGCGTTACTCTTTCTCTTCGTCTATACCGCCCCTGGTCCCCGATTAACCTGACTTCTCCCACTTTCCCGTGTGATGAGGGGGGTCATACAATTTGGGAGAAGGGAGAGTGCCCCTCTTAAATGGCTCCTAAATTGGGGTAATCATTCTGTGGGTCGTAGCCGGCTTGTTTTTCTTGAGTGCTGTCCCTCGGAGAAATGACTTCCCCCCCGTGTAACTTGCCTCGTGCGCCCATGACGTTGACGTGACGCAGCTGGACGCTACCCCTTTCCGTTCCGTGACGTCAGCAGGGCACATGTTTCCGTGTTTGTCATCCCATCTTAATGGCAAGAAACTGGACAACGCTTTAGACGTCTTTGTATTCCCCAGGTGGCCGATCAAAGGACCTGATGTGACCTCAGTTTGAGGCAGCAGACACCTGTAAAAACTGTATTGCTGCATTTTCCTTCTGTAATATGTCAAAATCAGGAAATACAAATGGCCTAACTAGCATTCAGGGGAGGCTGGCCACCGTGAAGTTTTGCCTCCCTGTGATCTGTTACAGTGCTGAGATGTGTAAAAGCTGCTGGGTGGGGGTTGGGGGGGGGTAGAGGGAGGAGTGTGGGGGGGTGACCCCCGCAGCCATGCCCCTGGCTCAACAGGACCGCACCAAAAGACCATCATTCCGTGACCTCTGATTTTGGAGAAGTTTCCCCTCTCCTTTAGAGCAGTCACAGCACCCACGCTTGAAACAGATTTTAACACTGCATGAAACCTTGAACTGTCAGAAAATAGTATTTTGGCTGTTCTGGAAACAAAGACAAATTTATTCCTTCAGGTGTCATTCTAAGGTCATGACAGTTGCTGAAATGGAATGGGTTGTTGTCAACCTTAAGTATAGTTTGGTTTCTGGAGTAGCTTTATTCCCTTTAGCATTTTTAAATGTATTTTTATTGATAGTATTACAGATATCTCCCCCCCCGCCCCCATCCTCCCTCTCAGGTCTTCACTACTCTATTGCCCGTGTGCATGGGCTATGCATATAAGTTATGTGGTTTATCTCTTCTCCCTCTAGCATTTGATTGGTGCAGTCAGTCAGGCCAATTTCAGCAGTAGGCAAACAGTAGTTGTTTCTAGTTGTAAAGCAACCATGAGTCTAAATTCATGCCATTTTGTCCAAATTTTAAGAGATGTATACTTAAAAAAATTCACTTTGATGTTTTTGTCTTTGGTGATTGAAGTTATGTTTATTTGAGAGGAAAATGAGAACAGTGGACTTTGAGGGGGATCTGGATTTGAATTCTGATCCTTCTGCTTGCTAGGTTGGGGACTTTGAACAAGTTAGTCTTGTTGAGTATTAGTTTTCTTATCCACTAATGAAGTGGAAACTAATATTAAACAGAGGACAGGATTGTTCAGGGGAAGTAAATGAGATTACAGATGGAAGTGGGTAGGACAGTGCTTGGTACTGAGTAGATGTTCTATTTTCATAGAAATGAGAGATACAATTATAATAGATATGTCCCATATTAAAATTATGGAAAAACAAGAATAATTTTTTTTTAATGCTCACCCAAGGATATTTTTCCCCCATTGATTTTCAGAGAGAGTGGAAAGGAGGTGGGAGGGTTGGGGAGAGAGAAGCATCAGTGTAAGAGAGACACAGCGATTGGTTGCCTCCTGCATGCACTCACCAGGGGCTGGAGATGAACCTGCAACCCAGGTACATGCCCTCCACCAGGAATCGAACCCGAGACCCTTCCTGAGACCCTTCAGTTCTCAGGCCAACGCTCTAAACACTAAGAAACACAGACCAGGGAGAGGAAGAGTAATTTTGTAATGTAGGTGAGGTCCTTCAGTTTTTTTTCCTGGATAAGTATTTTTGTATTTGCATTTGATTTAGGTAATCATCCTTTCAAGAACTGTGACGTCAGTGATCAGAAAAAAAAAAAGTGGAAACATTGCAGAATGGAAAAAAATAGGTTTCAAAATGATACTATAGATTAGTATACTTTTCAAAGGCATTATAAAAGTTATCTGTGTCATCTTTAAAATGGGAATTCCTTACTACCCAGGGGTATGAAGATCAACTGCAATAATGTATATGGAAGCTCTTTTTTTTTTTTTAAATCTTCACACAAGGGTATTTTTCCATTGATTTTTAGAGAGAGTGGAAGAGAAAGGGAAAGACAGAGAGAAATGTCAAAACACATTGATTGGTTGCCTCCTGCATGCACCCTGACCAGGGCCCGGGCTGAGGAGGAGCCTGCAACCAAGGCACAAGCCCAAGATACTTCTGAGTGTCATCACCCAGAAGGGTCACATTATTATTTTTTGAAAGATTACTGTCGTTCTTACCTTTGTTACTGTCTGAAATTATTAAAACAGGTACTAGTTTTCAACATTTATTTTAGCAGGAACACGTAAGTCCTCATGTGGTATAATATATGAAAACTAGAAGCAAAACATCATTTACTTATAACTTGCAGGTAATTAATTGCTTTAGATGTGGGATTATCCTTTCAGATTGAGAAAGAAAATGATCATTTAAGTTGACTTATTCACCTCTGAAAGTAGAGGCTTTCATTTAGAAATCTATTAAAAGGAATTCATGTACTCCCTCCCCCAGCCCCATGGGTTTCCAAGTAGTTTAGATATGATTTATTGGTTTTACTTTTGTATTTTCAAGTTTAAGGACTTCTTAAGCACCTTACAGTAGTCAAAGACTTTTAGTTCCACGTTAGTTTGTGTTGCTGAATATCTGGACAGGTATATGTTTTCATGATTTAATTGTTAAGTAGATTTTTGCTGCATCTATTCCTTAGATATGCTATCCTCTACCAAGTGTTTGAGGGCATATTATCTTCTCTATATACCTGAATATTTCTCTAGCTTTTGTCTCCTTATTTATTTATTTAAAAATGATTATTGAGTGTTTAGTTTGTGATATCTCTCCAGTGGATATAATACACTGTGCAGTAACAGTTATGAAAATTATGTATAGAGAAGTATATCAGAAGAAAACAATTTCTAGTAAGTGACTTGCAAGCAGGTTATGCTTGTTCTAGGTTTTTATATAGTATTATCAGCCAAGTTCTTACTCACAAAGCGAGGATTCCTAACCTACTGGTGTGTGGGTTTTGTGTGTTAAGAGGGAGAGGATTGTCAGCAAAGGCTTCTTAAGGCCTCAACTAAAGTAGAACCGGCCAGTTGCAAGCTGAATGGGAGAGTTTTAAGTGGAGTGTAGCATTGTAGAAATCAACTTTGGAAAGGAGGAGGGAATTGGATTTCAAGGTTTGCCTCTGTTCCTGAAAAGCAGTGGTGTAGTCTCTGTCCTAAGTAGGTGAGTAGCAGGGAGATGGTTTCACTGGGAGAGGCTGCTTAAGACAGGAAAATGAGGTATTTATTCATGCAAGAGAAACTTGTGTGTGCTGTGCCGGTTTTCAGGGAGCTTGGTGTATGTAGCTCTTTTGGACACTCTGATCACGGTTCTTTCCTTCTGCTTTCAGTGGTGATTTGCAAGTCAAGTTAAAATGTCCCCAGAAGTGGCCTTGAACCGAATTTCTCCAATGCTCTCCCCATTTATATCTAGTGTGGTCCGCAATGGAAAAGTGGGACTGGATGCTACAAACTGTTTGAGGATAACTGACTTGAAATCTGGGTATGTAACTCAACCAATCCAACTTTTACCTTATGAAAAGCCTTTTTTGCCAGACTCATAAAAATTGGCCACAGACATTCATCAAGTCATAATTTTATCGCATATTGATTCAGTTGGTTTTGTCCAGTTCTTGACATTTTATGTTTTCAGTCATTTTATTTGTGTTGTGGGCCATTGCTTTATGATCATTGCTTTATGTCTTTTTGGGAGTATATATCTTTGCTAACAGACTACCATGTCGTGTTTCGCAAGTGTACTTTTCAGTCACTGACTCGTTTTCTAGTTATGTCTTCTGTAATTCAGTAGGAGTTGGGTTTTGAGATCCTGAATTTAACATCATTGAATAATCTCTCCTAATAAGAAAATTATAATAGCTAACCCAAATGAGTCATTTTCATAACGTGGTTGAAATGGTAAGGTCTCATGCCTACAAAATACTCAACTTTTTATTTTGAAATAAATTTAGATTTACAGAAAATTGACAAAAATTTTATAGAAAATTAACATGATGTGTCCTTAAGGTCTACTGTGGTACCTTTGACATGTAGTGTAATAAATATGGGTTGACTGAATGAATGGGTGAGATGTTTCCCCAGAGAAGTTGCTTGGTTTGGGGATCAGAGTGGTTTGAACTTGTGGCTTGGAGGCATGCTTACTGATCTGGTAGTTTATTGCTTAAATTCTGTTACACATGATCCTTTCAAATGACATTCTCTGACAAGTGGATTGACATTTTTGAAATTACAGCAAAGGGTATTATAGCATTGGGTTTAATCTTCTGGATGTCATATATATTGAAACCTAGAAGGGCCAACATTTTAATTTTAGGGAATTATTCCATGAGCCCACTGAATATTTATTGGCTATCTGCTGTGTTAATTTGATCATAAGCATATGCTATTTGTAAGATGCCACATTTTGTCATTTTTAGTGATTTACTATTCTTGAAGATGTCTGAGTATTCAGCATTCTGGAATGATGCCTGGCAAATATAACAGAGAGGAAAGCAGGGAGTGCTCACTGCAACCTGTGGCAGCTGAGCCTTAATATCTTTTTTCAGCATATCACAGTGACTCAACCTGGTTGGCACATGGCTGTGTTTGGGGCATCTGCTGTGACATCTCATCCACCCACAAGTACCTGTTGTATTTTTTGTCCATGTTCTGGATCTCATTAGTTAGTTAAAAATAGACACTCAGTGTACTTGATTACTTAATAGAAAAATTTTAAAAAAATGTGTGTTTGAAGACTGATCTCAATTTGACTGTATTACTCTTTCTAGCTGGCAGTTGAGCCTTTTAAAACATATATATTTTTATTGATTTCAAGCAGGAAGGAGAGGGACAGTGAAATAGAAACATCAATGATGAGAGGGAATCATTGATTGGCTGCCTCCTGCATGTCCACTCCTGGGGACTAAGCCCACAACCTAGGCATGTGCTCTGACTGGGAATCAAACCGTGACCTCCTAGTTTATAGGTTGACACTCAACCACTGAGCCACACCAGTCAGGCAAACTTTTCCTTATTAGTCTGGTGCTTGAAAAGGAGGCAATTTTAATTTTAAGATGGGCAACTTTTAAAAAATATATTTTTATTGATTTCGGAGAGGAATTGAGAGGGAGAGACAGAAACATCAATGATGACAAAGAATCATTGATCAGCTGCCTCTTGCACGGGCCTGCCACTGGGGATGGAGCCTGCAACCCGGGTATGTGCCCTGACCAAGAATCGAACCGTGACCTCCTGAGCCATGCTGGCTGGGCAAGATGGGCAACTTTTAACGATTTAGTTTCTTAATGTTCACTTGGCTTTTTCATTTCACTCTCTTTTCTTTACTTCTCTGGGATCTATTTTCTTTTCCCCTGTGCATATCTTTATATGCTATATATGCATTATGTAAAAATGTGTTTCTAAACAATGTACCATATACTCTTGTTTTGCACATTTAAAAGGTTCATACAAATGATATATGTATTCTTCTGCAACTTGCTTGTTTTGCTAAGTATCTTAAGTTCATGATATTTATCGTTATCGATACTTAAGTTCTTCTGTTTGCACTGTTATATCCAATTCCATTGTATGAAAATGCCTTCAATTTTTTATTCACTCTTCAACTGATACACTTTTATGTTCTAAATTTATTTTGACAAAGAATGTCATAATAAACATCCTCTTACCTTTGCACAAGAAGATATATATATGAATATTTTCTGGGGCAGAGTTTTCTGAACTGGGTGTGTTTACCCATTAGTGGTTCTAAAATCAAGTGAGTGAGTCATTCCAACATTAAAACATTAATAAAAAGAATGGAAACTATCAGAATATGTGACGCATATTAAGAATAAACTCTGCTTTGTGAATGTTTGTTTCAGTTAAATAAGTATGTGTGCATTGGGTCACAAGGTAAAATATGTTTGTGATGATCAAAAAAGTGTGAGAAGGTTTGGTTGGTGTGGCTCAGTGGTTGAGCGTCGACCCATGAACCAAGAGGTTGCCAGTTCCATTCCCAGTTAAGACACATGTCCAGGTTGTGGGCTTGATCCCTGGTGGGGAGTGTGCAGGAGGCAGCCAATTGAAGATGTCTCTCTCTCATCAATGTTTCTATCTCTCCCTCTCCCTTCTTCTCTCTCTCTCTCAAAACAAAAATTTTTTTGAAAGGTACCTCTCTAGGGTATATAGTTCTAGGAATAGAATTGCTGGCTCTTAGAGTATATGCATGTTCTATCTTATTAGATATTATCAGATTGTATCAATTTCTTTCCATCAGAAATAAGCGTTTCCTTTATTTTATAGCCTCAAAAATACTCTGTGTTGTCAGATTTAAATTTTTTACAAGTTGATGGGTATAAAATAATATATTATGATTTTAATTTGTGTTTCCAGGATTACTAGTGTAATGAAATGTCTTTTCATATCCTTATTGCCAATTCAGATTTCTTTTTTGGGGGACTATCCTTTGCTCATCTTTTTAGTGATTGTATTTTTGTATAGATTTTAAAACATTCCTTAAACATTTTGGATACTGATCTTTTGGCAGTTACATGCATTACAAATATCTGCATTCAATCTGTGGTTTATATTCCTAATTTGTGCTACTGATGTCCAGAAGTCTTTTTTTTTAAAATATATTTTATTGATTTTTTACAGAGAGGAAGGGAGAGAGATAGAGAGTTAGAAACATCGATGAGAGAGGGACATCGATCAGCTGCCTCCCGCACATCTCCCACCGGGGATGTGCCCGCAACCCAGGCACATGCCCCTGACCGGAATCGAACCTGGGACCTTTCAGTCCGCAGGCCGACGCCCTATCCACTGAGCCAAACCGGTTTCGGCGTCCAGAAGTCTTTTTAATTTTAATTAAGTCACATCCTATCTAATAAAAGAGAAACATGGTAATTAGCTTACGACCGCTACCCTTCCCATTGGCTAATCAGCGAGATATGCAAATTAACTGCCAGCCAAGATGGCAGCTGGCAGCCAGGCAGCTTGAAACTAACATGAGGCTTGCTTGCTTCAGTGACGGAGGACTCCAACATTCCCCGCCTGCCGCTCCAGGCCTCTGAGCTGCAATTCTAAGCAACTATGTAACAAATATAGAAGCTAAACAAAACCCCAGAAACCAGCTTTAGTCCACCAGGCTTCAGCCATCAGGATCGCAACATTGTAAACAAAGGCCAGAAACCTACTTTCAGCAGCAGAGGCCTAAGAGCTGGAGCCCAGCCTCAAAGCTAATGG
>NW_006293779.1:4701546-4702899 GCF_000327345.1 Myotis davidii | reverse complement strand
CGCCACCCCCCTGATCTGCCCTGCTCTGTGTGTGATGGGTTAGAGCCATAACCTCCCCATCGGCCCTGCCCTGAGTGTGAGAGTGGCGGCGTCCCAACCCCCTGATCGGCTCTGTTCTGTGGGTGATAGAGGGCGGTGCCCCAACCCCCTTCTCCGCCCTGCCCTGAGTGTGACAGGGGGATCTCCTCAACCCCCTGATCGGCCCTGCTCTGTGCATGATAGGGGGGAGCTCCCCAACCCCCTGATCGCCCTGCAGCTCTGTGTGTGACAGGGGGCGGCGCCCCAACCCCCTGATCAGCCCTGCTCTGTGCCTGATAGGGGGGAGCTCCCCAACCCCCTGATCGCCCTGCAGCTCTGTGTGTGACAGGGGGCGGCGCCCCAACCCCCTGATCAGCCCTGCTCTGTGCCTGATAGGGGGGAGCTCCCCAACCCCCTGATCGCCCTGCAGCTCTGTGTGTGACAGGGGGCGGCGCCCCAACCCCCTGATCAGCCCTGCTCTGTGCCTGATAGGGGGGAGCTCCCCAACCCCCTGATCGCCCTGCAGCTCTGTGTGTGACAGGGGGCGGCGCCCCAACCCCCTGATCAGCCCTGCTCTGTGCCTGATAGGGGGGAGCTCCCCAACCCCCTGATCGCCCTGCAGCTCTGTGTGTGACAGGGGGCGGCGCCCCAACCCCCTGATCAGCCCTGCTCTGTGCCTGATAGGGGGGAGCTCCCCAACCCCCTGATCGCCCTGCAGCTCTGTGTGTGACAGGGGGCGGCGCCCCAACCCCCTGATCAGCCCTGCTCTGTGCCTGATAGGGGGGAGCTCCCCAACCCCCTGATGGGCCCTTGTCGAGTAAGACTCCCTCAACGTTCTGCGTGTGCTCTCAGCTTATGTTACTTAGCATGTCCTCAAGGTGCATCCGTGTTGTAGCATGTGTCAGAATTGTCTTCCTTTTTAAGGCTGAATACTGTTCCATTATATGTATGTGCTTCATTTTGTTTATCCATGATACTTTCTGTCTTGGACACTGGGACTACTTCCACTTTTTGGCTATTATGAATACCTGCTATGAGGCTATTCACTTTCATGTCTTTTTGTAGGTATATTAGAGTGGAATTACTGGATATTTATGGTAACTTTATACTTAACATTTTAAGAAACTGCCAATTCCCCCCAGAAAATGGCTGTTCCATTTTAAATTTCCCTCAGGAAAAAAACTCTAATTTCTCCAGATCCTTGCCAACACTTATTTCTTTTTGATTTTCTAATTGGTATGAAGTGACATCTAATTGTAGTTTTAATTTACATTTCCCTAATGAATGATAATGTGGAGCGTCTTCCCATATGCTTATTGGCCATTTGTATCTCTT